>NC_089823.1:195530262-195852048 GCF_035046505.1 Tiliqua scincoides
AGCCCCGTATACATCCATTCATGAATCTGTGACGTCAGTAAGCGTCTGTGTTCTCCTTTGCAGCAGGGTTGCAGGATTGTGTGGGTGGAATTCCTTGCTGAGTTTTACACAGCAGATTTTTTTTTTCCATCCATCTCAAAGCACAAGAAAATGGAGCGGTAATGTAGAAATTATCCATCATTGTAAGTATCTTGATAAATCTGCCTGCCTTCAAGCAGCTGTATTTTGCAGAATGACCAGGTTACCTTTTTGCCATTTTATTTTAGAGGAGCAGATGGATGGTGCATTTGGAATGTGAGTGGACTAGGGAAAAATGCTGAAAGGCAGCATATTAAAACCAGGGATATTCCTGCATCTGACAGCTGTTTGTCGATTTTCTTGTCTGTAGGAAAAATGTAGGCTTATTTCATTTGTGCTTCTGGAGGTTGTATAATGGTCCTTGCCACTGTTTCAAAGCAGGGCAAAATGAATTTCAGTGAGTGGTAATTATCGGAAAGGCTGTGCTTGAGGATCAGGGATAGAGGCAGGAAGGTAGAAAACAATAATTGCAACTGATTTCAAAAGAGCAGGCTCTCCCTCCCTCCCCCACCAGTCTTTTGTGAACATGTAATCCTGTTGACTGCTGATACAGTTTTGGTGTCACATTTGAAAGCATATATGTCAATATTTTGGGGGGGATGAAGGAGTGAAACCAGTCAATTTAGCTATCACTGCAAAGATGTGTTGATGAAATTAACTGTTTTCATTTGTATGAATGAACTGATTTTAACAAATGGTTAAAGTAGTTCATTGATGGAAGTAACAGCTGCTACTTTGCATTAATTGCTAACTTGTTAACTAGTGAAATGGTTTTATCATTATATGTACCTAGATTCTGCTAATCGGAGAGCCCATTACTTCAAAAGTTGTATCAGTCAAATCTGTCTCTTTTTACTGACAGCCAACATGCAATATCCATGCTGATTGCCCTATTTGCTGCTAAAATCAATGGGGTTTCATAGGGGATGTGCAATGCATTTTTGCCCTTAAGAAACTGATTGGAAAGTATAGGTATCTTATGTGAAGAAAGCAAGGTCAAACCAAATGCCTGGGGGATGATAGCTTTGGCTGCACATAATCCATGCCAAGTCACAGCATAGTGCAGGGGTGGCCAAACTTGCTTAACATAAAAGGCACATGCAGTAAACTTCAGATGTTTGAGAGCTTTGAGAGAGATGAATGAGCACTGCAATATTTAAGAAGCCCTTAAATTTACTTACCATGAACATTAAACTTATGTTTTAATCCAGTGAACCCTCAGTTTCTATAATTATAAACCTTGAAAATTATAAAGCTTAAAAACTTATTTACCTTTTTATATTAATTGTGATGCAAAAAGGAATTCGGCCAACATATTTCCAAGACATATTATATGTCAAAGAGCTGCATGTGGCTCAGGAGGCCACTATTTGATCACCTCTGGCATAGTATGCTCCTGAATTCGGTTCTAAATTGGAAATATTTGTAGAAATGTATTTTATTTACAATGGCTTTTACTCAAAAGTTAGTCATCTTTAAAGTCCTTTAAAATCATTGAGACAAATTAGTTATGACTAACTTAAGTCCCATTAATTTCTGCTGGCCATAGGATTGACTAACCGTTTTTGTTTACAACTCATTGTGCTTGGAGAGTAAACTTCAAAATGTCTTCTGCCTTTCCCTGCCTACTTGTTTGTCACCTCATTCTCTCCACTGCTTCCTTGGAGGCAAGAAAGGGCAGGATGTGTATCTTGCTGTTTTCTTTGATCCCAGAGGCATTGGGTGGAGGGCTTGGATTTGCAGTCACTGCAGACACCCGCCTATAAGTCGACCCCACAGATGAGTCGAGGGCAGGTTTTGAGCCAACAATCATGGAATTTTCTATGACCCTCGGATAAGTTGGGGTTAAACTTAGGGGGGTGTCTGACTATAGTTTTGTCTGATTTTACCCAAGGCCAGATCCTGAAAAATAACCTACCACTAATTGTTACCTAAGAACTGTAGTCTCTAATTTATTAAAAACATAGTAAAGGATCATAAGATACATTTTTATTCTTTTTTACATTCTCGTCTTCACCACCTTTTTGTAAACACTATCAGAGTAAGTGCACTGTAAACTACATACCAGTAAAACAGTGGTTCCCAACCTGGTATTCATGTACTCCCAGGGACACTCAACAGGACCTGTAGGGGTACTTGGGGGAAAAAAATGGCATAATGGCAGAAAAAGGCAGGCCGTGCTCCAGAATGCCTTGCAAGGCAAGGACCAGCAAGGCAGGAAGGGAGGTAGCTAGTTGGCTGTGAAAGCCCCACCAATAGCTAGTTTTTGGTCATCATGAAACCATCATAGTAAAAAAGCTGAAACATAATATGAAAAGTGATCAATCACCCAGAATTTCTCAGCACACTTCTAGTGCAAAGACAGAGTCTTCTGTTCTTCAAACAGATGAAAAGAGAAAATATGTGATGAATACATGAAGTCTGGGCTTTCATATGGAGGAGATGAGGGCTTGCATTATTAATTACAAACATTTTGCTAATATGAAGGGTACAATTTATGGAAATGGGCTGCCAAAGGATATGCAAGTGAAAAAGATTGGGAACCACCATGAATCAAATCCACCTTTAAGGTGTCTGGTTCTACATACAACATACAACCCATAACACATAACTGAGAGTGTGCAATTCAATTTACAGCAGAGAGATTAGATATTTGCAACCCTTTTTACTCAGAAGTAGACCCACTGCTTTCCATGGGTGTTATTCTTAAGTAATGGTGCACTGAATTGTAACCTGGGAAGGAGGATCCCATCCCATCCCATCCGTATTTACGGTCGTTTTTCAAATTGTAACAAGGGTAATGAAGCTTTGGTTTGCAGTTGGTATATGCGTTAACTTCAGAATGCCAAACTTGGTATTTTGTTAAACTTCAGACACTCTCTAGAGCAGTGTTTCCCAAATGACCTGATTTTTGGTGAGTCACCAAAGGGTGATTTTGGATTTCCCACCATATCTGCTGACATTCTGTCCTTCAGAATGCCTGCTTGCTGCTGGATTGCACACAAGGTCTTCAGTGCAATGTGGAAGTGGCAGGGGAAAAAAAGTAAGCTGAAACACGCATGAGATAGGGACTCCTGAAGAGATGGTTCTCTGTTCCAGAAGGCTCACAACCTTAAAAAAAAAATGCCCAAAAAGACACCAGCAAACAGCCTCTAGAAAAGATGCTGTGCTGGGTAAAGAGGAACAGTTGCTCTCCTCCTGCTTCATATAAGAGAACCACCACTTAAAACATGCCTCTTAGCCCACGTAACAGTCAAATGGTGGTTCACTGACTTGGGGGCTCCCAAGAAGGCATTGCAGTGTCACAGGGAGCATTGCATTGTAACCCACCATGGAGGCCAAGGTGGGTCACAGCACTAAAAAGTTTAAGAATTGCTGTACTAGTGCTTGGCATAAGGACCTTTTAATAGTTTCTGCATTCTGGAGGAGTTATCCTCCATTTTATGAGATGGTTGTGATGAACAGATTTTGGTGATGACTTTCACACACACTTTTGTTATCATCTACTGCTAACTTAAAAAATATGAAAAGCATTTAGCAGTAACTTGATACAAGCATCTTTTGAAAGCAGATGCTTGACGCAAGTATCTTTTTGCAAGGTGGTACTGCACTCGCATTACTTATGAGTAGAATGAACTAAGGATACAAGAAAACATTGCTATTTAAGAACTCTAAAAATGCAATTATTACACAGAAACTGGCAACGCTGAAGAACTTGCGACATTTTACAGTGGTTCCCAATCTTTAGGAGCCCGTGTACCACTGAGGCAAAAATTGGAATAGTCAGAAACAACATGCATTGCCAGCTGTGGATGGTTTCCACCCTCTCTGATGGTCCAAGGGGAAGCATCTCCCAAGTGAGCATTCCCCCATGGGCTACCAGAGAGGGTGGAGAATGGAATGCCTGCAGCTGGCACTTCAGTGCCTGCTGTGGACAGTCCATTCTCCACCCTCAATGGTGGTCCATGAGGGAGTGCTTGCTTGGCAAGATGCTGGAAGTGATTAAAAATTATTTTTTTCCTGAGGCCTTGTGGGCCACAGATTGGGAACCAGTCGTTTTTTAAAAAGGTGAATCACTCTGGTGATTTAAAAAGAGCCTTGATGACCTTTGTATTGCAGAGTCAATCAGTGTCTCTCCAGGAGTCTAGGCTTCACTAGGAGGCAGCAATCCCTCCCTTCACCAGGAGCCCCAGCAAGTGGGAAGGAATGGAGAAGGTGATAATCCCTGCCAAGTAGCCTTCTTTCAGGGGGAAGGGGGGAAGGGGGGAAGGGAGGGGTTTGCCTTGTGCTTGGTGAGAGAATGATTGATGGATTGTCAATGAGCTGCCCTCTCTGGCATTATTAAAGGACTGTTTTCCTTTAATTTAAAGGGCCCTTCTCATCAGCTTTGAGATAGAAAAATCTGTGGATACTTAGGTTATACCTGTAATTACTTGTATGATTGTCTCTCTGCAACAGTAAAAAGCAGTTTTTTAAAACGGTGATTTTAAAGGGGTGCATTTTTTCCCTTCTCCAGGGATCAGCACATTCCTTATCATTTGCAGGGGCCATTCGTGTTGAGTCAAATCCGTGTTTAAAAAATCTATGTATAACAAGGCTGGACCTGTATTTCATTTTCTAACATAAATTTAAAGAATTTGTTTTATATTGCACAGAAGTCCTTATACGTTTTCTGATGTTAGACTGTGCAATTCTAGAGCTAAGGACTGTGAGCACGAAAACAGTTTTGAGTGGAAACAATGTTTTGAGTACTAAAAATATCTTGCATGTCACATAGGAAATATGTAAATATAAAATGGAATGTTTACAGGAACAACAGACATGATTCCTTGAGCTGTCTCATGCAAAGTTGCATAAGTTATTGACTGTATGATGAACATCTGATTTGAGACAGCTCTTCTACTATGGGAGCCAAATTCTGCTTTTCTAATCATTGTACAGTTATGCCAGAAAAAAGATCCAAACTAAATATTTCCATAATCCAAAGCTGTCAGTGGAATGGTGCTCACAGCAAGGCAGTGGCTCTACATAATATGACAAGCTAGAGTAGAGAAGGCAGCCAGTGGTTCCAGTAGTTCCTAAGCATCTTTCAGACATGCTTTTCAAACTCTTTTTTGAGGGATTAAAAAAATATTAAAGTTGCTATCCACCTCAAATTTATGTAGACAGGGGAGGATATATAAGATAGTTTTTACCTTCATTTTGTATGCCACTCATTCTCCAAATGCAACTTGTAGCACAAATTCTCCTGCAGGCAATATGTTTGTAAGGACCTTTTTAGCCCATGAAAGGAAAGCTAACCAAGCTGTATTAGTCCTTGCTTGCTCTGACATTTTTTATAAAGCTAAACCTATAGCAGTTGAAGGAACTGGATTGTTTCCCTTCTAGTAATATAGTCATAACTTGAGATGGCATTACACTGAAGTTTAACCTTCTCTTTGTTTCTGGTCAATGTTTAGTTTGACATTTCCGCATGCAGGTAGGTAGGTGTTGGTTCTACCTTCTCCTGTGTTAAACCCATTTTTGCCCAGCCTACCAGTGTACACATTTGATCCCTGTTGCGTATATGCAACATTGGGCATAAATGGCTTAAGGAATGGATATACTCTACAGAGACAGTTCAAATGATTCAGGAAGCCATGTTTTGTTGGATCATGAATGCAGTGAGAATGAGCTCTGAGCCTGTGTACTCCTTCCGTCATCTGAACCTGGATTTGTGGTTTTAACTGTGATTTATATAGCAGTCTGAGAAACTGGGATCTACTTCTGGCTTAATATTTCAGTTTTTAAGCCACAGTCAAACTACAGCTTTCAATTTTGGACAATAGGCAGAGTTGTTTAACCAGAGATCTGTCATTAAAGCTCCATGCTAGTGATGAGAAGGGAGCAGACGGGGTGAAAGCTCATTCCCATTGCATTCATGATCCCACAATCATGGTGATTGGAATTGTCTGAGTCAGCCCTGTGTAAGAGTTGAACTTGAAACCCAGTCATAGTGAAACATAAGTTTTTCATATGATATTAACTCAAAGCTGTAACTAATTTTTGTATTTCTAATGGCCCACGCTCCCAGTTATCGGATGATAATTGCAAAGTAAGCTTAAGCATGTGACATGAAATGTCAGCCACCTAGATATCACATATAAATGCAAGACAAGTTTCATAGTTCCTCCCCCCATTGTGAAAACTTGCAATAAAGGTTTGGCATAATTTTAAACTGAAACTTTGTAATACAAAGTTATATCAACCCCATCTAGCTCGAAACAGTTAAACAATATAGAATGCACACTGTTTTATGATGCCAGAATTACTGTAGAAGGAACCCAACATAACGGACGATTTTTCATGAACAACTGTGTAAATACTTTGTCACATGTTGAGGAATCCATTTACTTTTCATGTACAGTAGTTTAATATGACAGATGTGCAAAGTCCAGCATGTAATGTATTGTGGAGGTATATCATAATTGTGAGAGGAGAACAAATAGAAATAATTTTGCACTGGATAGTGTCTTTGCAGAAAATTTTCAACTTTCCTGATTACGTGTAAGGTTTAACAGAACAGGGTAGTAGCCTTTTTGGACTGGGAAGACATACTGGGCCTAAACTGAAGGGCTGATAGAGAATTAAGACTGAGTTTTCTCAAACCTTGCTCTATCTGTGAACCGTTTGTTTTTTACATGTAAACTTAATTGTGTGATTCTCATATCATGTCCTCTGTTTTCAGGTGTTGTGGCCACTTTGTATGCTGGGTATAAGCATTGTTTTTTGTTTAAGCAATATCTCTGACTCTCTGCTCCATGCACACCCACAGTACAATGACCAGTTCTCAGGAGCCCCTGAGCTGGTCTTCCTCTACAGTTGTGATTGCCAAGACCCTGAGTGAAGACAAAGATTTCAGTGGGATGCATGGAGAACTTGTAACCTCTGGTCTCCACACTTCACCTGAGATCATAGAAGATATGCGAGACAAGGGCTTACTTCAGGTCAGCATATCAGAGAACATGAGTAGTCCAGTTGCCACAACAGTATTGACCAGTGTAAGTGAGGATTCGAGAGACCAGTTTGAAAACAGTGTGCTACAGTTAACAGAACAAGATGAATCTGAAACCACAGTTCATCAGGGCGGCAGTGATGGTAGAGGTGAAGAGACCAACAATGGGACAGATGATATCAAGATCCAGTTCAACAGATCAGGAAGTGGAAATGGCGGATTTCTTGAAGGACTCTTTGGCTGTTTGAAGCCAGTATGGAATATTATAGGGAAAGCATACTCCACTGACTACAAGCTGCAGCAACAAGGTAAACCCAACAGGGCAAGCTATACCTTTTTTGATGGCTTTTAAAATATTTTCAAAGATAAAGCAAACTCCATGCCAGAAAGATATATTAGCTTCCTAGGTGCTATTTAACTGTTGTAGGAAAAAAGCTCATAATATGAATATATACATCAGGTGTTTTACACAGCCCTCACTTGTCAGCATCTCTAACATGATGGTGATCTTGCATCCAGCAGTCCCCCAACCAAGGAGCTGTTCCTTCTGTGCTTGTGTTGTTTTTGATCACCTGGATAGTGTGTGCAAACACGTACATTTGCTTTACTCATTCTCTTCTAATAGAAATGGGGAACTGCATGTGTGAAGAGCTTTTCAACTTTCCCTTCCTAGGTTTGGTAGGACCATATTTCAGGTTACTTGGATAATTAGGTTACTTAGAACAGATATTTTCAAACCGTGACATACAGAGCCTTCCCAAGTCAAGAAGCTTCTTAAATATAAGTAAGGAAAAAAAAATCAAATGCAAAGATGCTGTTCAAGTAGAAATGGCCCATCCACTTGGTTGATGGGGAAACCCCCATGTGCAGTTGGGATGAATGTTCTTCAGAACTTTTTTAAGGTAGTGAATGGGATGTCTCTTATACGAATGGAATCCTTATGTATGCATCAGAGCTGTGGGATCTTCGATATCTTGTCTTTGAAATCAAGCCACTACACAGAGGCAAGGCTAGAGCACTTAGCCAGGTCAAAGTCTTAGTTCACTTTTTGTTGGACATTGTTTGTCCAATAGACATGAAGAAAAATAATTCTTGTTGGCAGCTGACTCCAAAATCTAAGACAGGGGTGTCAAACACGTTTCAAACCAAGGGCCTAATAGCATTCCTGCTGAGGGCCGGAAGTGATGTCATTAGGCAGGAAATGTCATTAAACAGGTCACAACAAAAAATAAGTACTTTTTCTCATTTAGGACCTCATTAGCTGCAAATGACAGAAGAGAAAATATGCAAATCTTGATCATATTTCAAGATATGGGAGAACCCAATTTTTTATGTGGGCTGCCCTTTCAGAAGTAACACCTCAGCACTGCTCAGCAGATGAGAGCCTGAGGGCTAGATAAAAAGCTTCCACGGGCCGTATCCAGCCCACGGGCCTTATGTTTGACACCCCTGATCTAAGAGGTCCCCTCAAATATTCATGTTGCTGAATTGACAAATTATGATGTTCTGCTGATATTGGTGCTTCCTTCCCACCATGTAGCCCCACACACAATTTATGTTCATTATGCCTTAAGAAAGGAGGAGGAGATAACATTTGGAATTCTGAAGCTACCTCTCATTAGTCTTTAGGTTTGCTAGTTGGGTGATGGAAAATAAGAGGAGTCCAAGCACCAAAGGCAGAATTAGGTTTCAGAAGGTCCCATTTTCCTTGCTTTACTAATTCTTATCTGTCAAACCTAGCAGCTAATGGAAGCACTAGTGAAAAGGTGTGTTTTTAAAATAAAATCTTCTCTAGGTATAACCTTTTGAATGTTAACCATGTTCAACAGCACAGCAGACTACTGAATGATCACTTGCTTGTCAAAAGGCTGTTGTTTTGCTGCCATAATAACAGTTAGTGCTTGATTATTGTCAGATACATGGGAAGTTCCTTTTGAGGAGATCTCTGAGCTGCAGTGGCTGGGCAGTGGAGCACAGGGAGCTGTTTTCTTAGGTAAATTCCGAGCAGAGGAAGTGGCCATCAAGAAAGTGAGAGAACAGAGTGAAACTGATATCAAGCATCTGAGGAAGCTGAAGCATCCAAACATCATTGCTTTCAAGTAGGTCACGCTTTGATGATTATCAAGACCCTAGAATAACACTGTCTTTTCAAACTCAGGTGCTATATTTCTTCATGGCTTGCTAAATTATGCTTGGAATACTGCACTTTCTGTCTAATGTTGTAGTTTAAACTGAACATAAGAACATAAGAACAGCCCCACTGGATCAGGCCATAGGCCCATCTAGTCCAGCTTCCTGTATCTCACAGCGGCCCACCAAATGCCCCAGGGAGCGCACCAGATAACAAGAGACCTCATCCTGGTGCCCTCCCCTACATCTGGCATTCTGACTTAACCCATTTCTAAAATCAGGAAGTTGCGCATACACATCATGGCTTGTACCCAATAATGGATTTTTCCTCCAGAAACTTGTCCAATCCCCTTTTAAAGGCGTCTAGGCTAGACGCCAGCACCACATCCTGTGGCAAGGAGTTCCACAGACCGACCACACGCTGAGTAAAGAAATATTTTCTTTTGTCTGTCCTAACCCGCCCAACACTCAATTTTAGTGGATGTCCCCTGGTTCTGGTATTATGTGAGAGTGTAAAGAGCATCTCCCTATCCACTCTGTCCATTCCCTGCATAATTTTGTATGTCTCAATCATGTCCCCCCTCAAGCGTCTCTTTTCTAGGCTGAAGAGGCCCAAACGCCGTAGCCTTTCCTCATAAGGAAGGTGCCCCAGCCCCGTAATCATCTTAGTCGCTCTCTTTTGCACCTTTTCCATTTCCACTATGTCTTTTTTGAGATGCGGCGATCAGAACTGGACACAATACTCCAGGTGTGGCCTTACCATCGATTTGTACAATGGCATTATAATACTAGCCGTTTTGTTCTCAATACCCTTCGTAATGATCCCAAGCATAGAATTGGCCTTCTTCACTGCCGCCGCACATTGGGTCGACACTTTCATCGACCTATCCACCACCACCCCAAGATCTCTCTCCTGATCTGTCACAGACAGCTCAGAACCCATCAGCCTATATCTGAAGTTTTGATTTTTTGCCCCAATGTGCATGACTTTACACTTACTGACATTGAAGCGCATCTGCCATTTTGCTGCCCATTCTGCCAGTCTGGAGAGATCCTTCTGGAGCGCCTCACAATCACTTCTGGTCTTCACCCCTCAGAAAAGTTTGGTGTCGTCTGCAAACTTAGCCACTTCACTGCTCAACTCTGTCTCCAGGTCATTTATGAAGAGGTTGAAAAGCACCGGTCCCAGGACAGATCCTTGGGGCACACCGCTTTTCACCTCTCTCCATTGTGAAAATTGCCCATTGACACCCACTCTCTGCTTCCTGGCCTCCAACCAGTTCTCAATCCACGAGAGGACCTGTCCTCTAATTCCCTGAAGATCTTGGCTGGAAGAAAAAACACTATCCATGCATGCTGGTGGAACTGTAGTATTCTTATACTCTATTTGTTAGCATGGAGTATTGGGAGAAAAAGTTGAAGTAACAACTATCATATAAAGTATGTAACCTGATATGATATATGTAATAATATAAAGTAACCCATCACATAAACGTTAATTTTGTTCTACAATATTGGTCATGAATCATAAGCTTTGTATTCATTGTAAACTTCTGAATGCTTCTCCATTTTTGGTTAGATCAGACCTTAATATTTTGTCTCTCTCTGTGTTCCATGCTTTGCTTCACTGCTGACAATTTGAAGGGCTTTGAATATGAGCTGCTTCAGTATTTCATCTCTTGTAGCTGTGAATGCTCAATCTCACTTTATGAAATTCAAGGGTACAGTTAATTGTTTAGAGTGCAGTAGTCACTGTCAGGAAAACATTTTGTTATTTTCCTAACGGTTGAGATGTATGTTTGACCCATCAATTGGCAAATAAAGGATACTGATCTGGTTCCTAGCTAATTATTGCAATGCAACATTTCTTAGGTGTCAAAGGTGATCAAGGTAGCACCTTTCTACTAGATTTCAGTTTATAAGCTTCTGTTCTTTTAGAATTTCACATTTTTCATCTATTAAATCTTAGGGGAGTTTGTACGCAGGCACCCTGCTATTGCATAATCATGGAGTATTGTGCTCATGGACAGTTGTATGAAGTGCTGCGAGCAGGTCGGAAGATCACACCTCAACTCCTTGTGGACTGGTCCACTGGGATTGCAAGTGGAATGAACTATTTACATCTTCATAAAATCATCCACCGAGACCTCAAGTCACCCAAGTGAGTTGCTAGTGTATAAAGTATAAGAGATTAAAGAACCTGGAATTTAAAAGTTTAATTACCATAGCAATGCAAAACATCATTCTCTTGTTTTTTTTTCTTTTTTCAGTGTATTAGTCACTCACAACGATGCAGTAAAAATTTCAGATTTTGGTACATCTAAAGAACTCAGCGATAAGAGTACAAAAATGTCCTTTGCAGGAACTGTAGCCTGGATGGCCCCAGAAGTGATTCGCAATGAACCTGTTTCTGAAAAAGTGGATATATGGTAAGTAAGTAATCCATAAGGACAGAGCCCCATTTCTTACACAGCAAAACGGTTTTCTCGTTAACTGGTATTGTTAGTGAACTTCCTTCTTTAAGTCTCTTTGTGTATCTCTCTCTGCTGATCTGCTGTTTGCAAACTATCTGTTTGTTTTTTTTTTTGAAAGGTTGGAGGCATAACTTTGTGCAGTTCTCCTGATTTTTGTGTGTATGTGTGTCATTTTGCTCCAGGTCATTTGGGGTGGTTTTGTGGGAGCTTCTCACTGGAGAGATTCCATACAAGGATGTGGATTCCTCAGCCATCATCTGGGGTGTAGGCAGTAATAGTCTGCACCTTCCTGTGCCCTCCACTTGTCCAGATGGATTCAAGATCCTTATGAAGCAAACATGGTAAGAGTTGTCATTTCCATAATATTCCCCACTGGCATTGCACAAAGCTGCATTTTTTTTCCTTTTTCTTCAAAAAAGTCTGCAAATTAAGAATCAAGGATGAAACTTTTGTCTGCTAACACCAGCAAGATAGTACCGTTAACAATTTATTGTCATAGCTTGTCCTTTTCCCAAGTGACTAAAGCATACTTTAGTGTTGGCTTGATAAAACTGCTTCACATTTAAAAGTGTGACTTGATGTCAGTGAGTTATGGTTTTCCCAAACACTAAGATAACAGGTATAATAATTTCTAAAGTAGATGCATGGAAAATATTAATGTAAAGTGAATGTAGTAGACAGGCAGAGACTAAGCATGTATAAGTAGGGCATCAGTATCAGCGGGGGATCTGTTCTCGGATTCCCCCCGCAGATTCAGAAAATGGCAGATAATCAAATCCACACTTTTTGATCCCATGAGCCCTTGGCTTAACAATCTCCGACACTCTTTTTCTTGATACCGAGCTAAACAAGTGCATCGGTAAAGCAGCTACCATGTTTTCCAGACTCACAAGGAGAGTCTGGTCCAACAAGAAGCTGACGGAACATAACAAGATCCAGGTCTACAGAGCTTGTGTCCTGAGTACACTTCTGTACTGCAGTGAGTCATGGACTCTTCGCTCACAACAGGAGAGGAAACTGAATGCTTTCCACATGCGCTGCCTCCGATGCATCCTCGGCATCACCTGGCAGGACAAAGTTCCAAACAACACAGTCCTGGAACGAGCTGGAATCCCTAGCATGTATGCACTGCTGAAACAGAGACGCCTGTGTTGGCTCAGTCATGTTGTGAGAATGGATGATGGCCGGATCCCAAAGGATCTCCTCTATGGAGAACTCATGCAAGGAAAGCGCCCTACAGGTAGACCACAGCTGCGATACAAGGACATCTGCAAGAGGGATCTGAAGGCCTTAGGAGTGGACCTCAACAGGTTGGAAACCCTGGCCTCTGAGCGGCCCGCTTGGAGGCAGGCTGTGCAGCATGGCCTTTCCCAGTTTGAAGAGACACTTGGCCAACAGTCTGAGGCTAAGAGGCAAAGAAGGAAGGCCCATAGCCAGGGAGACAGACCAGGGACAGACTGCACTTGCTCCCGGTGTGGAAGGGATTGTCACTCCCGAATCGGCCTTTTCAGCCACACAAGACGCTGTGCCAGAACCACCATTTAGAGCGTGATACCATAGTCTTTTGAGACTGAAGATTGCCAACACACAAAGCCCTCTGAGGGGACCAGAGCTGGAGGGCTTCCCCAGGTCTCAGAATGCTTTATGTGGCATAAAAACTTCACTTCCTGTCTCCATTAGGTAACAGGAAGTAGTGTTTTTTAGGCCGAAAAGGCAATTCTGAAGTCTGCAGAGATAGTGGGCGGATGTGCACTGCCTATGTGGGCTTCAGAAAGCACAGCTCCAGTCACCTCCAAAGGGCTCAGGTGGGGCCAAGACTGGCTGAATGTGGGTCCGTGGGACCCATGTTGACCCAGCTCCGTGGATATTGAGGCCCCACCTGTCTAGTTTAACATGCTTGCTGTAGAGTTGTCTAGTAGAAGACTTTAGAAAACTTCTTTATACTGAGTCAGACTAATATGTCTAGCTTGGTACTGACGACATTGACGGGCAGTAGCCCTCTAAGGTTTTGGGAAGGGGTCTTTCCCTACCTGGAGCTGCTACCAGGGATTGAACCTGGGACCTTCTGGATGCTAAGCACATACTCTACCACTGGACTTTAGCCCCTCCCCAGAATTATTTGTCTTTGTTAGTATGGGACAAAGACTTCATTCTTGCATACTTTTGTTTCACTTAAAGAAGAGGAAGGGGACCATCAATTGGTGGCAGAACTCATGTTTTACAGGTTCAACTTCTCTGTTTCAACACCTGGCATCTGCTGGTAGGGCTGAGAAAGGTCTCTGTCTGAAATCCTGGAATGTTGCTGCAAGTTAGTGTAGAGCAGGGGTGTCCAAAGTTTTTGGCAGGAGGGCCACATCATCTCTCTGACACTGAGTTGACCAGGGAAAAAAAGAATTAATTTACATTTAAAATTTGAATAAATTTACATAAGTTTACATAAATGAATATATTAAAGATGAACATATGAATGAAGGTCTTGAAATAGCTCAAGGCCTTTAAAAGGCCTTGCACAAAGCAAGGCTGGCCTTTCCTTTGCTGCTGCTACTGCATCAGAGATGTGAAACAGCAAGCAGTGGAGGAAGCCCTCATCCCACAGCTCACGCAAGAGGTCAAACAGTTGCCCTCATGCTGAGAGCAGTTGCATCGGGCTAGTGTGGACTCCAACAAATCCGGAGGGCCAGAGGCTCATTGGAGACTGGGGGCTCCCTGAGGGCCGCATTGAGAGGCCTCAAGGGCCGCAAGTGGCCCCAGGGCCGGGGTTTGGGCGCCCCTGATGTAGAGAATGCTGAACCAGATGGACCAATGACCTGACTCCTTATAAGGCAGCTTCATGGGCAGTTATTAGCCATTCTTTTCTCTCTTGCTTTTCCTACTTGATATTTTGTTTGACTTTACTCCTTGTTTCTAACCTAAATTATTGCATATTTTCTTTTTTACTTTCTATTACCTTGCACAAGGTGTTTCCTTTTCTCTCCAACTCTGCTCTTCTTTTGTGTCATGATATTTAGATTTTGAGCCTGAAATCAGAGGCTTGTTCTTTTTATGTTTCTCCAGCACCCAGTACACAAGAATACTTCAAAAAGAACCCTACTTTTGCATTATTGAGTGAGTTCTCTTTTTCTCTTTTCTCTTTCAGGCATAGCAAGCCCCGAAACAGACCCTCTTTCCGACAGACACTAATGCACCTTGATATTGCATCTGCTGATGTGCTAGCCACTCCTCAGGAGACTTATTTCAAATCCCAGGTACTTCTGCAACTGTTATTAGTCGCAGAATCTCATTGGTATTGTCACATTGCTTTATGTTCTACAATCGGATTCATATGCTTATTATAGGAAGAGTAAAGCAGGAGTAATAAAAGAGTAAATGAGGGGGGAATTAATGGAAGACAATCAACTTTTTAATCAAAATACTTTTTTCTGGAAGCTTCTGTCAAGACTTTTGAGGCTGCTTGTGTTAGATTCATGAAACCAGAAGAAATTTTACTGTAGTAATCAAGATATGAATGTTCTAGCGTAAATCCATGAAATTGTGGGTGTGACACCTGGAGCCAAATAAATATTTGTGTTCTGAATATTCTCTGGTTAGCACTAGAGTTGAAAAGCATTTGGTTACAGATCTGAGAAGAAACTAAACAATACATGGATCTGAAACTGGCAGGTATTATAGGCCGGAATTGCCTTCTTACAATATATCTGTACTCGGTGCTGGGAGCTAGAGTAGGAAAACTGGATGGAGTTACAGGTCAAGACTGAGAAGTGGGAGGCCTCTGGGCCACTACTCAGCGGTATATAAATACTGGTGGCATTATTACTACTCAGGCTATTCGGATATCACAACAGGGATATTGAGAAGCCTGTACAGAAATTTGTTTCCAGTGTGCTTGAATAGTGCACTTTTGAGTGTGTGGTTATAACATTCATAATCAGGGATGGGCACTCAGGTTGACTCGACTCGTGCCGAGCACCTGTTCTTGATGACTTGACTCAAGTCATGGACATCATTGACCTCGACCTCAACCCTCAAAAAAAGGGTCTGGACTCAAAATTACTTGAGTTCTTATCTCTTTGGTGTGCATGTGTTCTTGTTTACTCACACACCCCATCACTGCCTTCTTTTTTTCTGTGCATTTTTGCTCAAGAAGTCATGACTTGAAATGACTCAACCTTGCAACTTGAAGGACTTGAAATTTTTAAGTCAGGATGAGCACACACTATGATTGCAAGCTGAGTTGCAACTGATCACTTGAGAGTTACTTGAGCACATCCCTGTCCATAATATTGAATTTTTCTGGCAGGCTGAATGGAGAGAAGAAGTAAAGAAACACTTTGAGAAGATTAAAAGCGAAGGAACTTGTATACACCGGTTAGATGAAGAACTTATTCGTCGCAGAAGGGAGGAACTGAGGTCTGTAGACAAATCTGAGGCCAAAGATTAATCCAATATCCTATTTCCAGTAGCAGCAGCAAATATTTCTGTGGAGTCCACAAAGAGGGAATGAAAGTACAGGCAGTTACAGGTTGTCTCCTGCAACGGCATTCATAGGCCAAGAGCCTCAGAACTTGGAAGTTCCGTTTAACTACCATAGCTGATAGCTGTTGACTGTTCTGTTTTCCCTGAATTTGTCTAATATCCTTTAGTCTAAACCCATGACAGTCTTTGCATTTTGTTGCAGGTAATTCCATGTTCCTGTGTATTGTGTGAATTAGTACTTTTATTTTTTTCTGTCCCAAAGCTACTAATCAATTTCCCATTGGTCACTTATAGCGTAGTGTTGTTTGCTAAGGCTGCCAGAACTATTCGTGCCAACTACCTGGGGGAAATAGTGGTAGACTGTCAAGGAGACTCCTTAATATGATGGGTGTAGGTCCCTTAGTGCTTGATTTTGATTTATTTTATTACTGTTTGTATTTTGATGTATACCTGAACTGATATATTTATTTCATTGTGATGGCTATTAGCTAATACAATAAACAATTTTGTCTTTGTCTACTAATCAATTTCATCAGATCATCCCAAATTCTAGTATTATGATTGGGGCCAGAGACTACAGTTGTGTGTTTTTTTCATAGCTAACCTTCAATTTTGTTTTTACACTATTCAAATATTTTCACTTTATTTTGGAAGTTGCAGGTGGCATATTTAATTCTGAAGGTTTCTGCATAAGGTACATTTTAGTTCCCCTCTTGAGTGTATGCACTGTCATTTACGGCCACCAAGCTACACTGTTAACAGCGATGGTTTCTTTTTCACAGGCATGCCTTGGACATTCGTGAACATTATGAGAGGAAATTGGAGAGAGCCAATAATTTGTATATGGAGCTTAGTGCCATAATGTTACAGCTGGAGGTTCGGGAAAAGGAGTTAATCAAGTATGTATATCCATCTACATGCCAAGGCCATGTACAGGAGAACCTGTTTATCTCCCATTCAAAATTCTCTGGTTTTTGTTTTTAAAAATTCTATAGGTTTCTAGATCTGGGCAGAAGGCGGAGTAATTGACTTTGAAATTGGAAAGTCAGTGTTCCCTTTAGATTTCCTTGTAAAGAATAATCACTGTTCTTGGGTATTGGCTATTTGAGGAGGTCTGCCCTAAGCATTTCGTCTCTTATCAAAGATGTTATAGGAAGGCTTTCTCCCCTTTTTAGAATATAACTTTATGACATTTCCCATGGTCTCTGTCAAACTGATGCATCCCTTTTGGGGGAAGATTAGAGTTCTGGAACTATATGCCTTCATGACTTTTAAGAGATATGGCAAGGTTATTGGTAACTGTGGTGATCCAGTTAGGCCACTGATGCTCACCATGCAGAGAAGAAAAAACACTGCCTATGCACCTGACTGTCCCACACATCCTGAGATGCCTCTCAACAAAATAAAAGGAAGACTTCCTGTAAAAAGGAAGGGAAAAATCCCAGCGAAGGCCTTCCACTCCCTACCTCTGTTTGAGGAAAGCCCAGTTACTGGGGTCTCTCAACCTGCAAGCCAGTTACTGTTGAAACAGTCTGATAAGCCTGACCAGTCTCAGTTCCTTAGCATTCTCACTTTCCCTGTAAGTAGTGGTAGCCATGAGTGATATGTCAGGAAGTAAGGAGCAGTAGTTCTTATCTCTGGTCAGAAAGACATAGACAAGTAATTCAAAAAAACAGCAAGAGCTTATTAAGGGAAAGAAAACAAAAGAGAAAAACAAAACGGAGAAATAGGATAAGGTCAGATTGACAAAAAAGGCCTTGAATTTAGAGGTAAAAGAAAAACAAAAACCTGATACAGCCCTGTGTAGAAAGCACTTCATTGCAATTTTCTTGTTTGCCTCCAGAGGGGGTCAAAGGAATATAAGAACATAAGAGCCCTGCTGGTTCAGGTCCATCTAATCCAGCTTCCTCATATCTCAAGTGGCCTACCGATGCCTCAGGAAGCACACAATACAACCAGATATCTGCATCCTATTGCTAGTCCCTTGCATCTGGCTTTCAGAGATAGGCTGCTTCTCATGAATTGTAATCTGTGATTGGACAGATTTCATCCATAAATCTGTCCAATTCCCCTTTTAAAGGCATCTAGGCCAGATGCCACCACCACATCCTGTGGCAAGGAGTTCCATAGGGGCAGTCAGCAATGTATAAGTAACCTCTGTCAGTACTGGAACAGATTGTGTGTGGGTTCAATCTAGCCAGCTGCTTATATAGAATTCTTGCAGTTCAAGGTTAACCTTTGTGTGGCTAATCCTGAAGCAGAAACCCAGAGTCAGTCCCTTGAACCTTGCCTTGGCTATGATCAGGTGGGTGATACTGACCAATAACCGGTGTTGGTGATTTCTGCAAGGCCTATTACTTCACCTGTGTGAGAGTCAGACACTTGGGCATGCCCAGTATACATCCTTTCTGGTGGAAATTGCTGAGGTAAAAATTGAGAAATTGAGGTTCAAACTGATCCATCGAATTTGGTACATGACATTCACTCACCATTAGGGTGAAGAATCAACTCTGATGAAATGCAAAAGTTGGGAATTTGCTAGCCCAGTGAGAGTGGAATGTGTGTTGAATATGCTTTTTGAATATTTTGGTCCTCTATTTCCATTCTACTGAGGATACTTTATTTTATTTATACTTTATTACGGTATATACTTTATAATAGGAGAACTATTTTATTAGCTCCTCTCAATTCCCCCCCCCATTTGTTGTTGTTGTCAGTTAGTATCTTTGTGAAAGACTTTATGTTAAGCTGCTTTAGGAGTCAATCTTGGCTGAAAAGCAGGGTACTAGTAATTCTAAACATTGCATTGTGCTAACAAAAGATTGTGATAGTGACTTTGTAAGTTACTGCCCTTGTATTTAAAGTTATTTTCCTTTTGTCATGAGATGATGAGGGATTTCATTTTTATACTATTCTGTAGGCGAGAACAAGCTGTGGAAAAAAAATATCCTGGGACGTACAAGCGTCACCCAGTCCGGCCAATAATTCATGCCAACGCAATGGAAAAATTGATGAAAAGAAGAGGAGTCTCCCATAAGCCTGGTGGCCAGACTAAAAGGTAAATTACCTAATGAGGAGAGAAGGGTGAAACCAAAATGGAAAAACTCAGTTGTTGGCTTTACAATGACTTGAGCATTTCTGAAAACCTTAGGACTCAGTTTGGATGTTGCAATCTGGGCATTTTGTATGTTGACAGAGGGCAATTTAGACTCCCCATGTATTCCTGTGAGGACTGCTTTTCATGCCTTTATAGGAAGCACAATAACAGATTTCTAAGTACTGTATAGATTCGGTAATCCATCCTTTCTTTTTTGGAAAGTGGCAGCTGGTTACGCATCTTTTGATTGACAGTACCTATTATAGGTACTGAGTTGCCTCCCATCCAGGGTAAAGTCTCATTGGAGATTTCACCTTCAGATTTTAGTATTGTAATGTTGCTAAACATACTTAGGGTGTGGTCCTATTCACACTTACCTGACAGTAAGCCCCATTGACTATAAAGGAAGTTACTTCTGAGTAGACATGCATAGGATTGGGCTCTAATATCTAAAGCCTGAGCTTGTACTCTCACCAAGTAGAGGGGCCAAAATTATGAAATGTGTTGCTTGGGTATACGTTTGATGCTTGGAAGATGTAGTAGTGTATACAATATTGCAGGCACTGAGGAGACTGCAAATTGACTTGGTGCAAAGATCATATTTTTAAACTTTGCATATATAGACTAGTGTCCAAATGGCCCCTGAACTGCTTCTGTGTGCCTGGGAGAATCTGGATTTACCTGAGAAACATAACAGTCTGCTACTTTACATGGCAAACTGTTTTTGAAACGGGAAAAGAGGCTCACAAAATTGTATGTGTTATGGTCGTGGTGAGATGCATTGGGATTGGCTTTTTATATCGCATAAGCGTGTATACAAATAAAGCTTATACGTTATGGAAGAAGATTTCATGTTACACATTTGAATAAATACAGTTTTCAATAAACCTTTGGAATCAATGAAAATAATAAATGTGGATATACTTAATCATGAATCTGTTGTTTACATAAGAACAGCCCCACTGGATCAAGTCATAGGCCCATCTAGTCCAGTTTCCTGTATCTCACAGCGGTGCACCAAATGCCCCAGGGAGCACACCAGATAACAAGAGACCTGCATCCTGGTGCCCTCTCTTGCATCTGGCATTCTGACATAACCCATTTCTAAAATAAGGAGGTTGCGCATACACATCATGGCTTATAACCTATGATGGCTTTTTCCTCCAGAAATTTGTCCAATCCCCTTTTAAAAGCATCTAGCCAGATGCCATCACCACATCCTATGGCAAGGAGTTCCACACACCAACTACACGCTGAGTAAAGAAATATTTTCTTTTGTCTGTCCTAACTCTCCCAACACTCAATTTTAGTGGATGTCCCCTGGTTCTGGTGTTATGTGAGAGTGTAAAGAGCATCGCTCTATCCCTTCTATCCTTCCCATGCATAATTTTGTATGTCTCTCCTTAGGCGCCTTTTTTCTAGGCCGAAGAGGCCCAAACGCCGTAGCCTTTCCTCATAAGGAAGGTGCCCCATTCCACTAATCATCTTAGTCGCTCTCTTTTGCACCATTCCATTTCCACTATGTTCTTTTTGAGATGTGGCCACCAGAACTGTACGCAGTACTCCAGGTGTGGCCTTACCATTGATTTGTACAACGGCATTATAATATTAGCCGTTTTGTTCTCAATACCTTTTCTAATGATCCCAAGCATAGAATTGGCCTTCTTCACTGTCACTGCATATTGGGTCGATGCTTTCATCGACCTGTCCACCACCACCCCAAGATCTCTCTCCTAATCTGTCATAGACAGCTCAGAACCCATTAGCCCAGTAGTTCGACAAACTGGTGGGTTGTGACCCATCAGTTCGTGTAATGCTTCCCCGTCACTTTAAAGGGTGGGGGAAGGGGAGGGAGCCAGTGATGCGATCCCCAGGATTGTGTCGCTAAGGGGGGGGCGAGGGGGGGTGCTTTGCACTTCAAGAAGGTAGGGTTGCTGCAAGAAGTGCAGGGAGCCCTGTGCAGCTTTGCACAGCGCTCCCCGAGGCTTCGCTAAAAGTGGGTGCAAAGCACTTCCGTTTTGCAGGAATGTTCCGTTTAGCAAATGTTCCAAGTCTCGGGGAGCGTTGCGCAGGGCTCCTCACATCTTCTGCAGCCTGCTGTACTCTTGCCTTCTTGAAGTAAGTGCAAAGCACGCCCCTTGCACCCCTTAGTGATGCAATCCAGGGGATCTTGTCACTGCCCTAGCCCCTACCCCGCAAGAACATACTGAGGGAGTAAAGTTCCCTCAAAGTTTGAGAACCTCTGCATTAGCCTATATGTTAAGTTTTTATTTTTTGCCCCAATGTGCATTACTTTACACTTACATTGAAACGCATCTGCCATTTTGCTGCCCATTCTGCCAGTTTGGAGAGATCCTTCTGGAGCTCCTCACAATTGCTTCTGGTCTTCACCACCCGGAAAAGTTTGGTGTCATCTGCAAACTTAGCCACCTCGCTGCTCAACCCTGTCTCTAGATCATTTATGAACAGGTTGAAAAGTACCGGTCCCAGGAAAGATCCTTGGGGCACACCTCTTTTCACCACTCTCCATTGTGAAAATTGTCCATTGACAGCCATTCTCTGTTTCCTGCTCTTCAACCAGTTCCCAATTCATGAGAGGACCTGTCCTCTAATTCCCTGACTGGGAGTTTTCTCAGTAGCCTTTGGTGAGGAACCGTGTCAAACGCCTTCTGAAAGTCCAGATATATAATGCCCACCACGGAGTCACCCGCATCCACATGCCTGTTGACCTTTTCAAAGAATTTCAAAGTTTCAGTATGTTGTAAATGACGATTTCTGTACAAATTGAATAACAGAAATACAAAATAATTTATTGACCTTGTGTGTAATATGTTCCCTTATTACTGCAAGATCTTAGATTTGAAAGTACAAGTAAAGGAAGAGAATTGCTCTTTTTCCAGTATGGTACAGTTGACAAACATAGGGCCCAATCCCATCCAACTTTCCCAACACTTGTGCAGTCCCAGTAAGGCTGGGAATAAACATTCCCTGACCTTGATGAGGCCTCCATGACTACTGCCCCACTGCACGATGCAGCACACGCCCTGTTGGCACGGCTGCATCAGTGCTGGAAAGTTGGATAGGATTGGGTCCACAGTTGCTGTTAGTAAATTTCCACTTGGCTGTTTCTGTATTGCCCTTCAGATGAACTCTGAGGGAGTCCTCTTGGAATATCTCAGTATTTAAAAATACCATTTTTGAACTTTCTCACCAAGCCAAAAAAAAAAAAAAAAGGTATACGTGGATATACTGTATACACAATGCCAAAATTAACCGTGTGAAAGTTTATAAATCCATCTCCATTTTTATGGGATGAGGTACAGTTGATGCAATGTTTTAAAGAAAAATAATTTTTTTTCAAATTTATTGCTACTAAGTTATTCCCAAAATTCTCCAATCCACTGTTAGAACTCTTGAGTATTAATCATCCATACATCCCTTTCCCATTAAAAAAAAAAGCTGATATTCCCTTTTTTAAATTATTGTGAAGGAGGCTATAAAATATTGCTTATCAAGGAGGGTTTAGCTGTTGAAAATTAAGAAATCAATTTCATGCAGTCACACCTTTGATTGAAGTGGTTCTTTTGATCCTGGGATGTTCATGCTTTCTTTGCCACTTGCTAATTCATTGTTTGTTTTTGGAATTAAAAGTATACAGCTTATAATACATCTGATATTTCACAGCTATCTACTAATAGGCATGATGACAATGAGACTGAATTTGAAAACGTATCACTGAACTTGGCAAATGTTAACTCTGATATAGAGCCTGTTTTGCATCCTTTCCCAGGCCTGACTTGCTGAGGTCTGATGGCATATCCAGCACTGATGTGGCACCTAGTGGCTCTCCCCTCTCAGGGAGTCCCAAGATGTCAACACTGAATAGTAAAGGACGTTACCGCTGCAAACCACGCCACCGGCGAGGAAATAGCAAAGGCAGCTACAATGACTTTACAGGTATTTTGAAACACCAGCCAGCACAGGATGACTCAGCCCAGCTGTCCCATCCACAGCAGCACCACCCCCATCACCATGGGCATCACTCTCGGCTGAACATACATGGACAGGACATTGCCAACTGTGCTAACAATCTCCGGTATTTTGGCCCTGCTGCAGCCCTGCGTAGCCCTCTCAGTAATCATGCCCAACGGAGGATGTCTGGCTCTAGCCCTGACCTTATCTCTGCCGCTATGGAAGCAGATTCACGGCGAAATCTAGAGATGGAAAAAGAACAGGAAGAAGGCAAGGCTAACCATTGGGAATGTTGTAAAGGAGATTTATATAGTCTCTGCCCGGATTGCAGACCGGGGACAAATGGTGCCAGCCAGGGACAGTCGCTTGAGCCAGGACTAGAGCAGCCTGAAGCACCATCAAATGACCCTCAGTATGCAAATGTGCAATTTCCTGGAAAGAGTGGGGAAGGTGAATTTAACAGCCACAGGTCAGCATCATCTCTTGGCTCCTCTCACCCTGCGAGTAGTCCAGGACTGCTGTGTAAAACACGACCCATCCCAAGGGTAAGGTTCCTCTAGCATTCCAGTGGGTTGCTTCTTAAATGTTTCTGTTTTGTCATCTATGCTAATCTTACTGAAAGTTTGCAGGGTTCATAATTCTTGCTGAATTGCATCCTGAGATTTTGGTGCTTGGAAGTTGCTACCTTGCAAGAGTTGCCTTTGTTATCGGAGGCCTGTTGCATGTTTTTAACAAGTAGCGAGCAACATTGTCTCTTTGCTTCTCTACCAGAGTGGTGATGACTCTTCAGAAGAAGAAGAAGGAGAAGTGGACAGTGAAGTGGAATTCCCACGGAGACAGAGGTAGAAAACTGAAGTGCTCCATTCTGTTTTGAGTTTCTGCTTTCTGTTAACCAAAGGAATTATAGTGTAATTTACAGTGCAATCCTATAAACATGCAATCCAGTGCATGTTTCATAAGTAAGTCTCATGGTGTTCAGTGAGGCTCACACTCAGGAAAGTGTGCATAGGATTGCAGCCTCAGTTACATTGTAGCATTGTGAGAAATAATCTTGGACTTACCTTTGGTAGCAGTACAAAGCAGTTCTCTGAGCACAACAGCTGGAAACTTGCCTGCAGCTCCCCGGAATGTGTACACCGAATATTGCTTGAGGAGGAGGCTCCTGAGGAGGCTCTCCTTACACCCACTTTCTTGGGTGTAAGGAGAGCCTCTTCAGGTGTAAGCAGGTGGTGGCTGTGGTGCTTTTTCATTAACTACGATAGGGCTGTTCTGCCTCACCTGCCATCCTGCACAGCATGACTCTGCTTCAGAGCCATTCTAGTCAGCTAGCAGTAAGGCTCCATGCAACACATAGTGCTTTGCAAGCTGAGGAGAGGTCCTGAACAATTTAGCACTTTGCACCTCCTCTAGCTATGCTACTGGAGCCATGTGGTTGGAAAGCTACAAACTGCCTCCTCCTGGGCTTCTTCAGCCAATTCTAAGGCAAGAACCCCCTTAGGCTCCTCCTTCTCAGCCAAAGAAAATATCAGACTGCCCATTCTTTGTCCAATGATCATCGGTTCCTATCAGAACCAGGCAAGAGAGCCTTCTCCTGCCTCTCCCCCAATACAAAAGCAAAACATTAACCCTTCCCTGCTTCCTGGCTGGAATTTCTCTGCTGCTCACCTGATCTGAATGATGGCTCCACTAGTCACATGCCAGAAAAAGTAAACACAAGCAGAAACAGACTTCAGTGCACATGTGTGGGGAATCAGTGCCAAGTTAGGTGATCTCAGACTCAAGTCACCTGACTCGAGTTCTCACCCCTGTAGAATATGATAAAAAAAAATCAGAAATGGCTTCAGATTTAGCATCTAAAGGTTACCTTTGACAAAAACATTTGTAATGTATTTATGTGGTGTCTTTCTTAAATAGCTATAGTACAGTGGTAACTGGTGGCAGCTGGTAAAGCTGTTAATAATGGGTTGCATTCCCAGTCACACTTGTGCACGAGATCTTTCCAACTTCAGCCTTTCAAACCTCCTGAGAAGCTGCTTCTGGAAAAGCTGTGGGATGTGGAGGACAGGGGAGAGGGGAATTCTTCATGGAATATGCCTGTGCCTGGTTTCTTCAGATTCACCCCTGCTCCAGCACCATATTCTACAGAGCTGGACTAGGGAGGACAGAGGAGGGAAGATCCCTTGAGCAAGCTTGGTGATGGATGTAACCTTAAGTCTGTGTCTACATCATTCAGATTGTTAGAAACCTAAATACCAAATAGAGGTGTGATTTTTTTTCTGTGATAATGAAATAAAAACATATAACACTGCTTTCTGCAGTTCTCATTTTTGTAAAAAAAAATAAAAAAATAAAAAACCCCCAAAATCTGCAAAAAATAAACTGGGAAATCTACAGGGGGGAAAAAATGGACTGGACTGGGGGCGGTGCATGGGTAATGACTGTGGCTGCATCTGCTGGCACTATATCACCTGCCTAGTACACTTTTAAATTATAATTTATAACCTGGTATGGATTTGCAGGCCACACCGCTGCATCAGTAGCTGCCAGTCCTATTCAACCTTCAGCTCTGAGAACCTCTCTGTGTCTGATGGAGAGGAGGGGAATACCAGTGACCATTCCAACAGCCCAGATGAGTTGGCCAATAGGCGGAAAGATCAACTAGCTGAGAAACTGGATGACATGCTATCACAGACTCCAGAAATCCCCATTGAGATCTCTACCCAGTCTGATGGGCTTTCAGATAAGGAGAGTGCTGTACGCCGGGTGAAAACACAGATGTCATTGGGCAAGTTATGTCCAGAGGAACATGGCTATCAGGTCAGTAATACTGTCTTTTCCTTGTTTATGTAGTCAGAAAAGTGGATAGGCATGGAAATTGTCATTGTCAACAAATTAAAGATTTAAATTTAACTAGATTTGCTTATTTTTGAAACCTCAATATAGATTTTTGAGATCTTGAGTTGTAAGCTCTTGCTTCTTGTTAGAAGGAAAGATTATCTTCAGTGTGTTTCATCCTCAACCCTTTTTAACTTGATAAACATTTTGTTTTGTAACTGCAAGTTTAGAGCTAACTTAAGCTAGAAAAATTTGATATAGCGTAAACAATATGATTTATCTGAATTTGTAATTTAGTCCTCTGTTTCTTGGGAACCTGATGTATAATTACTATGCTGGGAGCCAAATTCTGCAGTACTGAGTGATCCTGGTATGCAGTAAATGAGGATTGTTGGGTTTCCTTAGTAAATGGCTTTGGAGAATCGGCCAGTTTTGACCATTGTTGAAATTTGCTGAAAAATGTTGTTGTTATCAAGCTTCTAGCCTTTTCTCTTGTTTCAGGAATTTTTTTGCATTCTCTTCTATGAAAAAGGGGTATGATGGCTCTGCTTTTACCAAAGCCTTTGTGCATATCCTTTCCATTTTGAGGGTTTACCTTGTTTGACCAAATGAAAATGCTGTAGCTCTGTAGTGCCTAGAAATCATTTTTAAAGTTTTCCATTTGCTTTTTTATGCAGAATCCAGAGGAGTTTGGAGAATCAGGTTGTGACTCTTCAGATGGGGAATGCTCTGATGCAACTGTGAGGACCAGTAAAGCTTGCAGCTCTGCAACCTGGTAATGATGAATGTCCTCCCCTCTCCAATCACTATATCAACTGGCATTTTGATTCCCTCAAGAACCCTATCTTCATTCCTTCTCCGAGAAGCTGCTTCTCCACCCCATCACACAAATGATCTGCAATAACTTGAATCTTTGGAGAAATGTTCTGATGTGAATTGGTTTTTCTGTGAGCACTTCAATCAAGAATGGCAGGGATGTATTTTATTGAATAATTGAGCTATTGTGTATCATATTTTTTGGCATTTTAACACTTTTTACTCTGAGTGGACTGTATCCATAGACAAAATGTGTTGCAAAAAAAAGTTCAGAAGACAAGCCTATAGAAGAGAATCATCTTTTTGAGTCTTAGCGTGTATGGACAAGCTAGAATATGGTGCTGCTACTTTGACATGGGACCAGGCCATGTAACCCTGAAGGACTGAAAATGAAGAAAGTGAATTCAATGACATGGTCACAGCCAATGAAACAATGGATGAGAAACACAGCATCGGTGTAACCAGCATAACTTTTTCAATAGGAAGGTGTTCACATTCCTGGAATTGTTAACAAATTGTGTCTGAGTCCCTGCACCCTGGCATGCAAGAGTGGAGGCTATTCATGTTTGTTTTTTAATCAGCAGTTGATTGGCTGTAACATCCTGCAGCTGTATTCTAGCCTCAGCATCTCTCAAGCACTTTTCATCATCAGTACGCCACTATGAGATCAGGAGATACAGCATGGAGTGGCTGGTGAATACAGCGAAATGGAGATGCTGTTTTGCTCAGTTACCTTCCTCTCCTTTCCAACCTGCCTTTGTTTGCTTCCTTCAATGAATAATAAATTGATCAAATTAGTGTTGAAGATCAAGAACATGCAAGCCATGGAAAGCACATCCTGCACAGCCAGAGAACTATCTTGGATGAAGAAATTTGAGCTGTTCCTACCATAGCTCACATTCTGCTTGCACAGTGAGGGAGGATTGCATTTGGTGAAGCCGGGAAATAGCTTGGCCCGAGCAATACTACCCCATTGCTTGTCTGGTATTGATCTGATAGGGGAGCACTGGCAGCTTGTCTAGTCTGATGCAAGTAACATTTGAAATATGGTGGTGATGAGTGGAGACTGTCTTTCATTGTGGGTGTGAGGGAGCCTAAGCCATATTTCCATTTTGGTAAGTTTTGGACTTGAGAGGACCAATTATGTGTTTCATCTTCCCTCTGCAGTACCTCATCCATCCTGAGCAAGTCACTGCGACTTATAGATGCACCTAACTGAAATATCCAACAGGAACAAAACAATTTATTTTGGATTTGTAGCCAAAGTGCTGTCACATGCTCTTGGCTGTGCTCTCCTGTGTTGTCAAGTTAATTAGAAGGGAAGAAGTTATTTGGTGTGGAATGTCAGCTTGTATTGTAGCTAGGCCTGCATTTAAGGGAGTAACAGTTGTACTCTTCTCGCTCCCTCCCCCAAAAATGAAGGGCAAGGGTGGATTGCATGCTGTGCTGCTGTTTGTTTACATTTGATTTGATTTTTTTAAATCACTAGCCTAGTGGCAAAATGAAGGGAAATTCTTTACTTATACAGATAGCAGTATTGTATGAGTTAAATTATTTCATATTTTTAATATTCTGTAGCTGGACTACATGGATCTTAAGTTATGTCATTATGTTATTTATTGTAATTTCTGTAGATTGCAGGCAAGGTTTTTGTAGCACAGCGTTTTCGTCCCTGTTTGATTGCTCCATAGCTTCTTAACCCAGGGGGAGCTGGAGTCAGGGTGTTCCTTGCTGTTTCTTTCTAATAATCTCTCATAACTCCACATATTTTTCAGGCTGCAGAAGCCTACTGACTACAAGGCATGAGGAAGATCAATAAGCCAGCTGAAGCAGTGCTGGGCTGTATATTCATAGAATGTAAAATGGGTCGGTGCTTAGATGCCACAGGTGTGCTTGCTTGACTCTCCTTGCCACAGTCCAAA
Source organism: Tiliqua scincoides (assembly GCF_035046505.1). Taxonomy (NCBI): domain Eukaryota; kingdom Metazoa; phylum Chordata; class Lepidosauria; order Squamata; family Scincidae; genus Tiliqua; species Tiliqua scincoides. Next base: position 195,559,054 of record NC_089823.1, read on the forward strand.
ACATGAAAATGTATGAGAAACATAAAACACACCAGTCATGTTAGTGTCAAATGGCATTCCCCTCTTTTGAAGCCAGGAATTCCACAAGCTCAGCATGTTTATATCAAATTAATCTCTCTACTCCCTCTGAAGGATGTTTTCTCTGCCAACTTATGCTTTCTCTGCTTAGGGTACATAGTTTGAGGCTGAACTACTTTTTTTGGAAGGTCCTAGAGAATGCTATTCACACACCAATAGATGCCATTCCAAGCTAAGGGAAAACAAACATTGGGGTACTTTTCAGGTCCAACACACACATCTAAGTCAGGTACACAACTGGGTACTTCCTTTGGGAAGGCTGGCCACCTTGCCTTGATCCAAACTGTCATTAACATAGTTTTCATTTATCTTTACTCTGTTCTTCCTGGTCACTATGAACAATTTTTCTGCTCACTACTAATACATTAGTGTCTTGCCTGAAAGGTTATGATTTCTGAATTGGTGACTGTCATGCTATTAACTCTTGCAATCAAGGGTGGACCATTTGGCAAAAAACTGAAGCACCCCCCACCCCACATGAGCAGTTCAGTTCAACAATGCATAGTTAGCTCTTCCGTAGTTAGCAATCCATAGCCTCTTCCTTTACAACCTTCATTACAGCAGTCATCTCCTGGGTGTGTTTTACTGGGTGGGTGGGACATTTACTGTAGCCAATGAGATAAATTCATTCAGTGTAGCATGGGACCAGTCAGCATCTGTTTCTTGCTTCATTGTTGATGATGTCTCCTATAGTGCTGTTTCACATAGCGCTCAGCATTCCAAGAATGTATCCTCCCACAGTATTGGACGTATTACTGTGCTCCTACATTGAATTCAATTGCAGAATATTCCAATTTGTAGGAGGTTTGTGCCATTGCGTATAAGGAGCAAGGAACAGGTGACAAGAAGATCCCTAGGCTCCCCACTCAAAATTGGAGCTGGAAAGGAAATATAGATGAGTTTTTGGAAGATCCTTGCTCACTTCTCCAGCTTCAAGCTGGAGTGGAAGACTGGGGCTGATCATTATGATGCAGGATAGCCAGGGTGTCATTTACCTCATCTGCTCAGCACCAGCATCCTTCTGCTCCCTTCTTAGGTTCAAACTTGGAACTGGAGAAAGACAGCAGGTATGCAAGTGTAGTCTTGTTGCAGGGGTTATTCCCGTTAACCCCTCTCTCTCTAGCTCCCAAGGGGCCTGGAAGAAAAGACTGTCTCTGATCTTGTGCAGATATGTAGTGTGATGTTCGGGATTAAGGCTGCAATTTCAGTCATACTTACTTGGGAATAAGCCCTGATGGCCACAGTGGATTGCATTAAAAAGGGGCAGGTTCCTGCCAAACAAACATTTTGGTTTGGCAACAGAGGTCAACCAAAATTTTGTGGACACCCGACAAGGAGAGTTCTTCCAGAAATGTTTTCTTTTCTAAATTATGTTGAGTAGGTTCTGTTGTAAACAGGTTGAAAAAGTGTTGATTAGGCTGAATTCAGCTTCAACCATTAGATCAACAGTCATTCCATCTTTCCTCATGCTATGCAACTTTGGTACTCTTCCTAAACATACACACTGCACTTTTAGTAAATTTAGAGAATTCTAATTAACAATCTCATGGTTGCAGAGAGGTCCAAGAGGCAAACCAAAATAAGCCAGTTAGGTTCTCCACATTAGAGAGAAGTAGCAATGAGTTCTCCCTCTTCATACCATGTCTAGAAGCACTGCATTGTGAGTTTCTAGGCCTCTAGTTCATGTTATTGGTTGTCTATGCTAAGAGGGTAGAGTGCCTCATAGGTTAATTCTGTGTCAAGTGTTGCTGGGCAGGGGGAGAACTTCTTATGGGGGTGCCATTTTCATGTCATAGCATGTAGCCTGACTCAGTGTAGAGACATGGTATAGTGTCATTGTATTGGAAAAATGCTGTATGTGATCTGTCTCAGTTGAAGGGTTATGCATTGGGCTCCAAATCATATTGGTCAAACAGGGGTGAGATTTTAAATGGTGATTGTTCTTACTTTTGGCCTAGAATAGGCAAATTGTATGTTCTTTTTCTAAGTGCGAGGGCTAAATACGTTTAAATGTGGAAACAGACTCAGGTATTTGTGTAATTTTAGGTTCTATAAAAAGTCTGCTCTGTTCTGTAGGTTCAATAAAGGGGTCCTGACTGTACCTACTTCCTTATTCTCTGGGAAAAACACTCCAAAGCACTAATTATTAAGAGTCGTGGTCATAACTATGGGAGTAGGCAATATTCACCCTCAGAAAACACACTGTATTGCCTGTCTCCTCCTTTCCTGGAAAAGCGTCCATTTACTGGCTTAAAAGCACAGGCACCATGCTGCTTTTGCATATATTGAGTTTGTGTTCAAGGAGCTAGTAAGCACAAGAAAGTGTTCTTAGCACACAACAAAAAAAGGGTGCATTCTTGAAGTAGGGTAGGAAAGTAGTTCAGTTGTTGTGTTAACATTCTGCTAGCATGTTAGGGACTTCAAAAGAATGACTTTGCATTGCAGAGTCTATTAGAACAAATCTCATGCTTTTTAGTTGAAAACCATAAACCAAACAAATCATCTCATTCAGATTGAGACAGTATTGCCCAAATGTGCAGTTATCAATGGTGAATCTTACTGTTTAACTATTATGTAAGGGCATTACAATTATTATAACTGCCTGATTAAGGGTTTGCCAATAAGGGCACAATGAATTGGAGCATGCTTAGAATCAGCAATGCAAACTAGAGGAGATAGCTCTGGAGGCAAGTAGCGTCTTTGCGATACTTTCATTACTCATAACTCATACCCGCTCTTAACTACTGGGACCAGTATAGCACAATCATTGTGGCAATTAATGGGAATTATTTCATATCATGTGAAATTATCATTTAATCGCCTGTGCTGTCTTTCTCTCCCCTTCCTACTCTATGGCTTCCTGAGGCAAACTTGATTTTTTTTATTTGTATTGAACAGTGTGTAACAATGGGGGACAAGACTGACTATCAAAATGAACAGATGCATGGAATAAAAGCCAGTGTACCTCATATGCCTATAGTCTCGTCTGTGCATTGTGGCTGCAGTGGTATATAAATGCCCAAAAGGAAAAAAAGGGGGATTCCATGATTCATTGCTTATACTGTTATGTTATGCTATGATAATCTTACAGCTCTGTTTCCAGAGAAAGGTCTCTCTGCAGGACCTTTGGGGGAGGGGCACTTTTGTATAACATCATATCCTGGTAGCTATATCAGTGGTGCCAACAGAAGGTTAAAAGACTTTTCAGTAGTGCAATTAGCTGGAACAAGTCACCAGCTGCCAGCTCAGCTGTCTGCTTTTTACTCAAGGTACTAGCTAGTACTGATCAGAGGAGAATGTTTCTTATGCACTACAACTTAAGTTCTGGCAAATAGCATGACTTGAGGTAGGTAGACCTAAGTCGTAAATAAAAGTACTGTATAATATAAGCTTTGTTTTACTGAGAAATAGGTTTGAAACAAATGGCATACATCATTATCATAGGACACCTATAGGTCTGGGTGGTGCCTTAGTCTTTTGTTCTAAAAGTGTGCAGTGTTTCATGAGCTAAGCTTTGCTAGTGGAGAACATGTACTAGGAACATCTCAGAAGCCTGGCCTAATAAAATGTAGGACAGCTTAAAGCGTTTCTGTCCAGCCTCCTGCCTGTTGCTAAACGGGAAAGGCAAGGTATGAGGGGAAAAAACTGCTCTAGAAGAAACAGCTTTCTTTTTATGGTAATTTGGGAGCCACTGCCTTAAGCTCTTTAAATTGAGATGTGGCTCCCTCGGGAGCCACAGACTTCTTGTGGGAAAACCCACCACCCTCTACAATGTAGAGAATTGTAAGCCTAATGGGGAGCCATGGTTTAATGGCCCAACAGGTAATTCCTGTGTGAAATCAAAGTGCTTATTTCTGGCCATTTGTTAATGATGTCACTTCCACACCTCAGTAGGCACCATGAATTAACTTTGGCCCTGTGTATGAAATGAGTTTGACCCCCCTGACTTAGACAGTACTGCTGTATGCAAACAATTTTCCTTGCATAAGACACTGCATACCAACCATTTTAACAATAATTTATCTGGTAAGAATACAATTTCATGTACACACATAGTTGACAAGGCACTTGATTAGGACATAATTGTTGCTCAACTCACATCAAAGGTAGGTTTCCTTCCCTCATTTTCTACCTGCCCCACTATGATTGTCCAACCAGACTCCTAGTATTTTCCTCTCCATTTGGCATATCCATGGATCCAACAGCATTCTGAATTTAATGTTACTATCACTCAGAGGAGTCTTATTTCAACAAAACTACATGTTCCAGGCAAGAGGAGTTTGTTACCATAGGAAACTTGATAAACCTGTGCTAGAGAGCTTGAAATGTTAGCCTAATCTCTGCCAGGTGATAAAGTGGCTGGGTCATCCCACTTCAGACGTCTTTAGCTTAGCACCTTTTGCTGACATCTAGTTTTCTATGGGGGGGGGTCATTCACTCATGAGTCCTCAGCAGCATGTTGAAGTAGCAGGTATGGGTAGAAGAACCCATTTTCTTGTATCTTAACAAGAACCAAGCCATTGTCAAACAGGAAGCTTGGATACTATAGGCTTAATACTGGGCATTGAACACTGCTGATTATTGGGGAGTAGAATACTAAGAGCACTGTGCATGAGCTGAGGTACCAAGTTCTAATACTTTTTAAAAAAGTTTTGCTTTAAGAAGCAAGGAGAAGAGTGATAATCTTGCTCATTTCCCCACCTCCAAAGCAGTATAGCTCTATTGTAGCAACAACAGAGCAATGTTCAAGACACAACATCTCAGTTCTTCAAAGATAATAAAATTCAAGGATTGAGTTAGCATGCTGTACACACTGTAGCACGAACAGAAACCAATTTTGTAAAGGGTAGTAAAGAGTTGGTTTTTACTACACCTTCCCTTTAACCACTAGCAATATTGGAGGTGGTGGTTTTCCAGGCTTTATGTTGCCATGAGGAAATGAAAGATGGCCACTTTATAATAAGCCAGAATCCTTCCAGACAATATCCTCAAACAACTTCCACTATTACTCTCCTACTAATAGTGCAAATCCAGCTATTTAGGAATCTTAAAGAAAGGAGACATCCTTCCACCTGAAGCCAGTATAGACTAGCAGGACTTGCTAGGACTTCTTCCAAGCCCCTAAATAGGGAAACAAGACCTCTCTATCCTTAACAGTACCTAGCTAGTAAAAAGCAGGCCCCAACCCTGACAGCAGCTGCTTTCCCTTTACATCAGTGGTCTCCATAGTCAGGACCACTGCACACCAGAAAAACATACCCCAGTACAACCAGAGCTTACCGTTCCACTGAAGCCTGCTACTGTTGCCTCCACTCTCCCCAAAGGTTGCACCACCCAGCCACATCTGCCCGGAAATCCAGGTGCAGACTATGGAAGCAGCTGGGGAGCACTATCTTTGGGGGAGACTGAAGGCAAGAACAGCAGGTTCCCCTGCAGAACATAAGGTCCATTCAGCCAGAGGATGTGGTTTGCATGGGTGCCAGATCCAGCCTATGGGCTGGGGCCTGCTGCTTTAACATAAAGGGTGCTGATAATAGCATAAACGCTATCAATGGTGGTAGGTTAATAGGCAGAAACTACTACCACTTCCTCTCCAACACATGGACATTCCCTCCTTAGGAGACTCAGTCGGTCAATTTCCTTATCCCAATGATGAGCAGCATAGGCAGTTCCATGTCACCTGCTTCTCAACTCTCTCCCTCTGTAAGCAGCCAACTTAAGGCATATGAAGCTCACTGTGCAAGCATCTGGAATTATCTACAGCTTCAGCATGACTCAGGATGGGAGCGAAAACAGAATGCACACACAGAAAAATCCTACTTTCCATGATTGCCCCCTACTTATTGAACAGTCAGAAGCACCATTTAAAAATGAGACATGCAAGTCTCATCTGTTTGAAAAGACAGTTTAAGAACAGATTGATCCCTGTCTATGCATTACTGAGAGAAAATGCCGAAGTACGTTTCAGACAGTTTACAAGACAGCTAATTGAAAATAATTGCACCATCCCTATAAATAAACTTTAATAGCTGGCCCCAACCTTTTCAACTAGTTTTCTTCCCATTAAGCAGATGAACACTCTGGTTAGTTTTGTCCAAGTTCAGATGTTTTTGGCTCAATTTCTTAATGAGAGTCCCAGGAATTAATGCCGCCATGGCTATAGCCAGCATCTTGAGTAGAGTACTCCAAGAGAAAATGGCATCTAGGGAGGTGATCTGTGAAAGGATCGAACCTGTCTGGACGCAGATGAAGTTATATGGAATGAGGCCTGCAGGAGTAAGAGGAAAATCCTTGTATTAGAAAAGTTCTTGCACATCAAACTCGCTTTGGACCTCTGTAGATGAAATAGCTTTCCACACAGTGTTGGAACTCATTCCTGGCTAAACATTACACTGGCTAAAAAGTAAGAGCAGCCTGAATTTGCAAATGCTGAGGAAACATTTGGAAGTTAAGAACTGGCATCTTGCACCAGGGAAGATCAGCAGAGTGAAAGGGAAAAAAATTATGGCTTGAAATTAGTGATTTGAATAATCATTTCTTTACTGTCCAAGAAGAAAGCTTGAATGTTTTTTGTGCACAGAGAACTGGGCTATTATCACAATGCCTAGGCAGAGTTTAACTGGCTTGCAGTTTTTCAAAGCAACAGCTCGAACAATTCATCTCATCTATTAGAAATGTTCTTCATAGCCCCTTTTGTGCTAAGTACAGACACAAATACTGGTTATAAATCACTCTAATTTTCACCGTAGAGACCAAAGACAATTCATCACATTTATACATACATGATGAAGGATACTAGAAGTGGGGGAAAGTAGTACGTACCACTTGATTGCTTAAGATTGTATAGAATGCAGCTCTGTCCTCAAAAGCTTGTTCCACAAGCAGAAGGAAGATTGCGCTAATGCAAGGGGTCCTTGCAAGAGTACAACACTCCTTCTGTTTCTTCTTATGGAAGAAATTTCTGGTGACAGAACTGGGCATTGCATGATCATAGGATATAATCCAAAAAAAAAAAAAAGAGAGAAGAGAAAGATACATGAGCCAGACATGTGCGCATAATATAAACGTGTGTGTGTTTTTACATTGAGCTTTCTTTGGTCTTACCTATAAGAATAGAGAAGAAGAATTGAGTCACAGGTATATTCAGAATTGGAGAACTGATATTCAGAAAAAAATTGGGGGTCATGGGGAATAACCTCAGAAACAGCAAGAAAAAAAACAAGGAACTTCTGTTCTCTTCCACCTGCCACAAACAGAAGAAAAGCAGATCTACTTAAAATGACCTTGTTACTTGCTTTAAAAAATAACAAACTTTAACAACTTCACTTGTCATAACAAATACTCTACACTAATTTTTATCCAAAGCACTTGTAAAAGTGAAAACTGACTTTACCAGTAATGATGCAGCTTTACGGTATAAACTATACAAAATATCACACAATAAATAAACTAAAAGACTACAAATACTACACTCTTTATAATATTATATGAACAAAATCTGTAGGTTGTACCCTAAAGGAAAGCATGGAGAAATAAGGTGGTAATTGTACTGTTCCATGTGTGGTTGTACAAGCACATGCAGAAGAATCTGCACAATAATTTTATGTGTGGCATTTTGTGCAATGTGTTGCAAAACATGTTGAAAATTATGTTGTATAAGCATAAAGCCCAGTAAGAATTCCATTTGGATTTCTGTACACAAGTACCTTATGCTACTACTTCTGTGTTTGCAAGGATAACTTAGGATACCAGTATCACTGCTCACAGTAGAGCAAGATTATACCATGGGCCCACCATATCTGTGGGCTCCACATCTGCAGATTTAATTAACCGTGGATTGAATATGCATTTTTAAAAATTCACATACCCTGCTACAGCTTCATTTACCTTACACCCTGACATTTCACAGCATTCACTTTGTATCTACCCATTTCCACAAGTTTAGGCAATTTACATATCTTTTAGGCAATTTCTGCAAATTTATGCAATTTCGTCTGTGTGACATCTGCAGACTTGAACATCCACAGATTTTGGTATCTGCACAGGGTTCTGGAACCAAACCCCCACAGATACAGAGGGCCCACTGTAAGCGTTCACTGTAAGGCATAAGCGTTCACTGTAAGGTGAGTATGTTTGGTCAACTGACTAAAAGAAAGTCTATTTATGCACAGATTTTTTTATATGCAGATTTGACTCAACATGAATGGCCCCTGCAAATGAGAAGGAATGTGCTGATCCCTGGAGAAGGGGAAAATGCACCCTTTAAAATCAGTTTAAAAAAACTGAACAGTCTTTTAACAATAGCCTCCTTAATGAGAGAGAGAGAGAGAGAGGGCAGCTGGCTGACAATCCATCAATTCTTCTCTCTCCAGTGGACCCCTCCCTTCCCCCCCAGCAGGTGAAAGAAAGGTGATCCCTTTGCATTGATGAAGGGAGGGGCTGAGTGTAAGCTCTCAGCTCTTTGTAAGCTCTTGGAGGAGGACTGATTGATGGATTGTCTTGTTAATGACTCGTATCTTACATCACAAAGGTCAGCAAAGCTGTTTTTAAATCAAGGGAGCAAAGAAACTTTGTTTTTTAAATTGATTTGCTATAGTGCCTTTTGTTTTTTGCCATCCATGCAAATAATTAGTCTCAGCCTGTAACACACTAAAACAGTGATTCCCAAACTGTGAGCCATGGCTCCCTGGGGAGCTACAGAATCCTTGTGAAAAACTAACCACCCTATACAATGTATAGGATTGTAATGGGGAGCCATAGCCAATGGCCCAGTAATTCAAGGGAGCCACCAGTCGAAAAAGTTTGGGAACCACTGCACTAAAAGAAAGTAATAGATTATTTATGGTGGGTTTAAATCACCATGTTTCTGTTGTAGCTCCTAAGTACAAGGAAAGCCTTAGAAAACCAACTCTCCTTACAAGATACATCATATTGTAACTGTGTCAAAGTTATTTTCTAATTCCACCTCTTGCAGTGTAACACCCTGGCTGCAGGCTCTAACAGCCAGGACTTGACGCTCCATTGCCCTACAAAATGTGTTACTTGTATATCGGCTGAAAGCAAATAGTTACAAAGGCTTTCTTACCTTTCTTTGAAGCATGGCTACTTTATCAGGAAAATAGTAGAGGACAATTTTTTTCCCAAAGACATTGGACAGCCCATAGCAAAAAGTGGCACCTACAGAAGTCAAGGCAGAACACAACAGGAGTCCCATCCATGGTCCAAAGAGAGCCCCAGCAAGGATGTTCTGTTAGAGTAAAACTAGACAGTGATCCAGTCCATAAACTGTGGGGAAAGTACGAAGGACTCTATGAACTGTAAGAACATAAGAACCACTCTGCTAGATTCATCGAGTCAGTCCAACATCCTGTTTGTGGCAATGGTCACCCACGTGTCTCTGGGAAGGTCATAAGCACAGCATAAAGACAACAGATCCCAACTGCCTGTTGCCTTCTCTGTATAGCCAGGCTGAAGAATTAGCTACCAAGAGAAGTCTGTATAAATTGTCTAATCTCTTTTTAAAGCCCTTGGCTATCTTTGCATCTTATGGCAGACAATTACAGAAGTTTATAAAGAATCCTTAACGGTGCAAAGAAGTACAGTACTTCCTTTTGTGTCTGTAGTACATTTACTGCCAATCAATTCCATACGGCAACCATGAATTCTAGTATTATGTGAGAGGGAGAATAATTTCTCTCTATCCATTTTCACCATACCACACATAATTTTATAAGTCTCTATTATGTCCTGTTCTCCCTACACCCTTTTTTTCCTCTCACCAAACATGTAAGAAAATGGCACAAGACACGGTGCTGGGGGAAACTGCCAAAAAATGTGCAGAGGAAAATTTCCATGACTGGGGTTTAATTCATATTTTTTGGTAATTTCCCATTTCCCACAAAAACCCCAAGCATCACATTCTATACAGTTCCTGACACTTAGGGCAGTGTTTCTCAAACTGTGTGTCTGGACCCACTAGGTAGGTCATGACCCACTTTCAGATGGGTCCGCATTCATTTCAGTATTTTATTTTTAATATATTAGTCTTGATGCTACCATGGTATGTGACTGCATATGGGGAAATGTTACAGATCTGTACTTTTAACAAGCTACTATGCATATTCTTTTAACAATGATAGTAAATGGGACTTACTCCTGGGTAAGTGGGGGTAGGATTGCAGCCTAGGATGGTTAAAATTTTTCCTGCTTGATGATGTCACTTCCAGTCATGACATCACTTCCAGTGGGTTCTGACAGATTTTTATTCTAAAAAATGGGTCTGGTACTAAATGTGCGAGAACCACTGAATAAGGGGACTATCAGGAGTGGCTTTTCCACAGGCTCAGGCAGCTTCCATAGGTGAGAGGCGATGGAGAAGGTAAATAGTATGAGCATCACTGTTCTTACATTACTCAGAATACATCCCTCAGTCATTGTCTCAATTAAGGTGGTATCACCTTAAAACAGCAAGAAATGTAAAATGAAGGTGCTGCTATAGCTACTTACATATGAAATTATCATAGAAGTTTACACCTTCAACATTTCATTACAACACTTTTGTCTGTCTTAACCGTGTATGCAGGGCCATGTCAAGTACTAGATGTAAAGTGTTTCAAAGTGATTTTCTTTTAGACTAATGGACCACCAGAGAGCCCATTCATAATATATTACAGAAATCACTGGATCATGATAGAAACCAATACAACACATGATAGGAAAATATACGTGTGCAGTTTAAGTGTCACACCTTCTGACTTCTACATATATTGTCCATTAATAGTAAAGCACAGTCACTAGAAGGAGGTTCTGTAAAACAACTGACACAATCACACACAATTAATTTATGGATGAGTGGTAATTCAGCTTACAGATTTATTAAGTAATCTCCCAAAATACTACTAGTCAGTAAGCGGGGCAGATGGGCTTTCTGAAACATGCAATAAAGCCATATGATATACATACCAGAAAGCTAGAGCCAGGAATGGCAAAGCACTGCTTGTACAGGTAGGCACTGCAGAACAGCAGCAGCACATATGCATGGTGCTCTCTATTATAGTATCTTAGAAACTCTGCAAGCTCTTGCAGCTCCTCTAGGTCTGAAGGGAACTTTAATGACCTGTTAAACAAGAAGACCACCCAAGATCAGACGCAAACAGTTTGGATGCCACCAGCAAGAGTATTTTCATTTAACTGATGAAAATTTAACTATATTTAAATTTATATAGTTATATAGAAAATTAAACTATATTTAAACTATACTCTTATATTTAACTAAGAGTATTTTAATTTAACTATAAGGTTAGGTAAAAATGATGACTATTGCAACATGGATTATCATAGGACAATAAATCAATTTAGTCTTGGAGGTGCAACAGCATTTTATCTTCTTGTTACACATGCCTACTCTTTTGAACTGAGGTCAACAGTATCACACCAAGAGCTACTTTTCCTGTTCTTTTGGAAACTGAAGATTATTTCAGAAGAGGAAAAAGGTGTAATGTATAAGCACAGCAAGGAAGATATCATTTAATCAAATCTTGGAAAACAAGACTACTGTATTCTAAAAAAAAGCTAAATGTTAAATGGTTTGTGCAAAACACATTGGAAAGATTAATTGAAGGTTATAATGTGGAGTTATTTTTAATTTAGAGGGATTCTAATGCAGGCAAAGAATTATAACTTAGGCTATTTTTTCCAACTAAGTTTAGAATTTCTCATAGTCTTTGAAACCCACCAATTCTGCCCAACATCAGTTGCTCATTAACATCTCAAACAGAAAAGAACAAGTACCCTTTCAGCCCTTAGTGTCTTGTGCTTCAAAACACTTTTTGCATTATGAATTGCAATCAAGAATTGTAAGGAATTCTGGCACCTGTGGGGTGCAATGAAGTTCTACTGCTTAGCTATGATTTTGTGGTAAACAGGCTGTTGGCTTTTCAATTGTTCAAAACTTAACAGGACTACGAATACCAGTTCTGATAGAATAGATAGTGTATTTAAAACATGCGCCGTAAAAAGAAATGGGAAAAAAAAATCAGCATACTATGACACCCCGGAGACTAAAAGTTTGATTGTGGCGTGAGCATTTTGGATTGAGCATCTGATAATGTAGGCGATAGCTTTTATAAAACTCATGTTCCAGTCAAACACTTGTCTTTTTGCTGCCACAGCAATGGTGGAATAAACCAAAGGTGCCTTCCAAATGCATAAGGGTCACAAGATGTATTGGGTTGGCTAACTGAGCACCTGTTACCCACTTATGATTAGGTTTCATAACTTCCTATGCCTCAACTTAGTTCAGTGCACATTTCTGTGTCCTCACACATGAAGGGGAGCATTGGATTTCAGCAGTGATGTATTTTTAGGCCAGCTCTCACAGTCACAGTTGTCCTCAACAAAACCCTAGAACCTTTGGCTCTTGGAGCATGACTGTGCAATTTAACAGAGTACAGAACCCCTGCCCTTTTTCAGTCCATCCCAGGACCAATCGAGCTCAGCTGCAAAACTACTTGTCCTCTCTTAGGGCTCAATTTTGCAGTGTTGGTGCATTTGTGCCAGTGGGGTGTGCGCTGCATCTTGTGGTGGAGGGACAGTGACTGGGGCCTTCTTAAGGTATGGGAAGATGTGTTCCCTTACCATGGAGCTGCATTGTGGCTACACCAGCGCAGGAAAGCTGGAGAGGGCTGGAGAAGACCCTTAGGCTGGTCTACACATGTAACAGAAGGAGCACAGGTGGGGAGAGGGAATAACTTCTGAACAGTTTCTCAAGTCTGTTTGGATTTTTCCCTAATCACTCCCTGCAAACAGAAAAATAGCTGCTCAAGGAGAAAGATCCTCACCCAGCCCTTGCCTCCTCAGCTAGCTTTCTGTCTTAAGGGATCTTTGGAAGGAAGGGACACAGGCATTCTGGAGCGGGGTCCAGCAGCCCTCTGGAGAGAAACAGAATCCCAACCCCGAGAGGCTGCAGTGGCCGGGACCGCAGTACACCACACAGCGTCCCCAAACCACCAGGGGAAGAGCCGACTCACCCGCTTCCCCCACGCGGCTCTCCGGGCAGCCGCACCGACAGCAAATAAAGGCCCGACGTGGCCGTCCCCAAGACCAACGCGAAGCCGCCCAGCGCACGCATGGCTGCGCATTCACGATGAGCACGGAGGGAGCTGAAGCAGGGCAGGAACGCCAGGCAGCGCCTGCGCTCCTCCGCGGCTCATCTACATGCTGCGCCCAGAAGCGCCACTTTGCACTTCCTGGAAAACTGAAAGCAGCCACTGCAGCCACCAGTCATTTGCTCTGGCAGCAGCTCTGTGCTAAAGGCTGCAATTCTGGCCACACTTTCCTGGGAGTAAGCCCCGTTGGCTGTAAAGGGACTTACTTCTGAGTAGACATGCCTAAGATTGGGCTGTAAGGCTGCCATTCTACCCACACTTTCCTGGGAGTAAGCCCCATTGGTTATCATGGGACTTACTTCTGAGTAGACAGGCATAGGCTTGGTCTCCAAGCATGCCTAAAACTGCAATCCTACCCACACTTTCCTGGGAGTAAGCCCCATTGGCTATCATGGGACATACTTCTGAGTACACATGCATCGGATTGGGCTCTGAATCCTCTACTACTGTAGTTCGCATTGGGAACATCAAATCAGTGCAGCTGTAGACCAGAAGCGACAGTGAAGACTGCAAAAACAGTTCTTGTGGCACCTGGAGTTTGTTTTAACAAACTTTACTGCATTGATTTTTAACCTTTTTTTATTTTACAGCACACTGACAAGGCACTAACAGCCCAATCTTACGAGTGTCACATTATAGTCAATGGGGCTTACTCCCAGGTAAGTGTGCATAGGATTGTAGCCTAAAACTGTCAAGGCACAGCATCAGTTTTTTGACAACTGATAAGGCACACCCTGCTGCCAGTGGGGGGGAGGGGCTTCTATTGCCCAGTGACTCAATTAATGACTCTCTCCCCAAATTCACACACACCTGCAGACCATTCACAGCACACCAGTGTACCATGGCACAGTGATTGAACATGGCTGCTTTAGTGGATTACAGTCCACTTTATCAGATGCATGAAGTGACATCCGCAGCAAGCACTTGGGTACCAGAAAAACAACCTGTGTGAATTTGCAGGAAACAAGGCTGAACTGCTTAAAAGTATGCAAGATTCACCCAAGGCTCTTTGCTTTTTGCTACTACAGACTGAGGGCCCAATCCTACCCAATTTTCCAGCACTGATGCAGCTGTGCCAACTGGGCTTGTGCTGCATCCTGCAGTGGGAGGGAGCACAGAGGCCTCCTCAAGATAAGGGCACATTTGTTCCCTTATTTCAGGGCTGCATCAGCACTGGAAAGGATCGGGCCCCAACACCTAATATTGGGCTCCCCATCTGGAAACAGAAACTGAGTGACTCCAGTTTTTTGTTTTGTTTTTTTGTTCTATGGCTTTCCTTTTTCCAGGTTCATTTTGCTCCCAGGATAGGATTTGCTTCCTTCTCCCAGGATAGGATTTGCTTCCTTGTTTACCAGCTATGGTAAAGCTTCACTGTATACTGTGTGAGTGTCAGTGAGAAAGGCAGTATATAAATAGTGTCTAATAACAATAATATACATGGTTGAGGGAAAGAAAAGCCCTCTTCACCAGCCCTTTTTTTTTTCCTGTGTCCCCAACTGGGCTTTGTCTGAGGAAGTGAGGGATTAAGATTTGACTGGCTGAAGTAAGCAGGGCAGGTCTCTTAAGCATGTAGCCCAACCCAAACTGGGAAATTAAGGTATCAATACTATATATGCAATAGGCTTTACTTCTGGATACACTGTACTGTACATACACTAGTGTTCAATGTCCTGCTAGTAACAAATTTCTGCTAAGTAGCTGAGTTGCAGGAAACAGAGAAAAGGGTCTTGTGACATCTTAGAGCAGTGTTTCTCAACTAGTGGTATGGGTACCACCAGTGGTTCTTGAGGTGGTGTCTGGTGGTACTTGTAGGACCCTGGACACGTGCCACCCAAAACCAGGAATGTGACATAACAAACAGCAGTAGGAGGCTCAGCTCAGTAGGTAGAGCCCCAAAGCATGTTTTTCCAAGCTCAAAACACCTTCCTGTCCACCCTGAGCCTCTTATTGGTGTTATGGGCTGCGTTGGCTTGGTCATGTTGTGAGAATGGATGATGGCCGGATCCCAAAGGATCTCCTCTATGGAGAACTTGTGCAAGGAAAGCGCCCTACAGGTAGACCACAGCTGCGATACAAGGACATCTGCAAGAGGGATCTGAAGGCCTTAGGAGTGGACCTCAACAGGTGGGAAACCCTGGCCTCTGAGCGGCCTGCTTGGAGGCAGGCTGTGCAGCATGGCCTTTCCCAGTTTGAAGAGACACTTGGCCAACAGTCTGAGGCTAAGAGGCAAAGAAGGAAGGCCCATAGCCAGGGAGACAGACCAGGGACACACTACACTTGCTCCCAGTGTGGAAAGGATTGTCACTCCCAAATTGGCCTTTTCAGCCACACTAGATGCTGTTCCAGAACCACCATCCAGAGGCGATACCATAGTCTTTCGAGACTGAAGGTTGCCAACAACCAGTCCCATTATAGTCATTGGGGCTTGCTCCCAGGGATATGTGGTTAGAATTGTAGCCTTACAGACCACAAATTTGTTGGCTTTAAGCCTACAATCCTACCCACACTTTCCTGGGAGTAAGCCCCATTGGCTATCATGGGACTTACTTCTGAGTACACATGCATAGGATTGGGCTCTGAATCCTCTACTACTGTAGTTCGCATTGGGAACATGCAGCTGTAGACCAGAAGCGACAGATAATAGGACTTACTTCTAAGTAGACATGACTAGGATTGGGCTCTGACTGCCATCCTATCCACACTTTCCTGGGAGTAAGCCCTTTGACTATAATGGGACTTGCTTCTAAATAGACGTGCATAGAATTGGGCTCTAAGTGTTTTAGTGGGGAAAGTAGGTGGCTGCCTTCCAACCTGAACGGGGATCCGAGAGAGGGGGATTATTCCACATTACCGCAGGGGTTGTCTAGCCCACCGTTTAGGGCCTAATCTATGAATTAGGGCCTATGAACCTAACTCAGAAGTAAGCTCCATTATAGTCAGTGGGGCCTACTCCCAGGTAAGCGTGGATAGGGTTGCAGCCTCCGAGCCCAGTCCTATGCATGCCTACTCAGAAGTAAGCCCCATTCCAGTCAGTGGGGCCTACTCCTCAGGGCTCCTTTCAGCGCATCCCAGGCCTGCGTGGCCAGGCGGAGGCGGAGGCGGGCAGCGGGCCTCCTCATCGCGAGGCGCCCGGCGCGGCTCCTGACGCGCTTCCTGCGCGGCCCTTGTGGCGGAGGCCTATGTACAGATGGCTGACCGAGGCGCTGCGCTCCTGGCTCCTTCCGCCTTCTGCTTGGCGCCGGGACGCGGAGCCGGCGCCCCCGAGGCCGCGGAAGAGGGCGCACCCCAGGTCAGCCGGGGAGGGGGCGCCCGCTCAGGGCGGCCGGGCTGGTCTCTCCCCCGGTCTCGGCGTGGGCCTGCGGGGCCGCTTCGGCCCAGACTTGCCGGCGACGTCGCCCCGGGGTGGGCAAGCCCCGCAGCCCTGCGCGCCGCCTTCTCCCTCCCTGCATGGCGTGGCTCAAATGGGGAGCCGGAAATGGTTCTTCCCGGCCTCCCCCCCCAGGGACTTTGGGGGTTTGGGTTTCTGGCAGTGGGTTGTTTGAAACCTGTGTGGGTCGGAGTGGGTCGCTGTCCGCTGCAGTGTTTCTCAACCTGTGGTACTTGTACCACTGGTGGTACTTGAGGTGGTGCCTGGTGGTACATGCTGGACCCCCAGGTCCTGCCTCCTGGCAGCCAGACCAGCAATGCAATGCAAGGAGCAATGGTAGGAGACTCAGTTTGATGGAGGCTGAGTTTGGTGGGCAGCACTCTAGTGCAGCACCTCCGAGAGGAATTTTGGCAGGGGGTACAAAGTCTTGTTGGGACCCCTTCCCAAAGGGAGAGTTTGAGAGCCACTTCTTGTGTGGGTGGGAGGGGGGAGGCAGCAGCGGTGCAATCCCCTTGGGTACATGTACCCAAGCCCCTGCAGCCTCCCAGGGGGTGCGGGGAGCCTGTCGCAACCTGTGGAGTAATCAGCATCTACTTTCACTGCTGCAGGGAGCCCTGCTGCAGGTCGCGCTGGGCTCCCCACATCCCCGGGAGGCTGCAGGGGCTTGGGTATGTGTACCCAAGCCCCTGCAGCCCCCCTGAGCAGCACGATCCTGGGGACCGAGCGGCTGCCTCCTCCCTGCCTCCAGGCTGCCCCTGCCCCTTAAGGGGGCAGGGGCCAGGGCCCGCAGGCTGGGGCGTCACGATGCCCCAGTTTGAAAAGCCCTGCCAAAGGGGGAAGGAAGGGGATGAAACAGAGAAGGAGAGGGTGGTGACAAGGGGGGGCAGAACAGGGCAGGGGTAGGGTGGCAATAGCTGGAAAAGTCTTTGGACCCCAGGTCTGCCCACTTGTGCAGCATCAGCAGCTAGATACAGTTATATGGAAAACCAAACACTCTCCTAAGTCGGTCTAAAAATTTTTAAATATAGAAAATCAATGCAGGAAATTAGCATCATCATATTTAAGCTCACACTAGAATGGAAAGTGTCCTGTGTGCACCAAAACTTGCTTCTGCAGAGCTGTAGCCCCACCATAAGCCAAAGCGCAACTGTTGATCCACAGGCTACTGTAGCAGGCCAGTTTCCTCCAAGATTTGACACTGTGTTAAGGAGTGTCATGTATGCATTCCCTGTCCAGCACATATGGCTTTCGGTAGCAGCAGCATCTGCGGACCCAGCATCCCAGGTGGACAGTGAGTCTGGGTGAGATTGGAAAATATAAGATCCCAGGAAATTTCTGGGCCCTGTCCTTTGGCTCCTGTGCCCTCTTTTTGACCCTGGGCCCAGGTACAAATTACCCGCTTTACCCTCCTCTCCTAGGCCCTGCTCTAGTGCAGGGATCTCTAAACTTTTTGACTGAAGTGCCACATCAAAATATCTGGAACAGTGTCAAGGGCCGGAAAAAAGAATTAAATATAAAATTTAAATAAACACATTAGAGATGGAACTTAGATGAATGAATAAATGAATGGGCTCAAATGTCCAGGACTTCTCCAAGAATGAACACAGCCCAGAAATAAAGCACACACTTAAATGGACCCCCATTCCCCCACCCCACAAGCACAACTCTGGTTTTGTTTGGTCAACTGGGCCATAGGCTCTCAGGGGATCAGAGGCTGACTGTGAGCTGGATAGAGGCTGGCTGCGGGTTGCATCTGGCCCCTGGGCCAGGGTTTGGAGACCCCTGCTCTAGTGTATGCTTTTCATTTGCTCAAAAAAGCTCTCCTTGTCTGCCCTGAGCGCCCCTTCCTGTCTGTGGCATTGTGTCTGGCCCCCAATCTGGACTTGTACCACCAATGGTACTCGAGGTTGTGTCTGGTGTTGCATGCTGGACCTTCAGATCCCTGCCTCCTGGCAGCTAGACCAGCAATGCAATGCAACAAGCAACAGTCAGTGGGCAGAGCTCCAGTGTATGCTTTTCAGGTGCTCACAAAAGCCCTCCTGCCTGCCCTGAACCTCTTAATGGTGTTTGTTGCGTTGCATCTGGCCCCCAATCAAGAAGTAACTATCAATGACATCATTACCTGTTACTTCCAGTGATACTTCCAATAAGTGGACCACACAAAGTGGTATGGCAGAGGATAAACATTAAGAAATGCTGGTCTACTTACTGTGTCTGTCAGGGTTCCACCCTACAGCTTTGCAGTTGAGATGTATTGGGATTGTTGCTACAAATACAACATTGTATCTGCTGACTTCTTTTTCCTCTGGGCTGTTTTCCTCTCTCTGAAGTCTTATAGAATGGCAGTGGCACATTTAGTACTGAACCTAGCTCCAGATGTCAGAGTTGACCAGGCTCTTCTTTCCTTGGGGCAGTACTGATAGCAGTAAACCTGCAGTGTAGATTCAGCAGTTTGGTGATGATCATGTAATTACTCTTTTCAGCTGTGTGTACATACAGAGGGACAGTGTTGGTTGAAGCTGCCTTTTGTTTGTGCTGCAGAGAGTGTTCATGCTGCATGTATGTATTTGATTGAGAAGCAAGTACCATACAGCTGTATCCTTGTTCAGAGTTCATAGTTGTGATAATGTTGCAGTGAAGGTATGGGATAATTTAATGAAGGGTCTTTGGCTTGTGTGGAAATCTGTCAGTGCACATGGAAAAGGGGTGGCTTCTCTGTTGCCATATTACACCATGTGTGTAGGAATCTGTTACATAGATCTATTATGAGAGATTCATTAATAGAACTGTTAGGAAAGTGTATATTTTTCCTTTTTATTTTTCTTCAAACTGTGGACAAAGGAAATTTTGTTCCTGTATAAATGTGTTAAGTCACATCTCCTGTAAGTGTGATGAAACTATCTCAGTATGGTTGAGTAAGAAGCCTAGGAAAGCATAGAAATCTGTAGTATTGTTGTATAGTATACAGAAAGAAAATGGAGAAGTCTTGCGTCACTGATAATCATCTGTACTGAATGAGGGAGTCTGGCTTGTACTCCATAGAAGTTTGTGCAGCATCTTTACTGTCATGCCCTTTAACTGGGTGCACCTGTGATGGCAGTCATTCTGAGAGCAGAAAAACAAATAGATATTCCCGATTAGATTAGTTTTCAAAAAACCGTTACACCCTTAATTAAAACCATGCTCCAAAAGTGTAAGTATAGGTTTAAACAGTGTATCTTTGTGTACACACTTTCCCCCCTTTGCATGTGTAGTCTTAAATCTTGGTCTTTCTAAGCACTGCAGTTTTGTAATATTAAAAAAGTGTGCTGCTGTGGGAAATGTCTTGTATGAAGGAGACCAGTCCTAACATCTTATTGGTGGGGTGCTAAAGAGCTTTGCTCACATCCCAGAGTGGAGGGAGAAGCATTGTATACTAATTTATGACTTATTCATAAATGCGTGTATGTAGCAGGGATATGTTTCTTACTTTTCCTTCATGAGGACCAAGTTCAGTGGAAATAATGTCAAGGTATTCCTGAGTTCTTCTGTGTTTGACTTGCTGTAATTTAATGCCAAGCACTATACTAGTGAATAATGCTTGCTAAAAGAGTATGTACCTCTATGTGTGACACTCTGAAAAAGGAAGCTCTTCAGGTTGGGAACAGTTCTGGAATAGATACTTCCTCATCCCATTCCTCTTTCATTGAAAACAGAAGAGGAATGAAGCTACTTGAAAGATCTTGCTGAAGCAAAAAAAAAAAATTCTGAAACTGTTTGGGGAGTGTTGTAAGGCACTCAAAGAAAGGTTAAGACTGCCTAGGACAGTGGTTCCCAAATGCTTTCAACTGGCAGCTCCCTTGACATACTGGGCCATTGTCTGCAGCTTCCCATTAGGGCTACTATCCTATACATTGTATAGGGCAATGTTTTTTCTCCTGACTGGTTTCTGCAGCTCCCTGGGGAGCCATGGCTCATAGTTTGGGAACCATTGACTTAAGGGTATTTGAGAACATATAATGCAGTCATGGGTAAGAACTGCAGGCCTGCAGTATCAAGCTCTCTGCAATTAACAGATGAACATTTGACTTTTTTTCAGCTTTGTTATATGCCCCCAGCTAACTGGCCTCCACACAAATTGGACAGAGGGGTATGAAAAGGACAGGGCCCAGCCCTACGTACGTATAAGCAAGGTTTATTTATTAAATTTTTACCCTGCTTTCCTACAAAATACCTGAGATGTCTAATAGGCAGTTGTGCAGTAACACAAATCTAATCTAAACTTTGAAATGCTAAAATACCCAGTTTGTAAAAATTATTGAACAACTCAAATAAGATTGTTCAACTCAGTAGACAGTCTTAGTTTGCTTGATGGAGCCTGTATAAAATTAGTCCTAAAACAAACTCCTCATGTTGGAATAGTAAACATTGACTGGTCCTGGTTAAAATGTGTTATGAAATAAGGTGTTATGGGTATTTTTAGTGCCCTTGGCTTCTGTGTCTAGGTGCATCAAACAGTTTAGCCTTTTACTATTAAATGTGGTTCTGCTCTCTTCTGCCATCCTGCAGTAAAGGTGATGATGAAATCTAGCTCGTGTCTGGAATGCTTTTGGGGAGGAACTTCATGCTTACTCAGTAGCCCATGAGGTTAAATGAAAGCCCAGTATTACCAATTGAAAACTTCCCCTTCTGCTCACCTGCAAGCTAGATGAGTAGCTGCCACTCTAAGAATGCATAACTTTTTAATATCCTAATTCCTCTCTGCAACCTTTTCCTCAGTTTAAGTATTCTTGGAAATCATTTGTGCTGCTTGCATAACTTGTCAATGACACTTATGCTGAACTCCTATACAATGCTCTCTTGGGAGTAAGTTGAGCACAATAGTAGTTAGTTTTGAATAAGTTCTGAAAGTATGAGATTACACTGCCAATTAGGCTTCTAAAAATGCTTCTTTATAGAAAAGAAGGCTGATATGGATTCTGAGTACAATATGGAATTTAATTTCTGTGAGAGATATATAATTTTTTTTAGTGGTAGCAAATATGCATATGTACCTATCACTTTTGCCACAAGATACTACAAACTGTATGACTATTACATTCATGCAATGTGTGGTAGTGTCTAATGCTGTCTGGTGGAAACTTACGTATGCACGCATGCACATGAACTAATGGTTAGCAATACAGTGTTCACAGAGGCTGAGAAGAGGTACTCTTGGAAACAGGTTAGAGCAGGCAGTGTCTATCTTCAGAGTATGTTCAATGTGGCGTTTCTTAATAGAGTACCCTCTTCTTTTCACAGTACTCAGTCACGTGTAGATGATCCCGATGAGGAGCAAGCAAAAAGGCAAAAACTTGGTAATGTCTTTTCAATCAATTTTCATATGGTTAAGAGTTTACACTTTGGATAGCTGACTATATGTTTTGAATCAGAGTTTTGCTTTTGAGCAGGGCCAGTGTCCAGCCATTGTGCCCTAGGCAAAGCTAACTACCAAAATCCCACCCCAAAATGTGACTTGAAGATTAAAAATTAAGTGCATGCTCACTTTGTATGCATGTTGTGGTATTTATCTTGACATAAAAAATATTAACTGTTAGTGGAATTTTTACGTTGGTTTAAAAAAAACTGATCTGTATAAAACTGTGCCCCTCAAAGGTCTGTACTGCACCTCTCTGAGGTCTGTGCCCAAGACAGTTGCCTAACTGGCCTAATGACGGCATTGGCTCTGTTTTTGAGAGCTTGCAATATAACCATGTAGATTTTTAAATACATCTCTCTCACTGCCCTTTCATAACAAGTTTGTAATGCTTTGTTCATTAGCACCTACATGCCTACTGGTAGTTAACATTATGCAAACATGGAAATCTAATTTCTGCAACCTCACTTTGGCCAGGACATGCAATAAAGTTATTCAAATACTTAAAACAGTAGAAAGCACCATTTATCATACCTCAACCATGGGAAGGGGTGCCCTGCTTTGGAACAACATGGCCTTGGAACAGACAGAATGGTACAGAGAGAAAATAAAATGATTTTGAAACCTTAGATTGAAAGGAGTGAGACAAAATGCCTTTCTGCTGATTAGTCAAGTAAGCTGAAATCTTTGCTTCTCCTGGTATGATCAGTGGAACATACTGGAAGAGTTACTTATTAAAAACTGTAGTCCCATGGAAAGCTAACCCAATTCTAAAATCATATGATGATCTTCTGAAGGACTCTGTGCCCATAGGCAGCATTGCCTAATAACCAGGATTCTGTGTTTAAAGGCCTCATGTTCAAAGTTTCGTCCAGAACAACACTCTGCAAATATGTTGTATGGGAACAAATACTGCTCTTGAATCATTCAGCTGGAAACGTCAAGCAACCTCTGCCTTTAAAAAGGCTTGATGTCTTGGTTCTCTTAGTTTATTGGCTTTCGGACATCGTCTTGTCCCGTCCCCCCTGTCCGTTCCACTTTGTTTATGCAAGAAGAGGGTGACCAACTCTTGTTATCACTCTCTTCTCTAATTTGTTTCTCTAGTATAAATGGAGATATCCTAATATATTAGAACATTTCCTTGTGCCTCTTAGGCATAAAATTAGCCAACTTCTAATGCTAGTGTTTGGGAATTGTGTTTTTTTTTTTTTTTAATTTGGACAACAATATTTAGTGAAGGAACCTAATTTTTAGTGAAGTGTGGCAGTCATCATATATCATTTGAATGCTGTGTGCAGTTGTACTGTGCTGAGAATAAACAATCGTACTACCTGAGTTTCAGAATATGGGTTTTCCTTAGATTGTCAAATTTTGCAGGCTGATGGAACATTTAATTTTCCCTAGGTATTTTTGGTACATTGACACAAGGGATTGCCACTCTGATTAAACTACCATCTCTGCAGACAGCTACACATCGTCTAATTGGAGATCATCATAAAGAAGCAACAGACGAGGTTTGAGTGTGTTCTGAGAAGATAAACATAATTTTGATGCGTACATTCAGCAGGACCACTATCCTGTTTTCTGTGGAATGGCAGAACTGTTGAATCCAATTGAGAGAAGGCTCTTAGAAGTAGACTTTTCTCTCATGCATTGCCTCACAGGTGCCTTCCCCTGTGTATTTATGTCCTTCTTTCCCTTCTCGGGTGAAGGAGTTTTTCTGCAAATAAATATAATATATAAGTATAGTGCTAAATGAGTGAAAGTTCATGAGAAATACTTAGTATTGGACAGTGAGAAAAGGAGCAATTGAGAAAAGGAGCAATTTTCCCACTCTTCAGTGGGAAAGCAAACTTTCCTCTGTGTTCTATAGTTCAGTTAGTAAATCTTTGTTCACTAGCAGCTATGGGGAATGGGGTTGCCAGTCAACCAGATAAGCTAGTTAAAAAAGCTTTTTATTTAACAGTGCCCCTACCATTCCCTTCCCTCACGTACCAGACAGGCTCACAGGAGTCCCCTAGGAAAAGGGGCTCTATATCCTAAGCAGGGCCCTGATGGAGTTGGAAAGTTTTTGTTCCTATAAGGCCCTAAGCAGGAAAGAACAAAGGTGGAACAGCATCACAGAAGCAAACCCTACCTGATGTGTTGGAGGGAGCTGGCCAGGCATCTTTGTTAACCAGTGGACTTGATTAGTTGGCATCTTTGCCTATCACTTCAGATGAGTGAAGTTGCTGGTCAGTAATTTGTGCTAATTAACAAAGTGGGTAAGTGAGCTTTTACTGTATTACTACATGTTTTATACTTCCAAGCAAATTGGATGCATTCTGGAAATAATTGAATCTGAATGTTTGCTTGCTTGTTTATATACTGCTTCTCAACAAAGAAGTCTACAAAGCGGTTTACAGGCAAAGTCGAATAATTAAATGGCTCCCTGTCCCAAAAGGGCTCACAATCTAAAAAGATGAAGAACACCACCAGAAAACAACCACTAGAATAGACACTGAACTGGGGTGAATGGGGACAGTTACTCTCCCCTGCTCTATATGAGGAACACCACTTGAAAAAGTTCCTCTTGCCTTCCAGCTGTGGGAAGTTATTTCACAGTAACCATCAGTTACTCTGGGTGTGGATGTGGTGATCTGAGATCTGTGCATTTATGTAGGTGACTGAAAGATTAAAAATTAACCAGGAATATTAGGTGAGTGGTATAGGATTGTTCTGCCTCTTATAAAGTTTTATTGTACCAGCTCTGTATATAGAAACTGCAACCTCATTTATCTAAGCCTGTTGACATGCATCTTAAGTCAAGCAAGTGTAATGCTTAAGAACCTTGTGTAGGCAGACCCAAATTTCATGCCCTGGCTATTGGTAGCATAAAATGACAGAATAAGGATTTGGCACCGAGGTTTTAATGAGAAGCGCAGTAATTTGTGAGTGTCGTGAATTGAATAGGGGCATTGGGGCAACAGTATTGATTCTGTACATCTGATTTGACTGGAATACTTGAGCAAGACACATATGCTTTTTAAAGTTTTTTTCAGATGCTTCTGATATTCTGGATGACAAGCAGATGGAACCTGTCTCTGGAATGCAGATTCTTGAGTTGGGTAAGTTTGATGTATCTTGACTAGATTTCTGATCTATTTGTTCTGTTTAGCACATTACCTCCTTTAATGTAATCATGTACATATACATTTAAGGTTAATTGAGGCAGCAAAGGACAAATATTCAAAATATTGGAGCATGTGCTTTGTCATTTACAGGTTTTTAGTATTCATATGTGGTAATCATTCTTCCACTTGTTGTGAAATACTCATGAGTTAGATGAAATACTTATGCCTTAGGTGTTATATTTTCTCTGTAGCACTGTGTGAGCTGTGTACTCTGCTGAGCTTTTCCAGTTTGTTCTTTCTTGCCTCATATACTTCTGTTCTGCTTATTGTGTATCTGTTGTGATTATCTGCGAATACATCTGCTGATGTTTTCCTTGCAAGATGGGATATTGTCTTTTTTCCATAGATAAGAAATCCTCCTGTGGTAACAGTAGGCATCCAAATGAAGAGATGGTACCTACCTGTCGCAGAGTTATGACCTGCCTGAGGTAAAATCTTTTTTTTTTTTTTGTAATCTGCCACCGTAAAAGTTAACCCAATTATAATTGGGAATAAGGCCTTCCTTGAAAATATTATCACTGTTCCCTCTGTAGCATTTCTCAGTGTGGTTTTTATACATTATTTACTCCTTGGAACCCTAGTGATACAGAAATGTGCTCAGAGAAGCCTTCTTAAATTGCTATGTAGATTATTGCTGTCCTCCCTCCCCGTTCTGTCTTCCTATCTCATATTTTTTTCCCCTCTTTGCACCAAATGCAATCGTTTTCTTTTTTGGTATTAGAGTTGTTGAATCTTTAACGATAGTGAAGAGAGACAAAACATATCCAGTGTGTAGCCTACATGGCCCTGCTCTTTGCATAACACTTCCTTTGTAGAAGGAAGTGGTAAGGGAATAGTTTGGTGGTGAGTACTGGATCATAAGAATCTTGGAAAAGAACCAGAGAGGATTGTAGCTTTAGAATTGAGGAGTTAATACACAAACAAGCCACTCTAGACATTGCTCTTCTTCACTACATATAATTGGACCTGCTTTTTTGGGAGATCTTCTAGGCAGTCAGACTAAATGAGTAGCTAATCTGTTACTTAAGATTCATGCTAATCTTCATAAAAGAAACCCTAGGCTGGACAGCTTATGAGATTATAGGAATTTTGATAGAGCCAAAGGGGTGTATGTGAGGTCTGAGGGAGACTGTAAGTGGCACATTTTAGAAGCGTGCTTTGTAATAGTGGTTATGTATGTGCATTGTATTGCTTGTCTGGATCATTGTCTGTAAACCAAAATACAGAAGAGAACAGGGTGCATTCAGGAATCTACAAATGTACACTTTCCAGAATAGTCTTTTGTCTTATGGTATCCAGAGCTTATAGGTTTCAGTAGTATGTTTAATGATGCTTGTCTTTATCCTCCTCACCAGGCATGACTGTAAGGTCAATAAGAACAGCAAGAAAAGTCAACATTCTCTTCCAGAGGACTTGCTGCCATGGAGGTGTGCTACTCACAGGCATTTGTTAAATGTTCCCACCCTAGATACTGCAAGGTGTCTAAGGAAACCTCAGTGTACGGTGGAAGAGGCAAGTCCAGTTGCATATAACATTTTACATTCTGAACCTACTTATGAACTGCCTTGTGACTACAGAATACCTGAAGTATGCTGCATGTTTCAAAGGCGATAATGTTTATTTCAAGCAAAATTAATATGAAGGCGTCCAATCAGTATTAAGGATTAAGGCCTTTAAGGGTGGCATAACTCAATTCCATCAGCTTTAAAATTGACTGTTAATACCTCCTGTTTTATGGTTATGTTACCTGGAGGTAACAGTCCTGTAATTAATCAGAGCCCACTTCCAGTTGTATGCAATAGGACTGTTTTTATAGGCCTGTGGAACGTTACTTGGTGTTGTATACAGTATTTGTATCAGCCTTGCAGTTATCCACTTGCTGAATAATCATTCATTCCAGGCAAGTGGTCTTTACTACTCAAGCCACCCTTTGACAGATAGATTTGTGGAGTCAGCAGGTTGTCCACTAATTTTACTTAATGGGCAGAACTAATGTATGCTCTGAACCAAGACTCCTTTTGCCAGTTCAAGTGATTTTACAAAAGTGACTGCCAGTTTATTTCCCTACTTGGAGACATGATTTGATACTTTTATTGAACATTTTATACTTTCAATGGAGAGAAAAATTATGTTTTGGTGAATTTTGATGTCTTTGGTCACTGACTGCTGCATGTGCATGCACTGCATTGGTTCTTTTGATTCAGTTGCTTGAGTCCTCCAGAGAGATTTGCTCCACAACCATCATCTCCCTGTTTTTGGTTCCCTGGAATTTAGCTTGCACTGATGGAAGGAAGTGGAATGAGAGTGATGGATGGCTCTGTTTTCTGACAGAAGGGTTGGATTACTTTGAAAGTGATCCCTTTCACTGAAACTATGATTCTGTTAGCGATATTATTACCTGCTTGTCATTTGGATATGTAGTAAAAGATTGTTTGTTATCCTCAGTGGTGTCACTGGGGCAGTGCAGGGGGTGTGGATCGCACTTGGTGTCACCAAGGGGGTGTGGATGGGGGGTGTCACCAAAATGACCTTTAGTTTCCTTTGTTCTTTGCTAGTTTGGGACCTGCATTCAGTTCCTGCATTTGGGACTGACATACTATCACCATCTGAGTAGTACTGCATCCACTCGTTGCTGCCATTTGAGTGACCACAGGGCAGCCATTCACAAGCCTTGGCCAGTGACACTTGGCTTTTGGCTGGGCCCTCTTTCTTTGTATTTTTGCCTTGGCTTTGCCATGCAATTCTTGGAGGCCATTGCTGCTTTCACATGTTGCCTCTGCATCAGAATTTTGCACCACTTGTGGGGGCCCCACCTTGCATTCCCAAAGGTCCATGGGGGTGACACCATGACTGCACAGGGTGACACCAACTTGTGAACCTGCTGGTTATCCTTTCTGTATGCTTCATTACTAAATCTTTTTAGATTAGGTCTGGGCTGGCTTTAGTCTCTTTATTTGCATTTTTAGAATCTTCATTAGTCTCCTGATGTGTGTTTAAATTTATAAAGTGCATGAATATTTTATAACTTTATGATCTTGTATACTTATACTTTATGATCATGCATCACAGATTAGTTATGACTTAAATTATTTGTGTAGTTCAAAGTTTACATCATCGACATTCTTTGCAGGAATTCCACTAGGTGGTCCTACTGAAATCATTCATGGTCCACTGGCTTATCTTGAACAAGGGTGGGCAGAAGTATTGCTTCTGTAATACTAAAAGTCCTTTCTACAGCTTAAACATGAACCTATTATTGTATTTTGCACCTTGATTACTGGGATGTTGTCTTTGGTTGTTTGTTATTTATATACCTCTTTATATTTATATACCTCTGTTTACAAAAAATAGCTCACGAAGTGCTTTAAATAGCAAATCAAATCACTAAATGGTTCCCTGTCCCCAAAGGCAGAAGAGAGACCAGTAAAGACACCATGCTGGGGTGAAGAGGAACAGTTGCTCTTACTCTCCTAAATATGATACCACTTTAAAAGGTGCCTTTTTGCAGTTAGTATGGATACTGGCTACTCATTTCTACTACATGCTTTAAAGCAGTGTCATGAATATGTACAGTTTAGGCCTAGGTTAGCATGTGAAGCCTGAACCAAACTAAGTCAGTAACGGAGAATTGGCTAGCAGTTCCTAGCTGCAGGAACATGAATAAACAAACAACAAGAATTACAACCCATTGGAATGTTTAACACCTCAGTAAACTGAGGGGCGCCTGATCAAGCGGAATGGAATGCAGTTATGGATCTCCAGTTGGGAGGGGTAAGAACTAGGAGGGCTAGCAACCAGACCCATTCCGAGAAGGTTCTGTCCTCAAAAGTTTCTGATTGGACAGTCTAAATAAGTATGAAGTCACTCCAGTACTATTAGCATAAAAAGTATAATAATGAGTGCCCCAAGGGGCATGCCGAGTTTCTTGGGCAGAGTTTTTGGGTGCAACATCCTGCATGCTGTCAGCTCCATTGTCCACTATGGGCATCTGGCCTCACAGGTAGCCTGGAGCTAAGAGAACTGCAAGAGTAACTGACCCAGGTGAGAGATAGGTATTAATAGAGATAGCCAGCTAGCTTTATTATTTTATTGCTGATATGTTTCCTAGATGTTTATGCCTCTAGCATTTGCTGCCTTACTGTAACTTTATGTAACCTTATGTACTTTAAACTAAAATCTCTTTTACCAAGTTGTTTTATTGTCTGTTGGGGACAAAGGTTCAGAATCCTGCCTAGCCGTTCAGGAAGCTACCAAGCGCTCATTGAGGTCTAGTAACTTGAGGATTGAAGCTTTAATTAGAGAAAGAGCTCAGTGCCTGCAAGGGATAGAGTTAAGCCTAGAGGGTCTCAGTGTCCCAAAAACTCTGCCCGAGAAGAACCCGGCACACCCCTTGGTGCACCTATTTGCAAGACCCTCATTTGTTCATATAAGTGCCATCTCTAATATATTCATTTATGTAAACTTATGTAAATTTATTCATATTTGAAATGTAAATTGATTCTTTTTTCTCAGCCCCCGACAGTGGTGTAGCCCTTCTGCCAAAATGTTTGGACACTCCTGCTTTAAAGCAATCAGAAACTTCAATTTAAGCCAGTGGAGTAGGAGAGAACATGATGTGGCTGTCAGCATTAGTCACTGTGTTTGTTGTCAAGTTCCCAATTTTGCTATCTGTAGATCAGGAACAACAGTACAGCCCTGGGGTTGTGAGAGGGGGGAGGTCACTTGCATACTAGAAGTGTTCTTTTAGACTAGTTGAAGTGTGCAGTAAGTCTGAATTTACCTTTTTAATGGGGAATAGCTTTATGATATTCATCCCCACCCCAGGGAGTTCAGAGAGAAGAGAGAGAAAAATACAAACAGCTTCTGGAGCAAGAAAAAGAAAAAAGCCCAAAAAATCATTCCTCTTGCAACATAACAAAGCAATCCAGGTATGTCCTTATAAAGACCTAGAAAAGACCTGCAATGAAGTGGCTCTGCATTGTCTTTCAGAAGGGAGTAAAGAAGATTCTAGAGTAGGGGTGTCAAACATAAGATCTGTAGGCCAGATATGGCCCGTGGAAGCTTTTTAACTGGCATGGGCAAATTGCACCGGATCCCATCTCCTCCAGTAGCTTCAGACACGCCCCCTTTCGCTCCTAAACAGTTGACGCAGGTCCTAGGAGATCCATTGACAGTCAAGGGGCTTATAGGGAGGTAAGGGGAGATATTTTTTCTTATTTCTTCCAAACCTCCTGCCCCCCCCCCGCCCCGGATGCCGTGCAAGCCTTCTTGGCACCACTGCATCAGCAGAGGAAGGAAGCATAGGATTGGGCTGATAGAATGATAGCCATTCCCACGCACATCAGGGAAAAAATTGCTATTCTCATGCACATTGGGGGGGGGGATTGCCATTCTACAGCACCAGACATTTTGAGAAACACTGCTCTACTGTAAACTCACTGGGAAGTAAGTTTCTCTAACCATATTGCAACCATATTGTTGCATCATACATCAAAGAGTAGCATTTGCTCTTCGAGGTCCCTTTGAGGCATTTATAGTTACTTTATGAATGATCAAGGTTTACATATTTTCTCCTCTGTCACTTGCAACTAATGCAGTCCTAGGCAAAAATAAAATTCTTATTTCTGATCATCACTTGCTTAATGACATCACTTCCTGCTTGATGTCACTTCTTGCTTCCAGCAGGCACAACAAATGCGAATTTTGGCTCACTGTATAAAACACGTTTGACACCCTTGCTCTAGAGAGCAAAAGGTAATGTGTTCCCCAAAAGTGTTGGGGGGGACAGATATGTCCTGCAGGCCTTTTTTTTTGGGAGATCCACCCTTTACAAGGAAAAGTTCATTACTAATTGTAGTAAAGCAAGGCAACTGCCAGTTCTAGTAAGCAAAACAACCAGTAGAGGGTTTGAAAAGAAAAGGCAGCACTCACAGGCAGCCAGTGCCCATCTTTTCGGAACTCCTGTCCAGCAAGCTTGCATCAATTTTTGGGTTATATAACTATATTAAGATGCTGTGTTTCATATAGACAGAATTGGTTCAGTACCTAGTTGCTGTATAGCTAAAACTTGGGAGTTGTGTTTTTCTTAACTGGAAGTGTAATTTTTTCTATGTTCATTCTCTTTTTAAATGTTCTGAACTAAGTATCCAGGGTTATGCACCTGGGTCATTAAAGGCTGGTCACTATGTGGAAATAGATGTCCCTTCATCTGAGACACAGAGGAATGGTAAGTATTAATATTGTACATATGAAATGGGTGTGACAGCAAACATTTTCAGATTTTTTGCTAAATATGTTGCCTGCTGTGGCATTTATAAAATTAGCTGAGTTATTGTGTTCTTTACATACTTTCTCTTCTCAAAGGTATCAGAAATTTCGATCCCTTGTATACTAGAAGAGATGTAAACAGGTAAGTACAAATCATTGAGGGCAATCAACTTTTAAATAGATTGGCTGACTACTGATGCTAGAGTACATTTGAATGCCTGCTCTGTATGTATGTGAGCAGTTCTGTATTTATATTAATATTACTTTTCTCTTAATACTTAATGGTGTCATAGAAATGTAGCAGCCAGAATAGAAGTGCCAATGAGATTTTTTTCTGATTGGAGTGGGAGGGGGCAGGAGAGTGAGTGCTTCTCTCTGCCTTAGCAGCATCCTTGCTTTTCGCTATAAATCATGTTTATTTTTGTTTCTATCAGCTCAGTAATAGTAGCAGAAAGATCTTCAGAACCTGAAACGTTACAGAAAAAAGAGGTGAGTCTTTTTGGAGAAATAGTATGGTTCTGAAAGGAAGTTCTGTACTTTCCTTTACAAAATTTATTTAATACTTTATAACCCATTTTTAAAGTGAAAATTGGCTCAGATGTATTTACAGCAATCAATCATTTTAAATTTAATTTCAATAATTAAAATCCATTACAAAGAGACAGTATAAAGGACTAGTACACAAGGGTGGTGGTGGAGGAGGAAGAAGGGGATGTTTGCAGGTCAAAAATTTTAGGTTTGGGTTCTTGTGTTGCAGTTTGATGTTCCGCCTTTATTTTTATGCAAGTCCGTTTCTGAATCTTTATAAACGTGGGAGTGCCATCTTGGATGACAGTCCTCTGCTCTGAACCCTACATTCTAACTTCCAAAAGTTGCAAGTTGCTGGGTTATAGTGGGACTCTGTCTGTGAGGGCTTCACAGATGAGACCTTCTTTGGGAGGGATCTGGCCACTGTATTGATCAGTGACTATGCTAACTCCAGTTTTGTGGGTTTGAAACTTGGGCAGTGCAGTGATGAAAAGAGACTACAGTGCTTAATTGGAATTTGGTTTTGCGTCAGGGATGTTTTTTTGCATGGCAGCAATCATTCTGTGAATTGCAGGATTTGACTTTCATTGCAACCATTATATTGTCGTCCTTTGTAGACATGTGTTTGGATGAGAGTGACACAGACACACACCTCACTTGAACCTACCTGCTCTAGCCCAGTATTCTTTTCTATTCCTTTTTTTTATGTTTAAGAATGTAACTCACCTAGCATGGTTGACATCTCCAGTGAGCAGTTTTCATGCCTTTGCTCTGCAGATTTGGTAGTATGCTGAGAACCTCTTTATTTCCAGCAAGCAAAATGGACAAGTGCTGTAGCAGATTTATATTCTTCTTGTAGCAGAAGTACAAGAAGTATTGTTCTGTGCATCAGTAACTAAAGTGGCAGCTTCTTTGTCTGCAGAAGTGTCCTGTCTGAATGTTTTTATTTTTATTTTGTGTTGACATCAAGATAAGCAGCCTGAGGGCTTGAATTCTTAAACTCCACAGAAGTGGAGTTCTTGAAGTCCATAGAACTGTAGTTGAGCATTCGTCTCTGCAACATGATATAAAAGTACAATTGTAGGATTCTGGTATCCTTGGAAATGGAAGTAGTTGTCCATCACTTACAATAGTGTATTTCAGTTGGGACCAGCAAGTTATAGCAGTCTGTGTAGGTATTTTGTCCTGACTGGTTGTCTTGCATAACTGTTTGTCTTCATCACAAGCGCGCTAGTGGCTTCAGTAATTTGTTTAATAGTACTGCTGTCTGCCATGGATGAGTGAGCAGCTCAAATTGTGTTTAAAGCTGATATATGTAGTTGCTGACACCTTGCTTGCTTAAAACTAGAATTAGACAAGTTGGGATTCACATTGAACACATGCACACCTCCCTGAGAGCAAGTTCTGTTGGACTCCATGTACCTTATTTTGTAGTAATCATGGCCCAAATTGCATTGTAAGTCTCCCTCCTTTCCTATTCCTTGAATTGTCAGTTACTGAAACTTAAGGCTTTATCATGTTTCAATAGGAGTCCTGTTCCGCTGTTGTTCAGAAGCATTGTTTAGACATAAACGCCATCAAATACAGTAGCACTTCCTTCACAGCAAGCAGACAAGATCAGGCTGTATGGGATAGAACAGGGGCACTTTTTGGCACAAGGGCCTCATCATATATCTTGTCAAAGACTGGAAAAATAAATTAATAAATTAAAATTTAAAATTTAAATAAACTTAAATACACCAAGGACATCTAATATTTTCTTTTCAAATAGAAAAGGAAGACCCAGAATGAAGCCATGTTAACCAAGCCCCCACCCCTTCAGAGAGAGCAGAATAAAAAAGAATATCCGATAGAAGCAGAGAAGAAAGGGAGTTGCCAAAATGAAAGTGTTTAGATATGTGCCTTCAGGACTGGAGAATAGAAAGCAGAAACTGCATTCTGAAGTTTGCAAAGAGGTGGGAGGGGGGCTCTTGATAGTAGCTTGTGTTTGTTTCCCAAACTTCAGTTATCCTCTCCCACGCTAATGGTAATTCATATGGGGCAAGTTTTTTGCCATCAGTAGGAAAAAGCTACAGAACCTGGTGTAGGATAAGAAGTACCAACTTTGCCCTCCCTCTCTGAAACTTAGTCCAAGTGCTGATGCTGCCTTTTTATAGCATGTATGTTTTGGGTTTTTCCTCTCTGCTGTATTGCTAAACTGCAGGGGGCTACGTGGGAGTCTTCAGTTGACAAAAGACAGCCTTACAAATTAAAAAAGTCGAGTGATCTTTAGAAAGCCGTAGAGCAGTGCTTCCTAAACTGATAGGTTGTAACCCACCAGCCAGGGAAGCAGTTGTCTCTGCCTCTTTAAGGGGCGGGAAGGGGCTATGGCAGCAGCATGATCCTGGGGATCGCATTGCTGCCATAGCACCTCCCCTGCACACACTTAACAGTGCTCCCAACTCCCTTGTAGGAGTTTGAGAACCACTGCCCTAGGCTATGCTACAGTGGCTTTTTTTCATCCATTTTTGCTGTATAATTGACAGGAATAGCAAAGTTATGTGCATTGATATATGCTATTTCAGACATCTCATCCCCTTCCTACCAGTCTCTTCCCCAACCACCTGCACCAATTTTTTTCCTTTCTTAATTCTGTGCACAAGCTCTGAGTGCTTGACAATCCTATATATCTCTATTGAGAGCTTTTGCGTGGTCCTATGTAAATATGTATTTCTGCAAACCTATGTAGTCAGTCTTCTGAGTATATTAGGGCTGCTGACAGGTGGTGTGAGGTCCTATTTTGGCTGATATTTTTTATCCTATGCCAGTTACTGGTAGAGTCTTGGAGATGGCAGGAGTGATAGTACTAGAATTCTAATGGAAGGGGAAGGGTGAATTTTGAATACCCTGTCTCTTGAACAAATGTCATGAGAGGAAGTCCAGTTTCCAGGATGCTTTTTACAGTGATGTGCTTTCTCTCAATAGAGTGCAAGGCATCCCTTGACAATTGACCTATCGGAGGAGGTGTCACTTAGGTTAAGCCTGGATCAGAAGGCGCTGTCACACAAAAGACACTGTCTAGCTGCTACTGAAGAACAGAAGTGTTTGAGCTTGGACAAGACAACAGAGTGCCTTCCTGACCTTACAGAGGTACCATTTGAGTTAAGGTACTTGGGACACAAATCTGTGTGACCATCCTTTAGGTCCCTTTTACCATCTGAAGGATTTTGCTGAGATGTCATGATTCTTCCTCTCTATAGGAAAGTTTAGTTCTGCTTCCTGCTCTTTGCTTGTGCAGCTCATAGTATAAAATTTGTTCCTTTCAGGATATGGAGAGAGAGATAGAAAATGCCCTGAGCCATGGTCAAGAGGAGGAAGTACTAACTCATGCCTTCAAACTGAAGATCACACGTGGAGATATTCAGACTCTAAGAAACCAGCAGTGGCTCAATGATGTGGTAAATAGACGTTCTTGATATTATCTGAAACCTGTTTGCTAGAATCATCATTCCTGACATCTCCAGTCCTCTGTCAATTACAGGTGTAGATAAGAGTTTATTTGCTATAGAAATAGCTGTAAGCTAGATGATTTGGGGCACAAAATCTCCTTATGTATGTTTATGCAATGCCTGAGTTGGTAGAGACTCTTTATGTGTTTTGGCAGAGAAATCTATACTTCTGAAGCACGTCATTCACTTTATAATAATATGTTGTTCTAAGAACAAAGAGCTAAACATTATGGATTGTTACTTATTGCCCATTTGCTTGTAATAGATGAGACTTTCTTGTGAAGCAGAATTCTGTTCTCTGTCTCTGAGGTTGTGACAGAAACCATGCTTGGCTGTCTGGGACCAGTAAGATCATGGACAAAGTCACATGACATGAGGAAATGATGCTTGTAACAGATAAAAAGTCAAAGCTTCAAAACCACAATAAGCAGAGATGATATCCCATAATAATCTATTGCATTCCAGCTGGAACCTAAATTTGGAGACAGGCTATGAAATGCTTCTAATATAGTTATTTGCTGACACTGGCGAATGTTCTAAGGGGTGATGACTGTCTTCTTACTTTGGGAGGTGCTCACAGCTTTGGGAGTTGTGAGCACCTTTAGGCGTGCCCTTTCCTCTGCTGTGTCATCCGCCTCTGCAGGTCTCCCCCAGGCTTCGTTTTGCTCTGATCTGCTGGTAGGAGCAACTTCCAGTTTAGCGGTGGTTGCTCCAACCAGCAGATCGGAGTGAAAAGAAGCTTGCAGGAGATCCACAAAGAAGGCTGCTGGCCTCCCAGACCCTCTCCAAGGCTGGCAGACCTCCTTAGGCAGGGTGGCAAGACTCTGGGTGCCTGTGGTGTTGCGATAGCTGTGATGTTGCTGGGGCACCCATTCCTGGATCACTCTCCTTAGGGGAAAATCACCTATTTTTTTGTTCCATTGGTGGGTCATGACACACCACTTTTGAGCACCACTGTTCTAATCTACTACTTGTGTGTGTATCTGTAGATCATTAACTTCTATATGAATCTTCTGGTGGAGAGAAATAAAAGGCCAGGACTTCCAGTTCTTTATGCTTTCAGTACATTCTTCTACCCCAAACTAAATTCAGAAGGTTATAAAGCTGTCAGAAGATGGACCAAAGGAGTGGATTTGTTTCAATATGATATGCTCTTGGTACCCATTCATGTCAGGGTACATTGGGGATTGGTGGTGAGTCCACTTTAACTGTCTGCATTTTGGAAGGTGATAAACATGCAATAGTGAACTGTGTATGTTTAAGTATCATCTGTCTTTTGATAACAGGTTGTAGACATAAGGAGAGAGACCATCAAATATTTTGACTCCATGGGACAAAATGGGTACAGGATCTGTAAGAGATTGCTGTAAGTAGGTGCTTAATGGCAGCTATTTGCTAAGAAGTAAATGACTTTTCTTCTTTACTAAGAAAGAAGGTTTCTCTGCTAGAAGGTTCATTCTAATTATTGCATAAAGCATCTAGTTGAAGCTGTCAAGCTTTCTTTGGTTGCTAACAAATGACTAAATACAACTGACCGTCTTAACACCACTCCAACTTTTAAATTGCTCATTAGTATAATTGAAGATATCTTTTAACATCTCAGATATTCTTCACTGTAGGTAACTCTTGTACAAAACTGATAGAAAACTGCTGTACAACTAGAGTCTTTACTTAGGCTTTAGACAAACAATTAATTTAGTTTAGCATCTGCTTTCAGCGGAGGAAAGGTGTGGTAGAAATCTTTTTAATAATAATAATAATAATTCAAAATGAGTTATCAACTGAAACAACATGGTTCTCAAGGCAAGTTGGATATTACTGACAGAGCTTTCATTAGGTTAACTGTTTTGCTATTGCTCGACTGCAATGTCTTGCATGAAGCAGTCCTCAAACTATTTTTGAATAAGTTAATTAGATAATTGCTTCTGTTAGTGAAGTTTCTATTTTATCTTCCCCTTCAATTAATATTGAAAAGATATTTGGTGTAGAGGATTTTACTTGTTGTTTGAATTTTACTACATTCTGTGTAGTGATAACTCTGTTGGGGAAAATCTCAACTGATGTACCTTGACTGATGAATTTTATGGCTTTATTGAACAGGCAATATCTGCAAGAGGAAAGCAAAACCAAGCGAAACCTGCACATTAACGCTTCATCCTGGACACTTTACAGTGTTAAACCACATGTGTGTATGGCCAGCTTCTGGATTTTATAGTTTTGTTCCATGTCTGCTTCACTATGTATGGTTTATAAAGTATTTATTTTTGGATGCACTATTAGATTTGTTGGATGCTGCGTTTGCCACTTAAATAGGAATAGAAAACAAATAGCATTAGAACCCTTGCAGCATAAACTTGCTTTCTTTTAATTTAAAGTGGAATTCAAACTATTTTGAATAAGGTTACTGTGGCAGAACCTTTCAAAATCTATGGTCATATAGATTTCTTAGTATGTCCGTTCTGGAATGTTTTCCACCTTGAATTAGGCAGCTGTGTTTTAAGGTTTTCTCTAAAGAAAACGTGTTCATATAGATGGGAAATGACAAATAGGCTTTTTCAAACACTTTTTCCTCTGTTGGGTTTGGAGATCAGCTATAGGTTGGCTGTATTACAGCTTCATTTAGCTCTGTAATCTGCAGTTTTAGAACAAATCAAGACACTAATGGATCTTTGCACCTTTCTGTTCCTCCCTCAATTCTAGGAAATTCCACAGCAGTTGAATGGCAGTGACTGCGGAATGTTTGCTTGTAAATACGCAGACTTCATTTCCAGAGATAAACCCATTGCATTTAGACAGGTGAGTTAACTGGAACACTTTAGGAAAATCCTTTCCTTCTGCTGTGAGATTGATCTTGGCTAATATTGTAGTGGGCCTTCTTTGTGGCATACTTATATATTGCTTTTCAACAAAATAGTTTACAAAGCAGTTTATGTAGCAAAGTAAATCACAAAATGACACATGCATACCTCGGCTGCATTTTGAAGGGAATGTCATAACTTCTTTCCTTCCTAAGGTGATGGGAAACGTTTCGGAAATCCCTGCCCAAGACATATTGGCTAGCAAATATTTCTTCGTAATAATCTTTAGTGGTGAGGGGCCAGGGGAGAAACACTAATATAGTGGCAGAGGTTTGAATACTGACACTTGAACAAAAGGGAAATTCTGCTTAAAATTATACCTTGGAAAACTCAGTGCATTTTTCTCTTTGCAGCATCACATGCCTTATTTCCGCAAAAGGATGGTGTGGGAGATACTTCATCATCAGCTGCTTTGACACTGGATCTCTTGAGATGTGTGTTCATACAGTCGCTTCTGAATTGGTGGTCC
Organism: Tiliqua scincoides; assembly: GCF_035046505.1. Taxonomy (NCBI): domain Eukaryota; kingdom Metazoa; phylum Chordata; class Lepidosauria; order Squamata; family Scincidae; genus Tiliqua; species Tiliqua scincoides. The sequence continues at coordinate 195,597,843 of NC_089823.1, forward strand.
TACTACTTGTATCTCTCAGAAGGCAAAGTCTGGTCTCCATTTCAGATAGGAGAGAGATTTAGAAGGCATTGTTGATAGCAAGTAACTGGTTTTGCTTCTGACCTGAAACTCCCTCCAAAAGGATAAAGTATAGGTTAAAAGAATTCAGCACAGTAACTTTATATCAGATTAGGAAAAGGCTGGCAATGACTGTGATATGACATTCAGTATTGAATGATCGCAGTGACCATAACCAGATGGAAAGTACATATTATCGCTACAAGGGCTACATACTACCTATGGCTTCAAAAGACTGACTCCAGAAATGTGCCATGCACCTGTTCCCTCCTCCCTTTCCGAGTTGCTCCAACCATAGGTGGTTGTGACATCTGAATTGGGCAAACTATGGATAAAGCAACTCGGGACTGGAGAAAGAAATTGTATAAAACATGTGAGCCTGTAGCATGTTCCCTATCCTCTGAACAAGCTATTTTCTATCACTGGAGGGTGGAGGACTTCTATTTTTTGTAAAACTGGATTTGTAGTGATTTGGAAAAGATACACTTTGTGTTGATTTGTAACAAATCCATAGTAGAGACCCTAGAATGGGGTTTGTGTTATTTAAAGGATTATATATTGTATGATGCTATTTATTTGAATTCCTGTATTTAAATAAGTGTTATAATTCTGATTTGCTTGAACTAAAATATGGGAAAATATATTTATCTAGTAAACTTGGTTTCAACTCATGTGAGTGAATCAATGGGAGCTAAATTGGGTAAGTTTTGAGGTGGTAATGCATGAACTTGGAAAGGAATAAAGGTAATCATTGAGAGGTCAAAATTCAAATACTCCTTCAAATGAATTATCAAATATCTAGTACAATTAGATGGATGAGGGCACTCCAGTAATTCCCTACCTGAGAATTACAGCATGCTTCTTAAACCTTCACCTAGTTACAGAGGGAATGTTGTGTGTTTGGGGAAATAACTGATTATGCCACATTTTGTGGGGTTTACAAATGAGTGTCAAAGAAATGTAGTTGTACTTGACAGTGAAGTCAGTATGTGTTCAATATTCACTGTTCATCACCTGTCCTGTAAACAGAAATATGTGTGATTGTATCCTGTAGAGCAGCAGTCTCCAAACTGGAGACTGCTTTGTCCAGGCAAAACCTTCCCCATCCCAGCCGATGCTTGCAAATCTGCATCTCACTGCTCATTTTCCAGGCTTATTGATGCATGGGAATGCTCTGGGCAGTCATGTCTATTACCTAGCATCCCAGCAAGTTGTGTAGCAGGATGTCTGAGCAGATTTGACTGCCCAGTGTTCCTGTGCTGTGATCCACTTGAAAATGAGTGATGTGGCAGAACTGTAAGCACTGCTCATGGTGTGTGTGTGTGTGTGTTTTCAAACCCTGAATCTGGCCCCCAGGCCAAGGTTTGGAGCCCTGCTGTAGTTAGGTGGCTCAAAGGTATATTCATATTATTTACATTTGAAAGATAGATGGTCAACAGTCCTTTACACCACTTTTCTAGCATAAAGAAATGGTGTGGCTGGGGTGGAGAAATGAAAGTAGTAGGACTAAACTACTGGAACTTATCTGGGGTTCACTAAGAAATCAGATTGGTTTCTTGGGTAATGTTGGCCACCTATGTACTTTTTTGCTCATATAAAGGAAATGGTTAATGGTAATTTTTATGAGTGCATTATGCATCAGATTGGCAGTGACAAAGCTACTAACTTTTGAATTCTGGCAAGAAATCTTCCTAAGGTAGGAAGTTACCTGAGGGTAGAAGAGCAAAAGTGAAGGACAAAGCAAGTGTTGGATTCTGTTTAAGAAAGGATGCTCATAGGAGTTGGTATCTGAGTATTAATGAATCAGGGACTGAGTTCAGATCTTGGTAAAAGATGAACCCTGCATCTTTAAACAACTTTCATAGCCATGTTTGTAGCAGAAAAAACAAGCCTTTTTTGGGGGGGGGGGGTGTTAAAGGAATGATGTTGTCAAAGTGGGAGTAATTTGCAGTGGGTAGACTACCACCAGGGACTACCACCAGGGTCAACATTCAGGATGACACCTGCTAATTGGGTAAGAGGCACTTTTTCAAGTGGGTGCTCCTTTTTTTAGCAGGGGGAGAGTAACTGGCCTACCTCACCCCAGCACTGTCTGTTCCAGTGGCTATCTGCTGGTATTCATTTGCATCTTTTTAGATTGTGAGCCCTTTTGGGACAGGGAGCCATTTAGTTATTTGATTTTTCTCTGTAAACCACTTTGTGAAATTTTAGTTGAAAAGCGGTATATAAATACTGTTAATAATAATAACATTCAGGAAGGTTCTCATTCTGTGCTTTGAGCATCCTCCTGGGAGTCTAATAACTTTTAAGGCTCTATAAATTTACTGCAGTACATTTTGCAAATAGCATTGCAATTGCCAGTTACAGCAGCTGTTATTTTGAGTAGTCCTGTGTGTAAGATCATGCATGATTATGACATCTGTACTTTACTGTGGTGGGTTGCTTCCTCATCCAGGTGTGACAGTATGAAGTCCTACATAAAGCATGAAGCTTTAGAGTATCCTGTGCTTGTTCCACAATATAGTGGAGAAAAGGGATTGTGTGACACTGTACAACTTGGTTGCTGCTAAACAGCCACATGACCAAAATCAGATGAGATTTTGATTATTCTGTACTAGAAGGTAAAGGAGCAACAGTTTGGGCAAGGTTAAATGAGTAGGAATTGCTTTTAGTCCTTCTCTGGCACAGGGCTAGCGTAGGGTTAGTATTGGCTTATGCTTAAACATGTTAGACTCTGTTTCTTGCTGAATTTCAAGCTTCAGTACTTAGACAGCACTGTAAAAGTGCACCATGTGCTTCACCTACATTCTCAGTAATACAAAACCCCTGTAAGATAGGTCAGTATTCTCTCCATGTAGCCAAGTAATCTTTTATTCTTCCCCCAAAACCTACTTAGTTCATGCCTGAGGCTGTTACCTGTCCTACAGCTTTCAAGTATAAATATTTACAAGATATCTGACTTACATTGTGTCTGAGAAGCACTGTCTGCAAATACCCATTAGCCTATGTGCTTGTGAAAATAGCATGAGCCAAATGTCTATCCATTTTCATAGGGTACGTGGAGTATTCTCGCAAGAAACTTAAGATTGCCTTAGAAGCTGACACTAGAAGTTATACTCATAGCAGTGTGATCTATTAGTCTGCACATATACATGTAGCTAGTATGCTACAGAATCTGTTAATCCTGTAAGAGGTTAGCCTCTCTGTGAAATACTTGTTTAGCAGCTGTAAAGCCTTTCTAGAGGGATGCCTAAAGTCCACTCATAGGAATTATGAAAGCACAATATCTTGCAGCTGTTTAGATACCATCTCTCCTTGGTTCAGTCCTACTGCCACAGTTTTGAGCCATAGCTCCTTTGGTAAAAGTTCAGTTGTGTGAAATACAAAGATGGAACGACTGAACTATGCTTTCCAAGCTGATCAGTATGACAATTACCTCAACTTGACCTTTGAAGACTACACATGATCCTCTAGTCTTGGCAGATGAAGAGGACTAGAGAAGAGGGCTTGCACACCACCCACTTTCATACTTTTTACTTGCTATTAAATAAAACTACTGGGCTCAGGATCTTGTTAGCTGGATATATATTTTTTTCCAAGAACACTGTTTGAAGTAGAGAAAACTGGCATTGCAGTCTGTTGGTACAATGGCATGTTCACAGAAACCAGTAAAACATCCATCTCTTAGCACAGAAAACTCTAATGGTGTGTAACCTATCAAATTCAGGAGTTCTGCTCCAATGTCTCTTGCACGTCTATGCTTTTATTAAAATGTTTCAAGGCCCTTGGCTCTCCTTTAGCAGAAGGATAATACCGAATAGTCATCATGCAGAATGATGCTTTCTTCCACCTGCCAGCTGTCTTTGTCTAAATTTATTTCCAACTCATTTTTATTAAAAAAATAAAAAATGCTCCAACTCTCAGTTTTACAAGGCATACAAAATCTCAAAAAGGGACACACAAGAGCAAGGTGCTGAGGTATGAAAACACCTGAGGTAGTTTGTTCATTTTTTTTGTTTTTTGAATAAAAGTTGCAATTTTCATGCCCTGGGCCAACAACCTCATCATTTCCATTTTTTAAAACCCACTTCTCAAAGTATTGGTGGCAACATCCTGCATGCAAAAATGTGCCAAGTGTGCTCTGTTTTCCTGTAAACAGAGATTTTTCTCCTCTTTAGGAAATCTAGATATAACGGAAGCTTGGCATTCTGATAAGCAAAGTGGAAGTTGTGGCTGGGTGGTTCATGTTGTGTCTTTTCTACAATGTGTTTACTCAGAGCACTGCACTGTCTGGTGGTACAAAAGGAGAGAGAGACTGTATGCAAAAACCAGGTTGAGATTTGTGAAGCAAAGAGAAGATCATATGAGCTGGAGAAAGAAATGCATAGAGATTCCTCTGCTAACGAGACGGTATCCCTTCTGTTGGCACATACAGGCAATCCAAGATGGCAGGCAGCTGCCATTGGTCTTCCTAAAGTACTCCTAAAAATATTGTTCACTTTTGATTCCCACTTAAAATTTTGCTGCTGGCAATCCTACATCTCCATCCTACTTTGTTAGAAAATCCATAGTGGACTAGCTTCTTTCCTTTTAGACTAGAAAAGCCTGCTTTTTCTAAAAACAAAATGTAATTGTTTTAAAAAGAAATTAAAAACTGGAGTTAGTTTCGTTAGCTATATTAATTCTAAAATATATTAATGCTGTCCTGTACAGCAGCCCATGCATTGTGTGGTAAAAAAATGCTCTCCTAGTATGTACACACATGTACAGAAGATTCTGAATGGGTTTGTCTGCAAAATTTCCGCCTATGTTAGTCCAACTAAAGGGATAGCGTTGCACTGTTAGACAGACTCCATGTAGGCTGTGGTGCGAGGGAGGCAGTACCCTGCTGGCTGAAGCCCACCCCCTCCCTGTGTACTGTAAGTCCTCTGCAGAGCCCCAGCCTCTTGGGCAGACTTCAATGCCTCCACATAAGTCTTTGGTTTGCTCCCTATTCCGTTATTCCATCAGGTGTTGGGAGGGCTACATTCATCAGTTGTTGTTGGCGGCACCTCGGAGCCTCATTTGCTGCGCTGCGAGGCAAGGGCTCCCTGAGGGTGTTTCTGTTCCTGCTGTTTCACCTGCTGGACAATTTCCCTGATCTTGCGCTGTGCAGTCTGCAACAGACAAAAAAAAAAGAATAATCATCGTGGATATTCTAATTTGCCACTCCATAAGGAAAAAGTGGATACTCTCTATTGCCAATGCTATATGATATGGGGTATAGGAAATACACACTTCCCCATGCAGGTAAAGCAGGCCAGCTCTGTTGAATGTATTACAGTAGCAACTTCTCTATTCACAGTCAACCTTTCTAAAAAGCATGCTTCATGCCATTCCTCTATGCCTCAGTACTATTGTGCATAAATGTAGATTTTAACCCTAGAAGAAATTATTCAATTTCCTATCAAAAGGTAGCTACTTGTGTGTGCAACATGCTCAGTATTTTTAAACCTTAGACTTTGCAATTCCCATCCAGTACACAGTACGTGCACAGTAAGGCTGGGTCCTCTACTGGCCCCTCCTATTTTAACATCTCTGCATTTAATTCTATTTATTGCATCCTTAAATGTGAACAAACTATTTACGTTGTTCCAGATATCAGACAGTTAAAAGGTGGATTTTTCCACTGTTAACATCTTAATTGAATACAGCATTTTTAAAGTACTGCACCTGACTGGCAAAGAAGTGACCGATTATTTTGACGACAACTTCCTCATTTTCATCAGGGGTTTGGTCACGTGGTACAATTACTTCTGCACTAGTTAAGTTCTGTAGTTCATTCACCTATAACAATAAACACGTAAACAGAATCATAGTGAACACAGATGCTCAAGTGCCTATCAGCCTGCAATTGAAACGAAGTCACTAAAAATAATAGCAGTTTCTACACACTTGAGGGAATCCCTAGGGCTAGGCAAACCAGAACACTGATTTTTCAGAACTTCAACAGAATTTCAAGAACACAGCAATAAGTACAAGAGTAACTTATTGTCTGTGGAAAGAATGCTCTGGTTCATGTTTTAACATAAAAGATGCTTTTCTATGCTGCTACACCTTTATGGGGGGGATGCAGCTGCTCCTCTATCACAGCTATGTTAAAATTGTGGATTTCTCCATTGGTTTCTATGGGCAGCTCTCACTTCAACTACAGAGGAAGAAATAAGGAATCTAAATGACCCAGGTCCAGTGGTGTCACAAGGTGGGGGGGAAGGAGGCAAGCCGCCCAGGGTGTAAGACTTGGCAAGGGGGCAAAACAGTGATCAATTGATGATACAGAGCATATGAGAATGTTAGCATGGTCAACAGTGGGACATGGTAGCTGGAATGAGCCTAGTCAGGCTCCTGACAGCTTACAGTAAGTACCCTGAAGGGAAGGACTGGGAGGAAAGCTGTCAGTTTTCACTAATATACTTCACTTGGTCCCAACATCAGCTATCCCACCTACCGTTTTGCCACCTTTTCCTATCACACGGCCTGCTGCAGAGGAAGGCACCTTGATGTGGGCTTCAAGTTTCACTTCTTCTTTTGGATTGAAGAAGTTTTCTTCTTTCAGTTTTCCAAATATTCGTCCCTGGGCCTGCAACATCAAGATCAGACTTTACGAGCTGATCCATGACCATCGTTGTGTGCATTCATAAAGATGTAGACTGCAAAGAAACCACTTTGCCCCTTGAAAGGATGCAGAGACATTGGGGTTTCTGATTGAGAGTTGGGTGAAGAGTTCCAAATGTCTCGGCATATCTCAGATTCACATCAATGCTGGCTGTTACACCCACAATTCTCCCACTTTGAGTGCAAGACTGACTTCAGCTGCAATGCCACAAGCAATTATGTGCTGCACTTAAAATCCAGTTTAATGCCTAAGCAGCACAGCAACATTTGACTAGAGTAGCTGCAACTATACCAATGGAACTAGGGTTAGGTTATAAGGCTAGTCCCAAAGCCACCAGTCATTCTCTGTGTTGGGTTGGTTACTCATATAGTTGCCTTTTGGATTAAGGCATAACTATGCCTTTGCACAACAGAACAATCTAAGGGCCAGTCTACAAGAGCTACACAAATGGATTTCACAGGAGTATGTTGCTAAGGTGCAAAATGTGAATGACTTCAACACCAGCAGATGAAATTCAGAACCACCATGGTTTGTTTTTGGGTCGGTTTCATCAAGCATCTTGTCAAATAGGGTGAAACAATGCAATCTACCACTAGAACACTAGTATGCTTACTGATAGGGACTGGTAATGGTAGGAAAGTTGTGCACGGTCATGAGGTCAGAAGAAAGCATAAGACTTGCAAGCCCAGCTGTTCATCCTCCTTGTCTCCCAAGTTCAAGTGATCCAAATTTATCAGGACATTTCACACATTGCTCAGAGGCAACCTCACATTTCCCACTCACCCTACAGGGACCTGCAGCCAATCTCGGCAACATGACCAGTGAACAAATCTCTGTGATGTATATTTGCTACATTTGTACTTCATTTTTTTTCTACAGGTACCCCTAAAAAATTTAATGCATGGCATAGCCCAGTCAGAAGCTATTTCATTACTGAGCCAGGCTATAAAGTTCAAAAGTGAATCTGTTCTTTATAACATGGTGGGGGAAAAGAAAACTTAGAGGACAAATTCCTTTGTCAAAACTCAGTTATTACAGAAAAATGCCTCCTTGGGTCTCCAGGTCAACAGCATTGCTCAGCTTGAAAAAGAGCATCCCAGTGTTCTTTCACGTACTATTTTTTCTCTTGCCCCTTAGAATATTTTAGAGTATTTTTCAACTTCTGGAGAAAGAAAAATTCAATATCCTATTCTATTGTATACATGCATACATACATACATGTATACATATATTGTATACATGTATTCTATTCTATTCTATATGTATGCATATTCTATTCATGTATACTATTCTATTCATAGTCTACATATGCATACTATTCTATTCTACATGTATACATATATTGTATACATGTATTCTATTGTATACATGCTTCTAGCTTTAATTGCAGCACAATAGATCCATAGGGAGAGTCAGGCACTCTGCACTACTTGATGTAAGTGTGAAACACTCACTAAAAATTTGAAACTCTGCATGTATGGCAAGAGCTGAGCTGCGTCTGGCTACCCTGTGTTCTTTGCAACTGTGGATTAACTTTGCATAAAGTGACAAAAGCCTGCTAAATACTGACCTTGAATTGCGCTTCTGGAGGTCCAGTGATGATAACCATCCTCTCACTGGCATCTGGACTCTCAGCTGGTGCAATCTGTAAAACACAGAGAATATCATAAAGCAAGTTATGCTGCAATCCTAAATACACATACTTCAGAATAAGCCCCACTGAACACAGTGGGTATTATTTCCAAGAAAACATCCACAGGATTGCACTTGTGGCATCTTCACTCTGCCCACCATCAATCTCTTTAACATAAAAAACTTTTAAAATATGTGATCTGTCTTGCGTGTAGAACAGGCATTGGTAAACCTGTCAATGAATTCCCAAACTAAAAGCAAATGCTGGACATTATTCTGGACTCCACCAAAAGAATTGCTGTTTTACTATGATTGATACTGAAGGATGGCTGACACATCTAGCTTCTCCTACACCTTCTCCTTTCATCTGAAAGTTGGTGCTATCAAATTTTTGCAGCGTTTGATTTTTGGTGCAAAAGGTATTGTTTTAGGAGGGGGTCAAAGATCCCCCCAAATTTTGCTTTCCATGCCCAGCCTGCCCTCTTCTCCTTTCTTGACAACTGCTTCAACAAGAGACAGGGATATAACACAGTTAAACAGGTAGTCTCCACTTCAGAGGAGGTAACCCCATAATACTTAAAGCACTTTTTGCCCTATTTGCACATAGCCTCAAAGATCTCTGAAAGGGGAGGTAGGCACATTTTGTGGAGAGTAAAGATTTGGAAAAATGAGGGTACCTATTTTGGCTCAGCATTAGTGAACAAACCCCCAAGCATTACTGGGTTTTTTGATTGGCTTCTCCCCCCCCCCTTTTACAGCAAGAGGGATACTTTCCATGTTACATCCCAGGAATGGGTTGCAGGAGCACTTCCATGTACAGAACATGGACCATACAGACAAAACAAAGACCAAATTCAGTACAAATTCAGTAATTGTATTATCAGAAACTACAATACAACCAGACAGATACAGCAATATTTCTGGTGGACTAAATATACAAAGGCCCTAATTCATAATGACTTCTCCTGATCACTTCCCTGATTGGCCAAGTATAACCCAAACTTTACTCACTGGTGTCATGCATGTCATCAGTAAGCCCCAAGAGTAACTTGAGTCAGCCTCCAGCAATGAGTCATTTTCCGAGTATATAAGCAACCAGCTGTCTTTTCTAAACCAGTCTACGTTCACTCGAATGCTGGGGGAGATATCTGATTTCTGAGGAGTCTACAGTACATTCACAATCTGTGGTGCTCTCTCTTTAGGAGAGGTATTCAGTCTTTGTCCTTTGCCACTGATGTTTCTTTGTTTGCATATGTATAAGCTGATGGTAATTTATTTCAACAGGGTTTTGTTTTTGTTTATGCAGCCTTTTATTCCTTGGAAGAAGGATGGGATACAGATGTGATTAACAGAAGTAGTGGAGCAATGAAGGGTGGTGCTGGTGTTGCAGAAAGGTATGAAACAAAATACCACTCTGATCTTGGATCTTGTCTCCTCTGAGTTGGAGGTGGCCACAGAGTTCTAGCTCTTGACCTTGCTTGGCAGAAAGCAATGGGAGTAAAGGAAGGGAGGTACACATCACTCACCTTAATGGAGGCACCTGCAAATCTTGCCAATTGCTTTATGTGTTGGCCCTTCTTTCCAATAATGGCACCCACTGCCTGCGTTGGGATGAACAAGTTCACCACCTCTTGCTCTGGCAACTGTGGATAGCAAACAGAGATATAAAATGATCTTGGCAAAGAAGGGAGGTTGTCCCACATTCGCTGATGGTACCTCCCAAGGCATGTAGTTCCTCACTTGCAAGTGGCAATAGGGGAGAGAACAAGCAAGCAGTGACTCTGTGTCAGGTGACAGACAAGACCCACACTAGCAAAGAAAAAGCAGATGCTCAGCTGAGCTGCATAAAAAAAGGAAATGCATCCAACCCCAAACTGAAGGAAGTCTCATACATGAGAAAGTGAGTACAAGCAAGAACACCACTGCGATTTCTGGGTCATTCATTCAATTCCTCCTCTTAGCAGCACTTGAGGACAATAATGCCCATATACACCGGTTAACATAACTGGTAACATGTTAATCAGCTACTCCAAAATGACTACCACATCTGGTTCTACATTCACAATCTCCATATCTGCATAACCATGCAATGGAACTGTAGAAAAATACCTCCCTTTTCCCCACTCTGGTGAGAAATATGTAGGATTATTAAATCCTTGGTTAATGCACCATTAAGAAGCAACAACTGAACAAACTCGACTTGGTTCCCTAGCCCAGGGCTTTCCAAACTGGGGCGTCGCGACACCCCAGCCTATGGGCCCTGGCCCCTGCCCCCTTAAGGGAGGAGGCAGCGGCGTGATCCCCAGGATCGCGCTGCTCAGGGGGGCTGCAGGGGCTTGGGTATATGTACCCAGGCCCCTACAGCCTCCCGGGGGTGTGGGGAGCCCGGCGCGACCTGCAGCAGGGCTCTCCGCAGCATTGAAAGTAGATGGAGAGCGATTGCGCTCCACTTCTGTTTTAGCAGAGCGCGATCACTCCGCATCTACTTTCACTGCTGCAGGGAGCCCTGCTGCAGGTCGCGTCGGGCTCCCCACACCCCTGGGAAGCTGTAGGGGCCTGGGTACATATACCCAAGCCCCTGCAGCCCCCCTGAGCGGCGCGATCCTGGGGATCGCGCTGCTGCCTCCTCCCTTAAGGGGGCAGGGCCCAGGGCCCACAGGCTGGGGTGTCACGACGCCCCAGTTTGGAAAGCCCTGGGCTAAGGAACAAAGTCGAGTTTGTTCAGTTGTTACTTCTTAATGGTGCATTAACCAAGGATTTAATAATCCTACATATTTCTCACCAGAGTGGGGAAAAGGGAGGTATTTTTCTACAGTTCCATGCAGATATGGAGATTGTGAATGTGTACCCAAGCCCCTGCAGCCCCCCCTGAGCGGTGCAATTCCCGCCCCTGCTGCCTCCCCCCTCCCGCCCACACAAGAACTTAGTGGCTCTCAAACTCTCCCAGAGAGTATGAGAACCACTGCCCTAGCCAGTTGAGCCACTCAAAACAGTGCAATAGACTACAGACTTTCTTCAACAAGCAGTATGACTTAATGCTCTTAAATTTCATTCTACCCCAACAGAGTAATTTTTTTAAAAGGAGCTTTGGAATTCATTCTAGATTGAATTAACTACATCAGTGTTACTAGTTTGTGTAAAATATACCATTTTGCCATTACTGCATTCCACTAGCAATCATCAAGCACATACAAATAGGAGGTGTTGACAAATCCTACAGTACAATTAAAATCTTATTCAAGCACATGCATCAGCCAAAGCTGAGACACTACAAATTCTCCACCTCTAACTCAGTACTAAGAAAATAAACAGCATCACAGGGAAAAAGCAGAACCAAAAGGCTTCTGAGTGAGAACAAGGAAGTAAAAAATTACCTTTTCCTCCCCACCCTTCAGTGATATAAATCGCTGTCAAACTACATGATATAAATCCCTGGGGTCAAACTACATATTACGTTAACCCTAAAATTGCACCTGGATCAGGTCCCTTGCAGACTGGAGCAGGAGCATCCAAGAGGGGATTTTTACTTTCTGCCACTGCCTAATACAGATCCCTCCCCCACTCCGCCCAAAGCCTCACAAGCAGCTGCCATTTACCAAGGCTGGAAAAAAGCTCTTGTTGGTACCAATGATGTTCTGATAATGTCTGGTGTTACTTTCGGTTAAACATGCAGAACACTGGGCTCTTCAGGTAAAGATGAGCTTTGCAAGTCATTGGTTGTTAGAAATAGAAGACTACTTATGAAATACTAAGTTAGCACTGATTCCAGCTTCAGCTTTGCCCCCAACTTACAGAGAAAATGGACTAAGTTGTAAGTGAGCACAACATGCAAGAACACAGAAGACTTTCACTGCTATGGTGGACCACAAATTAAGTCAGGAATCTTAATTTACAATCTCCATGCTTTTTGATGCATGTAAGAGCCTGAATTCCTCTCTTACACCAAATGTTTGTTTTTAAATCCTAGAACATGAACATGACTGCTTTAGGGTATTATTTTTAAGCATTTCACTTTTGATGCTTTACTGATAGCTGCTTTACAAACACTACCCTTTGCAACCCGGAAGTCCAGATCAAGCTCTCCTCCATATAAGGACCTCACAGTGGCCCATCTTTGGCAAATATCTTTTGCTACTCTCCAAACCAACAATTTTAGCCACTGTGAGCATCACTTCTTCAGTCCAGGTAGGTTCTACATTGAATGCTTTACTGAACAAGTACTGCCAGAGCTCAACACTGGTGATGAAATATTGCTTTGTCCCTACAGTGAAACAAGCACATGTGAACAAGGGTGAAATGAGGGAAGTAAGTAATAAAGGATCTGTTTGGGTGTACACCTAACCATCTTTCTAGTCATGGCTTCATTATGCTTTCAAAGACAACTTCTACTCCTTTCTATGCACAGAAAGTGCAAATCAAGATGAGATAATCAGGAATATTCTCATCGATAAACTCTAACAAAGGTCCTTTCTTCTTGAGAGGCAGCAAAAGGTCCAGGCTTTGAGCTTCTATGAAAAGGAACAGGTGGTCACTTGGCAATTTTATTATTACATTCTTTCCTCTCTGTGACTCACTATAATCCAATACGGGCTAACCAATCAAGAGCGCTTGAGTCAAGAGCAATGTCCCTCAAGATTAGTCTCAGACAGCCTTCCTTGTCCTTCCAAACTGACAGTTCTATAATTTGATGGAATGAAGAACTGATCATGGAGTGGTAGCCGATTTGGACTTCCCTGGAGGCAAACCCAGATGTTATTATGACAAACCACCACAGCCTCACTGCACAGTGAAGATATACCCCTCAAACCACCATTAGGAAAAGATACAAGTTGCACATTAACGCCCATTAATAGAGCAGAAAGAGAAAGACCAGGCTCTAGGTCACACTTTCTCCAGAATTCATAGCAGATTGTTCCCAAGGATTGCTCTCATCTCTCCTTCCTGACACAGGAACATGTAGCACATTTTGCCCGGCCCATAGGTGTACACATTTGGTCCCTGTTGCGTATATGCAATGTTGGGCAGATATGGCTTAAATAATAGAGTCAGGCAGGCAGCGTTCGAGCTTATTAGAATTGCCACCTGTTTATGGATAGAGACATTAAGCTTTTAAAAGTGACTTTACAGAAAGGAATAATCAAATGAAGCATTTTATAGGAAATCTAATGACCAGCAGAAACCTTGCTACAGAATGACAGAAACTCTGTCCACAAAGGTGTTATCATTACCAAGTTTATGGAGGGAGGGCATAGTACAATGGTTGAAAACATGCACTGCACGCAGGTAGCAGAGCCAAGAAAGCATCCCTGTCCCAAGTTCTTGTAACCTGCTCTCTACTGGAGTAGAAATCATCATTATCACTACAAAATATTTAGGAACACCAGCCACTAGAAGAGACATCATGCTAGGGTGAAAAGCGACAGTTGCTCTCCCCCTGCAAAATGTAAGAGATCCACTATGTTAAAAGGTGCCTCTGTTCACTGCCCTAAATAGTCCAAAGGTCTTGTCGCCATGCGATACCACAGCACCTAATCCATATTCTACCACTCACAGAATGAAGGCGTCACAGGGAATGTGTCTTAGTAGCAATAGCGGTCCTGTGGGGAACTGCATCAGAAGGAAATGAGGACAGCACAGCAGTGATATGCAATGAAGTGCTCTGACAAGGAGCTTCACTGCCTGTTTTACCGAAACAGGGTAATTCAAAACGACTCCTCTTGCATTTGCTGGTCCCAAATCCTGATAGTGTGTTTTCTTTATGATACTTTGTGTACACACTATCGTTAAGAAGCATGGGGACTGGGAATGAGGAGCTGACAGCCACAAGGGTAAGGGATGGAATATGCAAAGGCAATGGTGATGGGCTGAAGCATGCAGAGGCAAGATGGGTTGGAGACTGAGGGCAGTTCCGTGATCATGGTCTAGACTGGGGACTGCCTATCAAGGAACAGAGTGCTGTAATCAACGGTCTGGGTAAGGGGATGGGGCCAGAGCTCAGGGATACAGCACATACTCTTGCATACAGATGCTCCCAAATTCAATCCCTGCCATCTTCAGCTAGGGCTGGGAAAGATCCCTGTCCAAAGCTCCAAAGAGTCACAGCCAGCCAGCCAGCTAGCACTAATCTAGACTATTGCTCATCTAACAAAGCAGCTCCCTATACTGAAAACATGTGATGGAAGAATGGGGGAAAATAGCATCAGGCCCTCTATGCTCCCCAAGAAAAGAAAGGCAGGACAGAGAAAGTGCTTTTTGGTGTCTCTTCTGTTCTCCTTCGGCCCTCAGGTTGCTGTCACTATCAGAACTGAGGGGGCAGCAACATACAGAGAAACTGCTCCAGAACAGAGTCACCTAAATGGTGCATTAAAGCCTTAAAGCGACAGACAGGTGTGCTGCGAAGCGAGTGGAGGGCCAGCATCCAAGAAGAGCAGGACAATGCACTTACGGAGTGCTGATGTGGGTATATGCCAGTCGGTGAGACTCCATAGAGACCCGAGAGGTATGCTGTTTGGCTCTATTGGCAGGAAAGAAAGTTGACAGTCAGTGGGGAGGGGCCAGGAGCAGTGGGCTGTATTTTCAGGCATAGGGGTGTGGGAGTTCCTATCTCAGTTTTGGGAGGCAGCCAACATTTTTGGTCAATGCTGATTTCCCTGTACCCTCCCAAGTGTGCTTGCTCATCCTGAAGAGAAGGGAGTGGCTCATGTATGCATGGACATCACTTGGCCTCTCATCAGTAGAATACTTACAACTTGATGATTTGCAGTTATCACCACTGAGCTACCTCCACTGAAAACATTATGTTTGAATAGACATGCAGTGATGAATACAGAAGTCCGATTTGGGGCGATTCAACTGTACTAGCCTATTCACACATGCAAGCCATCACTTCATGCTGCAGCCAACATGTTAAATATGCATGTGTGAACCAATCTAGATAAACTCTCATCATGCACAAACCCACAACTCTCTAGTATGACATGAACCAAGGCGTTTAACAGAGAGAACTTGGTTACACCATTCAGTTTTTATGTATTCAGATTATCCGAGAGTGAGGGAAAAGTTCATTTTACCACTTCTTCCACATCTTGTATAAACCTAGTTCTATTCTATATAAAGTATTGCAAGAACGCTTTTGCAGATTAACTCCTCCTTTCCTCTAGGGAAGTGATTTTCAACCTTTCCCATTTCATGGTACACTGGCAAGGTACTAAAATTTTCAAGGCACACCATCAGTTTTATGACAATTGACAAGGCACACCATGCTGTTGGTGGGGGCTCACATCCCCCAATGGCCCTACTAATAAATGATCCTCCCCCAAACTCCGTGGCACACCTGCAGACCATTCAAGGCACAGTGGTTGAAAATGGCTGCTCTAGGAGACAACCTGAAAGTGAAGATTGGGCCCAGTAATGCCCCAGAAAAACTTGGTTTAATTTCCTATCCTGCATGGTTTCCCCAGAGGCAAGTCAGGCGGAAAGGGACAGACCAAGGAGACTGGGTTTTCTGGCCTCAGTCACTCTTTCAGCTTCATCCATTTCCCTAGAAGGAAAGCAGTTGGAGAAATCAAAACTCTCCAGCAAGAAAAGTTCTTCCCTGTTGGGCAAGGAGTTAGATCTCCATCTTCTACTCCTTCTAAATGTTTCAAGAAGTTCTGAAGAAGGGAGCGGAGCTGGGAGTGGGGAAAAACAGAACAGACTGGAAAGAGTCAACCTTACACTTCTAAGAGGACTCTGGGAAGAAAGTGCCCAAGCTTGTTCTTTTGACTATCAGTGCAGTCCTTTGCAAAAGTCTATCCTACTGTGGTGATGATCTTCCTAGCTGCGACAGATGGGAGTCAATATGTTGGGAAGGAAGGAAGAGCCACAACAGGCAGAAATGCTGAATTGGATGCTGCAAAGCTCTTTAGAGGTTATAGGCTGAAGCATGCAAAAATAAATAAATCTCCAGTTTCCAGCAAAGACAAACTTCTTCGCGCACCACATTTTAAATTTATGGAATTCATTGCTAGAAGATGTTTGTGATGGTCACTAACAGTGTGGCCATTATAAAAGGGATAGGTACATTCATGAAGGACAGGGATGTATCCATGGCTAACAACAGAACCTCCACACTCAGAGGCACTAAACCTCTGAGTACAAGATGCTGGTATCATACATTGGGGTATGGTGATGGCTATCATCTATACTTGTGAACTCTCAAATGGTCTCTGGCTAGTTGCCATTTGAAAGAGAATCCTGCATTAGATGGGCCACTGATTTAGCAAGAACATGCTCTCACAATATCCATCAAATCCAAAAAGATTGAGAGAGAAAGAGGACACTAACAAAATATAGGCAGCTTGTAATGGATCAGGTCCTGGAAGGATCAATTTTAGCATTCGGTCAGGATCCCATTTGTTGTAGCTTTTGCCCAGGACCAAGATCTCATGTTTTATACATGCACAAAGCTGCCTTACAGTGAATTGGAATTTTGGTCTATCTCGCTCAATATGATATATTTTGTCTCAGAACAAATCTTCAAGGTTTTTCTAACCTCTATGATCAGAGATCTTTTGTTTTTTAAACCGATATTGAGAGTTGAATACAACCTCATGCATGCAAAACCTGTACTGTACAAATGAGCTACAGGCTCTCCCTTGGGTGCTTGGGTGCCTCACATGGCAGTGGCGCTTTTCAAAGGATTCCATTGGGGAGGCTCTGCCTCACCTGCCTCCATGTGTGCATTGTGGGTGCTTGGGTGCCTCATAAGAACATAAGAACAGCCCCACGTAATCAGGCCATAGGCCCATCTAGTCCAGCTTCCTGTATCTCACAGTGGCCCACCAAAAGCCCCAGGGAGCACACCAGATAACAAGAGACCTCATTCTGGTGCCCTCCCTTCCATCTAACATAGCCCATTTCTAAAATCAGGAGGTTGCACATACACATCATGGCTTGTAACCCGTAATGGATTTTTCCTCCAGAAACTTGTCCAATCCCCTTTTAAAGGCATCCAGGTCAGATGCCATCACCACATCCTGTGGCAAGGAGTTTCACAGACCAACCACACACTGAGTAAATAAATATTTTCTTTTGTCTGTCCTAACCCTCCCAACACTCAATTTTAGTGTATGTCCCCTGGTTCTGGTTTCATGCAGAAAAGCATTATTGGTGGCTTCCCATGAATTGTAACATTCCTTTCCATGGATAGTCTTAAAGCATTGCAAAGACCTTGTTTGGGCTTACAAAAGGGGAGATAAAAGGAGACTTAGAGATGGCAGAGAAATTAAATGAGTTCTTTGCATCTGTCTTCACGGCAGAAGACCTCGGGCAGATACCACTGCCCGAACGGCCCCTTCTGACCGAGGAGTTAAGTCAGATAGAGGTTAAAAGAGAAGATGTTTCAGACCTCATTGATAAATTAAAGATCAATAAGTCACCGGGCCCTGATGGCATCCACCCAAGAGTTATTAAGGAATTGAAGAATGAAGTTGCAGATCTCTTGACTAAGGTATGCAACTTGTCCCTCAAAACGGCCACGGTGCCAGAAGATTGGAGGATAGCAAATGTCACGCCTATTTTAAAAAGGGAAAGAGGGGGGACCCGGGAAACTATAGGCCAGTCAGCCTAACATTTATACCAGGTAAGATGGTAGAATGCCTCATCAAAGATAGGATCTCAAAACACATAGATGAACAGGCCTTGCTGAGGGAGAGCCAGCATGGCTTCTGTAAGGGTAAGTCTTGCCTCACGAACCTTACAGAATTCTTTGAAAAGGTCAACAGGCATGTGGATGCGGGAGAACCCGTGGACATTATATATCTGGACTTTCAGAAGGCGTTCGACACGATCCCTCACCAAAGGCTACTGAAAAAACTCCACAGTCAGGGAATTAGAGGACAGGTCCTCTCATGGATTGAGAACTGGTTGGAGGCCAGGAAGCAGAGAGTGGGTGTCAATGTGCAATTTTCACAATGGAGAGAGGTGAAAAGCGGTGTGCCCCAAGGATCTGTCCTGGGACCGGTGCTTTTCAACCTCTTCATAAATGACCTGGAGACAGGGTTGAGCAGTGAAGTGGCTAAGTTTGCAGACGACACCAAACATTTCCGAGTGGTGAAGACCAGAAGTGATTGTGAGGAGCTCCAGAAGGATCTCTCCAGACTGGCAGAATGGGCAGCAAAATGGCAGATGCGCTTCAATGTCAGTAAGTGTAAAGTCATGCACATTGGGGCAAAAAATCAAAACTTTAGATATAGGCTGATGGGTTCTGAGCTGTCTGTGACAGATCTTGGGGTGGTGGTGGACAGGTCGATGAAAGTGTCGACCCAATGTGCGGCGGCAGTGAAGAAGGCCAATTCTATGCTTGGGATCACTAGGAAGGGTATTGAGAACAAAACGGCTAGTATTATAATGCCGTTGTACAAATCTATGGTAAGGCCACACCTGGAGTATTGTGTCCAGTTCTGGTCGCCGCATCTCAAAATAGACATAGTGGAAATGGAAAAGGTGCAAAAGAGAGCGACTAAGATGATTACGGGGCTGGGGCACCTTCCTTATGAGGAAAGGCTACGGTGTTTGGGCCTCTTCAGCCTAGAAAAGAGACGCCTGAGGGGGGACATGATTGAGACATACAAAATTATGCAGGGGATGGACAGAGTGGATAGGGAGATGCTCTTTACACTCTCACATAATACCAGAACCAGGGGACATCCACTAAAATTGAGTGTTGGGCGGGTTAGAACAGACAAAAGAAAATATTTCTTTACTCAGCGTGTGGTCGGTCTGTGGAACTCCTTGCCACATGATGTGGTGCTGGCGTCTACCCTAGACGCCTTTAAAAGGGGATTGGACAAGTTTCTGGAGGAAAAATCCATTACGGGTTACAAGCCATGATGTGTATGCACAACCTCCTGATTTTAGGAATGGGTTAAGTCAGAATGCCAGATGTAGGGGAGGGCACCAGGATGAGGTCTCTTGTTATCTGGTGTGCTCCCTGGGGCATTTGGTGGGCCGCTGTGAGATACAGGAAGCTGGACTAGATGGGCCTATGGCCTGATCCAGTGGGGCTGTTCTTATGTTAAAGAACTTTTTGGCACTTAGGTGCCTATAATTTAAGTTTGATATTAATTATTAGGATGGCATTTAAATGAAACAAGCTAGTTTCAGCGCAGAGATTATACTAAAGATGTCTTTACTGGAGTGTTAAAAAAATTATTTGAGATGGTAGCAAACCCAAAAGAGCATCCCAATATTCCATGCTTCTGTAACTTGTATGAGTGTCCATGATGTCTGCCATAGTAAGAATACATTCAACTGAGGTCAGCCAGGTCAACTGAGGGAAACCAGATGTTGAATTCCTATTTGCAATTTGCCCTTCACTAAGATTTAGACAGAGAAATTGGCTTTTATAAGAAGGAACTATAGCTGGAAGGATATGTACTCTCTCTTATCAACCAAACCACCACGAAGGCAAGGAAAGAGAGTTCCCAAACACAATCCCTTTTCTCCCCAGACAATGAAAACCATGATCAGCATAGAAGCAAGCTTCTTGTCTCTACAGAGAGCTCAGCTTCCTTTTGCAGGGAACAACATTTGCTGCCCTCCTCTTTTCCCCTTGAATAGCAGCACACATTACTTTTCTCCCAGCCCTGCCTGGCTAGAGTATACAGAGGCCTTCAAGACGATGAGTGGCCTTCAAGAGATATGGCTATGAAGCTTTCATCATCACCCAGAAACTGGGCACAGGCAGGTGGACACAGGTAAGGTTGGGCAACCAGCTACTTACAGCAAAAGGATTGTAGGGGGCAGTGACAGCAGGTCTGCGGGCTCCAGCTCCAGAAGGCAACATGGACAAGCCTGTTGAAAAGATGCCCAATGCATTGAGGTTAAGTCCAGGGATGAGATTGGCTTGTTGCTAGAAACAAAACACAAGAAAAAAATGGAAAACAATGAATCCAAAACCAAGAGATTGAGAAAAGATCTAGGCCATACTAATACAGTTCAGTGAAGTGAGCTCTGGGGGTATCTGACATTCTCTTTGGGGTGAGCAGGGCATTCCCATGCCTCCATCCTGGTGACTGTCTATGACCCTAGGAATACTAAGTTATCAGGGGGCAAAAAAACATATGCACAAACAGTACAAGAGGACACTTACATTGACTGCCACAACATCATTCTCATAAGCATCCCGAAGTTTGTTCATGATCTCTACCTCAGCACTGGAGCAAGCCTCAATATTACCCTTCACGGTGATGGTCCTTTCAGGGTTGTAAATGGTTAAGTCCTGCAAACTGAACAATCACAAAAGAAGAAATGAAAACCTGCAGCATAGCCTAAGGGGACGACGGCAAAATGCTAAGTACCATAGCTGCTGCAATGTGCCATGTAAATGATTCCTCCCAATCACCAATGGAGTCATTCTAGGCAGTGATGGTAATGCACAGGTGCTCACCAAACCAAATGGCGTCTCCTGCATGTTGCCATCACTTCCCAGAATGGCTCTGATGGCAAGTGGAAGAGGTCACTTAACAAGTCACACTGCGGCACTTGCAGTACTTACTGTTTCGCTCTCCGTCTAGCTATGCTACTGTCCAGATAACTGTATTTCGTTGGATTTCTAATCTGCCATGTTTGATAAAGGAGGGTAGGCAACAATAATTGTATAAATCAAAAGCAGTAAGATATACTGGTAAAGGCAATAGGAAACAAGAAGAGGAACCATTTAGATTAAAATATATTATGGGGGTCAGAATCAATGACTGGGATGAGAATATAAAAATATGTTTTGAGTCAGGCTATTGGTCCACCTAGCTCAGCATCATCTACACTGAGTGGCAGCAGCTTTCCAGGGTTGCAGGTAGATCCCCAGCCCTACCTGTAGATGCCAGAGATTGAACTTGGAACCTTCTATATGCCAAACATATGGTCTACCAAAAAACCCTAGTGGGTGTCTAAACCATTTCAATTCACACTAAAGGCCTTTAATTATTTGCATTTCTGGCTGCTGGTCCTTGTAGCATGACTGTGAGAACCCTCTGGAGTGGTATCAGACAATATTAGGAGAGACTCCTGAATTATGTTTAAGAAAAGTCTGCAGTTGGAAGCAAGTCCCTGAAAGCACCAGTTTGCAAGCAGAAAACCTGTGAAGTCCTGGCTGAAGAGCTATAAAATGGACACTTCCAAGTTTATAAGTGTTAAATTCTGTAATATGATCTCAAAATAGCTGGGGGAACAATGAACTTCACCTGACTTAAGACAAAGAGAGACAAGACAGTGCGTTGCAATCAAAATAATTCAGTGTTAGATAGGTTTTGTTCAGGTTTATACTTGAAGCTGGAAAAGAATTTTCTCCTTGGGCAGATTAATGGGGGTGGGGGGTTATGTAGGGACTTGCACATGCAGAAATGTCCAGTCGGCTACAGGAGCTACCAACTCTGACAACTGCTACCTTCACTGCAATTCCCTTGCCTCTCCTAATACTGCCAAAGGAAGCCAGGTGCTACCAAGAAAGGCAGCTAGGCAACTGGTAGCGACAGTGGCTTCTGAGGCTATAACTGATCTCTGGTTGCTGGCTAGAGTCAGAGCCAGCAGCTCATATCCAGAGAATCCCATGTGTACAACATGGGAGCTGTTTCATGGACTGCAGTGTAAGCCAGCTTTGAGGATGTGAAGTGTACCATCGCCTGCAGCATGTGGCTTGGTTTCTTTCTATGAATCATTCAGACACAGACCTCAATAAGCATTTCCTGCAGGGTACCTGTTCTCTGCTTGTGGCATATTATCAATCTGGCTTGTCTAGGCTGTAGTATTGGGCGATGTCCCTGCCTCTGGGCTTTTGCTCTGGGCTGACTTCATGGTTCTGTGAAATCCAGCTACCTTTCTCAGGGCTAGGATAGGACAACAGGTATTTCCTGCTCCAATAAAAAGGTATCACTAGACCTAACTAATGGCAATGAGATTTTATGCTCCTTCTGGTCACTAGTACTCACGGAGAAATGGTGATCTTGGTCCCCGTGTCCTGCTCAATCTTTTTCAAGTTTCGGCCTTCTTTGCCAATCAATCTCCCAACCAGGCTATTGTGTGCTAAAATTTTCAAGGGAATCTCTTCAGCTCTAAGAAACATGAAAAAAGGTATTTTAACATTTGCTGAAGTTACTTTTCACCCAGATCTGCCTGGCTAGGAAATGCAGAGGTCTCCAGAAAAATGAAGAGATGTGGCACTGAAGCTTCCTTCATCAGCCTTTGGAGAAGAGTCTGGCACACCTTCTACTTATTCCCCAGTTCTGAAGGAGCTTGACATCATTATCTTTTGAGAGTTATTTCCAACTGGTGGGTTCCAGAAATACTTAACTTTCATGATGGACCACCCACACTGTTTCTCCACATGCAAAAATAAGAAGCTAAACTGTGAAAGAGCAGCATTCAAACCTTGTCCTTCCCCTGTTTTTACAGTGTCTTAAAATAGTGATGCATAAAGAAGGCAACAATTTACATTCCAATGCAGGATGCATAAAATGCACTTGATAGTACCTCCCTTCCCACTTTTGAAACTATTTCCTTAGGTGCATTAAGATTCCTCCTTTGAAACTCCTTCTGAGCAGCAAGCAGATTTAGCTGCTTGTTTCTCATAACATGATTTAGATTACAAAGCATTCTTATCCTGATCCAAGCACTCTAAACTGTTTCAGTCACCTACTACCATGAGTCAAATCAGATCATCAGTGTAGGATATGCAAAGAGGTACAACTTCTTAAATATCTACAATAAAACCTATGTGCTAAAATTAGAAATGATCAAAAACAGAGAGGGTGGAAAAAGAAGCTACATATTCCTAGGGTGGTTTAATTATTTAATTGCCTTATAATTGCAACTATAAGGCAACAGCAACCATCACAGAACTTGAAGTTCCACAATTCAGCAAAACTTCTCCCATGCCATGGAGGACAAGGTGGGATTAAAAAAAATACAAACAAAAATTAGTGTTCATTTCCCACTTCCCCTATCCTCACTGGAAATACGTACGATTTGGTTTCTTCAGCCTCCTTCTGCATAATGTCAAGTATCATGCGACATGCTTCTGAACACCCCTCTGGTGTGGCGTGAATAGTGATCGGCTTCTCTGCAGCTCCTGCATTTTCCTTTCGATGAATATCTACCCTGCAGCAACAGAGCCCGCACAAAGAAATCTGCTAGGGGTCAAAAAGAGGTGCCCAACGCTGACCCCCTAACCAAGCACCACAGGAGCTGCACAACTTTTGCATGTTATAGTTTACAAGGGTATTGAACGCTACATAGTACCAGAATGGAACTCCTCTTCAAGCCAGTTTGGAGCCACTGTTCAAATAAGAAGTAAGACTAGGGCTCACCCAGGCCCGGTTCAAGTGCAACATTCAACCATGGTTTGTCATTACATGGGCAAGTCTCGGACTTGTACACACCCTCTTTCCCCTCTCCTCATGCACTCTCCCTGACTTCCCAATTGCCATTACATTAGAATCAACAAACTGTTTGGAAGTCAAGCACAAACCAATATTGCTAACCAGCTTCAAACAGTGTCCAATTCTAGTTGAGAGGGCAAACATAAACCACAGTTAGCCATTTTGAATGCAATGGCAAACTATGGTCACAAAACAGGAGAGCATGTGTGAATCCAAGGCTCACTCAAGTAAAGCCAAATGAGAGTTTGGTATTACATGTGAATCAGTCCTATATCACAAAGATTTAAGCACATGGGTAAAAGACTTTGGTAATTGCAGCAGGATGCCCTTCTGGCGTAGATGCTAAGTATATTCCGACATTCTCCAGGATCCCATGTTTTTATTCCCTTTCCTATGCAAACCACTTTGTGAGCTTCTTGTTTTACTCTGAGAGGAAAGTCTCCTCAGGAAAGTCAGAGGGGAATACTAAAATGACAGCAAGGAAATGTCAAGGAAGAAGAAGTTTCCTGCGTCAGGTCAAGACTCCTCCACACTGTGACCTGCACCAGAAGAAACAGCAGCTCTAGGCCCAACCTAACTATATTTTTCTCCCCTTCCCTATCTTCTTCAGATGGCTTACTAGGAAATACAGCTTTTCCAAAGGAACAAAGGAAGCTCTCAGCACCCCTCAAAAGAATCAATTCTGGGTACCAATTATTTTTGTTTATCATTGAACCTATTACCATTCTATTGTTACAACTGAATCTATTTATGTGTTTAGAAGTTCAGTTCAGGTTCATATTTTAGGCAACCAAGATATTTTAGGTTTGGGTTCAGTAAATACCTGTATTATTATTATTATTATTATTATTATTATTATTATTATTATTATTATTATTATTCTGGTTCACTGAAAAAATATCTGAAGCAGCTTCTGGGTTCAGATTCAATTCAACTGCCTGCATAAAACAACTTCCTTTGCAAGAAAGCAACTACCACACTGAGCAATTTAAAATGGCCTCCACATACATCTGTTTAGTCTGCACAGGCCTACACTGAGGCCCAGTACAGGACATCCCACAGAAGTTAAAGGATTCTAATACTGAAGAGGCAAAAAAGAAAATTCTGAGATGAGATGCCATGGGTAATTAAATGAATTTTCTGATCACTTCCAACATCCTACTGCATCCTTGTTTACAGTCTCACAAAGGAAAGCAGCAACTGAGAAGTTTAAAATTGATTTCAGGATAACATTGTTAAAAGAAAATAACAAACATGAAACTAATTTAAATGATTCTTTGTATACAGTCAACATGCAGTGAGGGAAATGAGACTGCACCCATCCACTGTGCACAACTTGCCAACTTCCAAGTCTGCTGGAGAGCGATATAAGATCTAAATGTGTGTAGTCCAATGAGCATAGGCCCATACCACGTGGCAGTGTCTGGGACTTTATGTATGCCTATTACCACAAGGCTTGGCTCTTTTCACACTGGAATTTATGCACCTAGGATTTATGTAAATACTGCCTTCAATGTGTGGACCACTGCTAGCAGAAGCAGCACACCCAATGAGTAGGATGAGCTTAATCTTGCTTCTCTACGCCATGAAGGTTCTATATACTTAAAGCTTCATCTGATCTAGCCTGTGAGTGGAAAACAGCGAAGATCAATAGAAAATTAAAATATGGACATATCTTTTAGCTAAAAAGGTTGTGCACAGAACAATATTTTGAGAAAGATCAATGAAGTCTGTGGTAAATGACCTAAGGCTAGACTATGATTTGTAGAATATCCAATTCAGTTCAAGGTATTACATTCCTTGAATGGGTTTTCCCCCCTCTAAGGTCTTTATGGGCATTTCATGGGTTTCAGAGGAAGCGTTTCGAAAACTGGAAGCAATGCCAAGCTCATGCACCAACTTATAACATGTATTTTATTCCTATTGTACTATTTTCTTGCGAAATTATTGCACTTTGAAGAATATCAAGTGTCACAGAACATGTTTAAAGCAATTTCTCCAAGTTTGTTTTAAAAGAAGAGGACTTCCTCATTTAATGTTTGAGTTGCTCAGATTTTTGCCATACTAAGGATCACAGTGCAAAATCAAGGCCTCTATTAGCTGTAGGGTTAAACAGATACACATCACACAAATATGCGAGTGAGGAACAGCACCAGAAATCCCAGTACAATGTCTCTGATTGTGATTATCTCCAATGCACAATTTCATGGATAACAATATATTTTTCTGGCTATGCCACAAAATACACTATCAGGATTAGGGTCCAGTTATTAAAATATTCTGGGAAGAATAGAACCAGTCTATTGCTTTCAGGCTAGTCAAGGATAATGGGGAACATTTGATGACAGAAAGATAATCACATTTTCAACCCATTTCCATTATGCAGAGGATATTTATTTGACACTAAATGGTAGCAGTTGGGAACAGACAGCTGATGATGGGGCGGGGGGGAATTCTGGGAAAGGGGTGCTGAGCAACAGCACACCATAGATCAGGTAAATGCAGACTGTCCAGAAGCAATGTGAAAACAAAATGACAAGGGGTCTAAAAATGACAAGATAAGCATCACGATTACAAGAGCATATTCACTACCAAACCACCATTCCTACAAATTTATGCAAAACACAACACAGAATTAAAATTATTGCAAGAGACAAATCTTTTGCCACAGAATGCACACCAGAGCACATTGCCTTACATTTGGTTAAAAATAAATAAATTACAAGCTAGGGACGTAAAAGGCTACAAACAGAGCCCTGTGGAAGGAAATTAAACCATTTGTGGTACTTACTTGGACTGGGTTTGCTTAGTAAGGTTCTTTATGGTCAAGCCCTCCTTTCCTATGATCGCACCAACAAATTGCGTGGGGACCAGGATCCGTAGTGGGAAATCGAGCTGTTTGGGCTGCGAGGAGCCCCCGGGGGAGGGACCCTGCTCCCTGGAAGAGTGGCCCCCACGCCGGGATCGCTGAGGGGGCTGAGGGGAGCTCACCTCGTCGTCTGGGATGTAGGATATCTTGAAGGAATAGTTCTCAAACTGGTGATCACTAAGCTTCTCTATTGCTCTGAAACACAGAAAAGGGAAGAGAATGGATAAGAAAAGTAACACAGGTCTACAAAAAACACTTTTTAAAAAAGTTGCTGTTTGAATGAATTTAGGATATTGGGGGGGGGTAAATCCAAAAATGGCATTGGTTTTGCCTCGTGGGCTCTAGTTTGGGGGGTATGGCATAGCCACCTTATATACTGATCCAAGCACCTTCCTTGTGAAGAAGCTGATGCTATGCCTTCCTCACAAGGAAGGTACCTGAAAAAGTATATAAAGGTGACTATGCCATAGCCCCAAAACTAGGGCAAATTGTGCAAAAATGATGCTATTTTTTGATTCAGTATCCCAAATATACCCAAGGTCTAACTTTCAAGACAACAAAATGTGTGCAGGCCTGTGCAATTTTGCTCTGGTCCCACATTTACCCTAAACAGGCATGTACTATATTTTCTGATTCCATTTTTTCATATCTTTATTTACCATTTATTTGGCTTTTGACAGTAGAATAATAGTTCTTCTAATTTTATATTACTGTTGGAACTATCTGGCATCTCCTATACAAGTTTCTGGTTTCATGGTATTATTCTGCTCTGCCCTCTTATTTAGATACATCATTATAACTGATGGATATCAACTCTAACTCAAATGTTTAGCAGAAAGTCCAAGAGAGTAAAACCAATCAGGGAAAGAGAGCGAGCGAGCAAATGTATCCATTACACTTAGAACAGTTACTTACACTTTTGCTTCTTCTTTTGTTGCATATGTAACGTTGACAACTGCTGTTTCCGATTCTGTATTAACTAAATAAAAAGCAACAAGGACTCAGAATAATAGGCTGGAAAGTCTCATGAGATTGTCTTTCATTTCTAAATCATCTTATTTACTGGAGTTTTCACTCTTTCTAATGCACAAAATATTTTCCACAGTCTTATGCCCTCAGAGATTCACATGACAATCTCAGCCTGCAGCAGCTAAGAAAAAAACAATACAGCCTGGGCTGACTTCTAGCTGCATATGCCGTTGGTTGTGTATATGTGGCACTGCAGGCTGAATTCTGCATGGATTTGGCTTTTGGCATCACACGTCAGTTGGTGGACAGCGACTGCCAAAAATCATATCCAGGTTGAATTCACCAGTGATGCCACCTGCACACAATCATCTGGAAATCAACATGGTACAGCTTTTTCCCCCCATGGCTGCCAGGGCCTAAAATAATCCTGTGGATCAGATCTCTAATCATAAGAAAGGTCACCTTTCAATGTCACTGCTGTTTACTGCTCAACAGAATGGCTTTGCTAAACAACAAGCATAAATTTCTGTTATACTAACAGAATATAAGTTTGTCAGAAGAGCATTTGCTGAACGTCAAGAAAGAAGAAAGCTGTGACAAAACTACTACTCTAATTTGCTAGCTAAAAGTAAGCTGTTGTAGCCAAACAGCAGAGGTTAGGCTGAAAGCCTGCCTACAGACCAACTTATAATCCCAGTTCAATTTTTTCTATTTCAACAGAAAACAAAAATATCTGGTTTCCAACAATAATTCCCTTATTTGCAAAAAGGGGAATTACTGCAAAAAATAACTGGGTCACACTGGGCCAGTTCCATTGGTTATAAACATGCAGACGGTATATTCTGAAAAGTGCTTTTCATTTTCCTATAGTACTTTAACCCATACCTAAATATCACAATTCCCACAGAACTGGCAGGCCAGAAGTTCTGTTGCACTCTCTCAGGTACATAGTCCTGCTCCATGTGGAAAAATGGTCCAGAAAGTAAAGGGGAAAAGATCAGGAAATGTGGAAATCACTCACAGGCCAATCCTAACCAACTTTCCCATGCTGATGCAGCCATGCCAGTGGGGGGGATGCAGTCATGGAGGCATCCTCAAGGTAAGGGAACATTTGTTCTCATAACTTAGGGCTGCATTGCAGTTGCATTGTCTCTGGAAAGTTGGTTAGGATTGAACTGTCAGCTGTCATAATGTGAAATTATTATTCTAACATCTCTGGTATGCGGTGATCAGAAACATATTCTGAATTTTGTCCTGGGGTTCTTTATACCAAATGCCTGAGTCCTGCAGCTTGACAAAGGCCCAGAAGGTCTGCAGCCTACAGCTCTGCTGAACAAGCTAGCAAAAGTTATGATGTCACTGGTCCCTTGAGGGCGTAACGGTGCAGCTGATTTAAATGTAGATTTAAAACATCAAAGTATAGTCAGACAAGTCAATTCTCTCACACTTGGTATGGCAAAACACTCCTTCAGACGAACTGGGAAAAGAAAATGGAACCCAGTGCAAACCACAAGTTCCTTATAAGTGTCTATTTGCTGGGTATACTCTCATGTCATCTTCTCCCACTATGGTGTACACAATTACTCTTCAAATACAACTCTGTATCAAAAATGATGTGGGCCTCAGATTCTGTTTTCTTCAGTTAGGGTAAACAGTTGGTTCAGGGATGCTTAAATCTGTGCAACAGAGTTGCGTTAGCATAACTTTTCCCTATACGAATGGCCTTGGTGTAAGGTAAACAGTAATGTCACAGCTCATTATCCCAGATTACTAGAAAGAAAATGTTGAATCAGTGCAGCAGTCTCTATGGCAGAAGTGTACCCAGAGCCAGCATCATGACATCACTAGGGTGTGCGCGCTCCAATTGCTTCCCCAGTCAGGAAGCAGTTGGAGCATGAGTGTGTGCTCAGCAACAGGCCGGGTGAAATCCCTGACCGGCTGCAGAGAGGTACTTGTGCTCCAATTGCTTCCCAATTGGGGAGGCAGTTGGAGCGCATGCTCTAGCGCCCTCCTCCAGTTGGCGCTCACAGTACGTGCCCTGTTTTGCCCCCAGGGTGATACACCACTGCTCTATGGCAAGTTTAATTTTATTAGAGCACCTTAAGCTACATGTAAGTTTTAAGATGCTTTAACAAACAGAATGAACAAAGTTGAGCAAACCTGTAGGAGATTTCCTTACCTTGCTCCACATTCTCTACGGTCCCATGTTGAGCTAAGAGACCATCCAGCACCTGAGAGAAATCAGGACACACAATATAAGCTAAAATAAATTGGAAGGATTTCCTACATCAGTAGGAAAACAAATTCCTACAGTAAGACACAAATTTTGTCTAGACGAACATGTAGTTAGAATCAGACAGTTGTCACTATAATAAAAAAAACTGTGATCACTGCATCTCCAAAACAACTTGTAGCTGACCTGGAAAGGTATACTTGTGTTAAGTCCTGAGGGAACAAGAGCAGAAGCAACTGCTAACAATGGCTTGCCTTTTGAGACGGCCAAAACAATTTCCAACATTTGTGAAAAGACCTGAGGTAGTCACAAGCACCAAAAATCTATAGTTCCAGTATAGGGCTGAACCCCAAGTTGTGTCTCAGCAAACATTCCTCACTAGAACAGGGGTGTCCAAACTTTTTGGTAGGAGGGCCAGATCATCTCTCTGACACTGTGTCAGGGGCCAGGAAAAAAAGAATTAATTTACATTTCATATTTGAATAAATTTACATAAATGAATATTTTAGAGATGGAACTTATATAAATGAATGAAGGCCTTGCAATAGCTCAGGATCTATAAAAGTCCTTGCACAAAGCAAGACCTGCCTTTCCTTCATTGCCACTGCTGCATCACAGACAAGCAGTGGAGGGAGCCCTTGTCCCACAGCTCACAGGAGAGGTTGAACAGTCACCCTCATGCTGAGAACAGTTGCTTTGAGCAAGTAGAGGCTCCAGCAAGTCTCTGGAGGGCCAGAGGCTCATTGGAGACTGGGGGCTCTCCATGGGCCAGAATGGGAGTCCCCAAGGGCCAGAAGTGGCCCTCGGGCCGGGGTTTGGACACTCCTGTGCTAGATCAATAAGCCACCATGTTTCTTGTCTTCTCCAGAATCCATGAATCAGAACTAGCCCCTCCCTTGGCCTCTGCTATATGTTTTGTAGCATGAGAAAACAACACTGCCATTCAGGCAGGGGAAAGGTTCATTTAGCCTTGCATCTTCTCTCTGAGCCAGCAGCAGAGGCTTCAGAAAGAAACAAGATGCTACAAGATACCAAATAAGCAAACTGAGTTGCCTCAAGGATCTTGTAGTGAGATTCATGGTTTTCTGCTTAAGTTACTGAAGGAGATTATATTAAAATTGTCTTCCTGCTCTACAGACAGCTCCATTATGAACAAACCTGTTGGCTCCTTGCTTGCAACACTCCTTGCAACTGAGATACTGTATGAAAAATCTGACCGCCAGGGGTCTTGCTTCAGAAGACAGAAGACAGGAGAAGAGCATATTTGAGGTTCAGAAGACAGAAGACAGGAGAAGAGCATATTTGAGGTTTCTTTGTGCACTACAGCTCTATGAGTTTATGAAGATGCAGCACACAGTCACCTTGGCTAGCAGCCATAGCAGGAAACATTAAATGGTGACTCTTCTCATTCAAAGAAACTCAAGAGATACAGGTACAGATGAGCAGGCAGCCACCTTCCCAGAATGAAGTGTGTAAACTGTCCTGTTCTGTCAACACCTGAAAGCAGGAATTTAGTCACCTGACTTGCTGTCAGTGAGTCATTTTCCTGGAATATGAACTTCTGTACCGAAGCAACAAAAGTAGGTTGTCTAATCAGAGACCTGTCATCATGCTTGTGGGAATTATGACTAAAAGGAACATCAACTACATCTAGCCATTCTTGAGTCTCTGCAGCCAGCAAGGAAAAATGACCTGCTCCTTGCATCTGCAGTTTCACTAAAATTCCTGTTTTCCAAACGATCCTCCCAAAATGATGTGCACCTGGAAGGATGTTTCTATCATTCTTGGGAATAAGAATCAATATGCTTATACATCTTACACCTAAATAGTGTGTCATCTGGCAGAAGATCGGACTTATGCCGTCCTAGTGCAGGGTGTCAGTGGGGAAGACCAATATCAATATTGCACAAATCGATGGTAAGGCCACATCTGGAATATTGTGTCCAGTTCTGCTCACCACATCTCAAAAAGGACATAGTGCAGAAGAGAACAACCAAAATTATTACTGGGCTGGGGCACCTCCCTTATGAGGAAAGGCTATAGCATTTGAGGCTCTTCAGTCTAGAAAAGACTGAGGGGAGAGCCTGAGGGGATGCACGATTGAGAAATACAAAATTATGCATGGGATGGATAGAGGATACTCTTTTCCCTCTCACACAACACCAGAACAAGGGGACATCCACTAAACAGACAAAAGAATATCTCTTTATCAAGCATGTAAAATCCAGTCTTTATCCAGTCTGTGGAACTCCTTGTCACAGTATCTGGCCTAGATGCCTTTAAAAGGGGATTGGACAGATTTCTGAAGGAAAACTCCATCACGGGTTACAAGCCATGATAGGTATGTACAATCTGAGATTAGCAAGTCACTTATCATGAGGGCCGGGTAGGAATTTTTTCCTGTCATCCAAATTAGCCGTGGATAGCAGTTTTTCCCCCTGACTCAAACTAGCAAGTGAGGGATGGTGTGTTCAGTAGGTTTCATGTTTTAAAAATTGGTCAAGTGTGTTTAATAAGGTGGCCCAAGTTAGACCCAAGCTGCAGTCTGGTGCATTGGGGTGTTACAGGGTAACACCCATTGGAGTGTTAGAGGGTAAACAGAATGCCAGATGCAGGGGAATGGCAGCCGAGATGCAAGTATGCTGTCATCTGTGTGGTCCCTGAGCCACCTGGCGGGCCACTGTGAGATACAGGAAGCAATACCAGATGAGCCCAAAGCCTGATCTAGCAGGGCTCTTCTTATGTTCTTACCCAGGTGAAGCACAAAGCTTTCAAGTACGCCAATCTGTTCTACTTTGTAGATATGCACAAGAATATAGGTCATACCCATTACTCATTATTTGAAGTACAATATCTTACAGGTGAAGCCTGTTTATCAGCGGCAGTTCCACTCCTGGACCCCCGTGGATACTGAAAATCATGAATAACGAAATCTGCAGTTTTCAGAGCCCACCTGAGCTCTGAACACAACCGAAGCCTTGCTCCGGTTGCATCCGGAGCCCTTCTGAGACTCAGGGAAGCCATGCATGACCTCTCTGAGGCTCACAATGCCACCCAGAGCCTTTTTTCGTCAGCTTCTGGTTTTTGCATGGCCTCTCAGAGGCTCAGAAAACTTCCCAGACACAACCAGAACAAGGTTCGCATCTGGGAGGTCTTCTGGGGGGGGGGGGTTAAGAGAAAGAGGCCCCAACTGTTACTTATGATGGAATTTCATGTTAAGTATTGACATGGTAAAGACACCTAGGCAGAGAAACAAAACCTGACCTTTAGCTATTCCTTCTGTGTGTTAAACATTTTTCCCTGGATTTGTCCCCATGTCACAGGATTCAAGATTTACCACATCCTGGAGAACTTTTGTCTGTTAATGTGTCAGCAGAACATGGAAGATCACAGATCTCATTATAGGCCAGTTCTAATAATACTTTTAAAAAAAAAAATCCAGACCCGTCTCATATGATAAAAGGCACGCATACTTCCAGCAGACATGCCCTGACCTCTCCCCTTGCACCTGAGGAAATTTGGGCCAATTCTTTTAACTGCGCCATCCAAACCCATCTCTGCATGTGCCAAGCAGATCAACTGAACTGCTCCTCCCCATGTGATGAAGGGAATTGGTACACATTTCCCTAGATGTGAGAGGGGAGGCCAGGACATGCGCGCACTATAACCACATACATATTTTATCACAAGGGCCAAACAAACCTGTGTGGATTATATATTCAAAAGAAGCATACACCACCTATAAATGATGACTAACTCACACTGTGGCAACCCTGTCATTTAAAAAATGAATAGAAGAATTGGACTGAAGATGGTCTGTATGTTATTACAAATTGGGGGTGGCATATACTGCTTATTACAATTTCAGGCAGTTTTAAGAATATCAGACAGCTTGAATAGATTAGCAGATCTTTAAGTTTGTAAAGGGCCCACATTAGTCCAATAACGTGCAAGTTAAATGTCAACAAACTCCTGTCAGATGTTTTGGTATGTATTATTTGTCAAGTTCATTGTTTTATTTTTAGCTAAAAGGGAACTGAGTCAGTGCAAAAAAATGGCAAGCAATGAAGATTTCACCCTCTTGCTGGACAATGCAAGATATAATACCCTGTTACATGAAGACACCGAAGGGCAAAAAAATCAATACAATTTTTTAAATACACACTGCATTTGTGTGTACATACACACAGTAATGAGAAAACAGGGAGCTAGAAATAATAAAACTACCAGTCCACTTACCTCCCACTGTAAGTGAGGGGGGATATTCCTGATCTGAATCTTCCTGCTCCTGTGAAGAAAAATTCCCGCAAAGGAGAGATCACATAAGTATAGAACACAGTCAAGAACACAAAAGACTAGCTACTCTCCTGCAGCTGAGGGAGCCTTAGCTAAACTAGGATAGTACAGTGACTCTTCCATGGTGAAGCATTTCTCTATCTTCAATAAAGGTTTCTGCAAACATTTTGCTCTGGTTGTTTCTACACCATTACCTAGCACAACTGTGGGCTGGAACCCACTAGGTGGGTTGCAAGTCAATTTCAGGTATGTCCCCATTCATTTCAAATTTTGATATTTTATTTGTAATATGTTAGACTTGATGCTTACATGGTATGTGACTGCATTTGGGGAAATGGGACCGATCTGTCCTTCTAACAGGCTTTTGACAATGATAGTGAATGAGACTTACTCCTGGGTAGGACTGCAGCCTAGGATTAAAAGGACATTAAAAATTTTCCTGCTTGATGATGTCACTTCTGGTCATGACATCACTTCTGTTGGGTTCTGACAGATCCTCATTCTAAAAAGTGGGCCCTGGTGCTAAATGTTTGAAGACCACTGACATAGTAGATGAGAACTGCACAGAATGTAATCTCCAACCCTTTCCCCATCCTAGTCAATAAAACACAAAGAATGTCTAGGACTCCCAGCAACACACCGTTGTTGGGTAACCACATGTCATCAGAAAAAGGGGTAAAGAAAGAGGCAAAGGGAATTAAATCTGGACCTTTAAAATGGCTTTTGGTGAGCTTTACAGACAAATGCAACAGGCCATTTCAATTCAAGTGTGATTTTGCTGTATTATTAACCTCTTCTTTATTTTATTAATCCAACCTGACCCAGAAAATCTCAGGCTATCTATCTTCATTAAAAGCCATATACACGTGGATGAAGCGAGTAACGGCTATAGTATAATCTTGGCTCGCAAAGTTACTGCACTACACTATTGAAAATACTGCAGAACTCAGATAGTAAGCATGGTTCCCAAGCATGGACAATTTGAAAGTGGGGGGATTGAAGCTTAAACAGTACATTTTGGCTGGACCTGATATCTGCTGTCAAAGTAAATTGGCAGTACAACTGGAGCTGACCTGCATTGCTTTTGAAAACAAGGCAGAATAAGCAATTTCAAAAAAAGTGCCATCGTTTGCATCCAATAGAGATGATCTTGGCCAATGTACTGCTTCAAGCTCCTTTTTTTCCCAGGGCAACATTTATAGAAAGCAGGGGAGAGCATGCACCCCCCCTCCCACTTTCAGATCACATATTTCTTCGAAACATGACATTCTCAAGTTATTGTGACATTTTAAAAGGGGAGGGCTAGGATTGTTTTTCTTCTCTATTAATTGTGAAATTAGTAACTAAAATTAAGTGAAGCTTGGGAGCCATGGCATTGCTCATTTGTAAATGTGAGTCACTTCCTTTCATGGGAGAAGAACATGCGGCAGCCAGAGGGAGAGACAGTGATCTGAGTGTTCAGGTTGAGCAGGCCTCCCCCCCCCCCCCAATCTGGTTTGTCCCTACTCTGTGCAGTGTTGTCTTCAGGCCTGGAGATCTGACTAAATGAGAGGATTGGTCCGGTGTTAAGACAGCTAATTGGCAGTTCATAAATACGAGCAGTTCAAATGCTCATCTAGACACACACAAGAGTCATATAAACACTGGATGTATATAGAAAAATAAAACTGGGAAAACACAAGGATCATTAACGCTCAGAGCTTTTTCACATATGACATTTTCTGCATAGGTGAACGGAAAACCATATGCCTGTGTACACTGTCATGCTGGAAAGCATATAAGTCCACATTTGGAAAACACAGTTCCAAAACACATGACAAAATTAATTCAACAGTGGACTGAGAGGCACTAACCATCAAATAGGCCACAATGGCCCTACAACACAACAAACAAGACCTTCCTACTGGGTCATCTACCATGCCCCCTCCACCGGATGAACCCCACTGAAGATCACATACTGTATTAGGTTGCATTGGTGGGGAAAGCAGGGGTAATCGTGTTTTTAAACATTAAAATGTTTTTAATGTTTACCCTTCCCCCATTCACCAATGAGGAGAAATGAGTGAACTGCCATTTGTATTTTCAGGGGAGACAGTTCACAGCATGACACATGGCCTGCTCTTTAATATATACAAAATGAAACTACAAAAGTTATTATAAAACACCACCTTTCACTTGACCATCCCAAGGTGACTAACAAGAGCATAAAAGCACAAAAACTATTTACAATAAAAACAAATTTCAACAAGTTTAAGAAGCAAACAGATACTAACCAAAGCACAACACTCCAGCAGCAGATGAGACACGAATAGCTCTCAACTTCCCAATGAAAATGCTTAATGGAAGAGGCATGTCTTGAGGACTTGAAGCAAGTGGGTGGGTGGGGGGGACATCTCAAGCTCCCTGATGCAGGGGATTCCACACCCTGGAGGCTTTCACTGAGATGGTGCTGTCTGACACACACCTGAACTGAGCCTCACTCAGTGGCGATGCACAAAGCACATGAATAACTTAATGGAAGGATAGATTCATATGGCAGAAGGCAGTCTTGAAGTATTTTTTGCCGCTGCATCTCTTTAGCAAATACATTATGATAGCCTGGGTACTGCATACAGGAAAGCACATGATGATACTAAACTGAGATAGTGGGATGCAAAATGGCATGTGTAATGCTCAGTAGATGCAACAAGCTGTCATAGAAGTCCTAGTTCAAGGGCCAGTCTGAGGTTCAACCCACAGATATTAATTTCCCTACTTGAGTATTATTTTCATGTAGGACACCTTGTTATTCCACACTTCCTCCCATATTCCAAATTAACACAGACCAATTTCACAGCAGGTATACATAGCAAGATGTCCCTACTGATGGTGGGTTCCCACCACGTGCCTATATGGCAAAAGAGATGTGTATTCTCATTCTAAATCACTCTATACCCATGGAGTACATGCATCTGTCAGAACATGCCTTGACATAGGCTTTGGCAAATCAAAGACACCATCAGGCATAAGGAAACAGCAGCCCAGTGGTCCAATCTAGCCCCAAGGAGCTTCTCATCTAGCCAGCAAAATGTTTGGATTTTAAGCACCTCTCCATCTTGGGCACTTCATCTACCTTCTACTGCATAAGCAGGAAAAAAGGTCTTTAAACTTCTCTGGCACTAGTATGAACAGAAAAAAAGGCTCCATCAGAGTTCTTCTTTGCTGCTGACTCCACTGCATAAGACCATGCAAATGGGAGTGACTACCTGAGGTGCAGAAAAGGAACATTTTGCCAAAAACCTCTACTTCCCTTTGGGCTGTAGAGACATGTGCCTGTGCCTCTGGACTGAAACAGATATGATAAAGTAAAGTTGCCCTTGTCTGCCCACAAGTATTCTTTTCATTCCCATCATGCACTTACGAACCTAGTCAATCAATTTGCATGCAAAGTTAGCAAGCACACCACTGATGATATTCTAGTTAAAAGCAAGAAACGCTGTCGAGGCTCTCATTTCACAGATCACATAATGATTTTGTGGTTTCAGATCACAAAAGTGAGCAACTTGTCTGGACCCAAATTAATGTTTCATAATTTCTGTCGGTTAGAGAATGATGTTTTCTTCTCCATCAGCAGATGAATGCAGCAAAATCAGTAAGCAAGCCTGTAAAGAAAATCCAGCTTCCATTTTCATTTTCTAAGAAATCAAGTATCCAAACAATGAAGACTGTATTAATAAAACAACAAGCACACAAATGGTTCTGTTGTGTAGTGAGAAAACACTGCTCTAGTAAAGCCAGATAAAATTCTCATTTTCAACCAGTCAATTATTTTGTCATCCAAATTCTATCAAAACACAATGCAAATTTTCAATATTGAATTCCTGTTGAACTCCTATTGAATTTGGGGACAGGATGGGACAGGGATGTGTCAGAGTCACTGTGCCCAATGGATTGCCCATTCCTTCCTAGATGGACAAGAGAGCCTGCTCTCTCTCCTGTGTCTTGGCTGCCCCCACCTTCTTCTGGTTCCTCCCCTCAGCCTCTTTAAGCCTTCTTCTTCCCCTCCACCCCTCAACCTCCTGGAACCAACCTACCCTCCTCCCACTATGTCTGCTGTTTGCACCAGTCTGAATGTCAGCTTCTGGCTTGCCCCCCCCATGAGGTACTTTCAATGTGGAAGTGGCAAAAAAAAAGAAGTAAACAAGTACATACAGACACAAAACCAAGTTACAGCCACAAAAATAACGAGTCTTCATGACATGTGTATCTGTGAATCATGACTCATTTCTGAGTCACTACCACGAGTTGAGAGTGAGGGTTCAAGTCAATGACACAAGTGACTTGAGATCCCACAAGCTGCAGAAAACGCATATTTTTGCAACTAGAGTTGAGTTGATGGGACTCGAGTGCCCATCCCTGGGCTGGGACACAGACTATTTTCAGATATCTGTGACCCATACATGTACGCAGATGTCTGATGGATCCATTACTCCAGCACAGAGTACCAAACCTTTAGAGCAGAGGTGCTCAAAGTTTTTGGCAGGAGGGCCACAACTTCTCTCTGACACTGTGCTGGGGGCCGGAAAAAAAAGAATTAATTTACATTTCAAATTTGAATAAATTTACATAAATGAATATATTAGAGACGGAAAATGAATGAATGAATTCAATCCAGTTTACGATTTCATTCACCCTAATTGGGGGGGGGATCTTGATGCCAGTTTATGATTCCATTCACCCTAATTGGGGGGGGGAGATCTTCTAGCCAGTTTATGATCTCATTCATACACACAAAGGGGGGGCATCTTCCACACTTTCACACACATACACTCACCTGCTCGCCTGCCCCCTCGCCCTCCCTCCTTTGCTTGGGTGGTATGTGCTCCTGCCTGGCCGCCCGCTTGGCTGTCTGCCTGCTCGCCCAGCTGCATGCCTACCTGCCCACTTAACAGCCCTTCCTCACTAGCTAGGGCAGCATGTGCTGCTGCTGCCTGTTGCAGGAGGGGGGGAGTGAGCCCAGCCCAGCAGCAAGGCAGGGAGAGACCTCCCCTCCCACGCGCAGGATCTCTCTCATTCTCCTGGCTCAGGTTGCAGGAGGGGAGGGGAGCCCAGCCCATGGGCAAGGCAGGGAAAGACCAGCCGGCAAGCACGCAGGGTCTTTTATAGTGGAAAGTAAGAGATAGTAACCTGTAAGTTTCACGTTACCTTCCCACTATAAAAGTCCCTGTGCAAGCGCTGGGCTTGTCTTTTCTTTGCTGCCACTGAGCTCAGCGACAGCGAGGGAAAGCAAGGTGCGGAGCTCGCGTGGCAGGCCAGCACAGGTTGGGGTGAGGGCTGAGTGCCCATTGGAGACCCCCTGGAGGGACCCCCTGGGGGCTGGATGGGGATCCGCAGTGGGCCGCAAGTGGCCTGCAGGCCAGGATTTGGGCACACCTGCTTTAGAGCAAAGTTATCAAATATAAGGCCCATGGGCTGAACACAGTCCATAGAATCTCTTTATAGAGCCCCCACAATCACTGGGCTCTCCCAGCACCATCATTAGCAGTTCTCAGCTGTTGAGCTGCGACATGATGCCTTGGCAGAAGCAGCACTCCTAGAAGGGAGGTGCTGGGAGAGTCCAGATATCATGCAGGCTGCCCTTTCAGCTGTGCTGCTTCTGCCGAGGCATCATCGCTGAAAGGCGGCCTGCAAGATAATTGAACTCTCCCAGCATCTCCCTTTCAGCAGTGCTGCTTCTGCCACACTGGGAGGGAGAAAGTAGGCCTCAAAAAGTGAGGAAGGGTACAAGGAGAAGGGGCAGACCAAGTACAGTGAGAGAAGAAGAAAAGAGACACTACCAAAGCAGTGGTAGAGCCCAATTATCACACAGGCTTCCCTTTTAGCAGCACTGCTTCTGCAGGGGCACCACTTTGCAGAATACCTCTCAGTGGCTGAGCTGCAACGCGATGTCTCTGCAGAAGCAGAGCTGCTGAAAGAATGGTCCACCTGATGATTGGGCTCTCCCATATTTTGAATATATGATCATTTTTTCTTCTGTCATTTGCATCTAATGAGTTACTAGGTGAGAGCAAAGTGCTTATTTCTATCAACACTGGTTTAACTATTTCATTTACTGCTTAATGATTATTATGAGTATTGATATACTGTTTTTCAACACCTCCCCCCCAAAAAAAAGAGTTCAGAAAGTGGTTTACAGAGAAAAGTCAAATCACTAAAAGGTTCCCTGTCCCAAAAAGGCTTACACTCAAAAAAGATGAACAACAGCAAACAGCCACTAGAAAAGACACTGTCCATTCCAGCCCTCCGCAGGTGCAATGAATGCTATTATTTGGCCCGTGTATGAAACAAATTTAACACTCTTGCTTTAGAGCAGTGTTTCTCAAACTGTGGGTCAGGACCCACCAGCTGATTTCAGATGGGTCCCTATTCATTTCAATATTTTATTTTTAATATATTAGACTTGATGCTCCCATGGTATGTGACAGCATTTGGGGAAAAGTTACAGACCTATACTTTTAACAAGCTGCTATGTATATTCTATTAACAATGATAGTAAATAGACTTACTTCTGGGTACGTGTGGGTAGGATTGCAGCCTAGGATAGTTAATTTTCCTGCTTGATGTCACTTCTAGTCATGACATCACTTCTGGTGGGTCCCGTCCCGTCAGATTCTCATTCTAAAAAGTGGGTCCTGATGCTAAATGTGTGAGAGCCACTGCTTTAGAGGGTTCAGTGTCCAGCTACGCTTGCTAACGATCTTTCCAACATTTTATATATGCCTGGTAATTTTTAAATTTCATCTCTTGCCCCAATGGTACATGAAACAAATTTATACTACATGTAATTAGCATCTTTGCTACCATGTGTTTATTTTGAAAAGCATTTGTGCCTTACAAGAAAGCTAAACATCCCGGAAAAGATTTAAGAGTCAAAGAGCATTCCAGTACCATCACAACAGCAACAGAAGCTACTCCTGAGCAAATGGCGAAACATATTGTCCCAAACCAGAAGTGCATGAGCTTGAAATATCAGGCAAGCTGTTCAACATTTGTGCAGTTCAGATTAATTTGAGGAAATATTTTCAGATAAAAGGCTAAATGCTCCATCAGTTAGCCACTCTGGGCACCTTTGTTTGTGGAAACATCCCACTGTCAGCAAAAGTTACACATCTCGGTTTTGTGCCTTTGCTAAGTGTGGCTAACTGCCAGGAGGCAAAGCTAGTGCTATACATCCCATCAGCATAGTGGCAGGATTTCAAACAACATGGCAAAGTTCCAACACAATGCAGTCCAGGCCACACAACTGCCTTGCCCTGTTACAACAGAAAGAGACAAAGGTGCCACAAATAAACTAGCAAAGCAGAGGCCTGGCAACTAAAGGACTACAGAAAACAAGCAAAAGGAGAGCAGAAGGCAAAGCTGGAAGAAAAAGTAGATTGATGTAGTTTAAGGAAGACACACTCTAAATGCTTTCAAAGCTTTAGTGCCCCACAGTCAAAGGAGTATATTTCCTAGCCTTGCATTCAGCATTATATCTCACAAGATCAGCCTGACTCAAATACTCTGTTGCAAGGCAGATAAGCAACTCAGAACAACTCGGTACACAGGGATGAAGGTTCATAGGCTTTTATTTGAATTGTATACAATTGGTCCACGGGACTCATGTCCAAAGAATGGGCCCCGGTCTGACTGTGTCTGGAACTCTTATAGAACTCTTGGTCCTTTGTCTGAAAATCTAGACTTCCCATTCGCTGAAAGTTTGACATCATGAATAGGGCTAATTCCTAATAGGATATAGATAAAATACCATTTACATAGAAGATAGAAAATAGGTGGGCAACAAGTGAGCAAAACCATTGATTGGCTCTGATTTACATATGGGTGGGGTTTCACCTTAAAACTTAGCCAAAATTAAACAACTTCCAAAAGTTTTCAAAAACCAATAGGGTTTGCTGTAACATCCTCATTAACACTAGAACACTTAAGCACAGGTGTGGAGACCCCAATTTGGCATATATTCTATTCAGACCTTTCTTAATTAGGATGGCCTTGCTTGAGCCACCTATCTTATCTCTTCTACATTCCTTCTTCTGGTTTTAGTAAACACTGTGGAGCCCTGCAAATCTCTGTCCTTTAAACTTCTATTAACAGTTTTACTGACATAATTCTATATGACTATTGTGACCAGTTACTTTGACTACATTGGTATTGAGGGATCTATAGTGGTGTATATCCTTGCTAAGAAGTGACCTCTTCCCTTTTAGTGGTTGCCTAGTACCTACTAAAGTGTAATCTCCTTGAGCTAAGGCTTCAGCCAGCTCTTTGCTCTTTTATATCTTTGAAGCATTACAACAATGTCACCTTCCCTGCTTGATTCTTCATATATCAAACTTTCACTGCATCACATTTTCCTTTTAACAAATCCTTCTCCCATTTACCTTTAAACAAATTACTCAGATTTTCTTACATTACATGCACTAGGCCTCTCTCTCTCTCTTTCTCTGCACCTTCCTAACAAACCTGCACCAATCCCTCTAAACCAGTGGTCGGGGAACAGGGGTAAATTACCCCAAATGGGGTAAAAGTGAAAATCTGGGGGTAATAAGGTTGCCTTACCTAACTGTGTGCCTTACCTAACTGTGTGCCTTACCTAACTGTGTGCGGGCGCCGGGCGGGGAGGTAGCGGAGGGAGTCAGCGCACCCGCTCTCCACCCGCTCCAGGGGGCTGGCAGCGGGCTGGTGCGCTGTGTGCACACCGCCCGCTGCCCTGCTCCCTTCCGCTCACCTTCAGATGCGGTGAGCGGAAGGGAGCAGGCGATACACTCAGGCTGTATCGCAGCCGCCCGCTCTCTCCGCTCTGTGCGGGAGACTGGAGCTGCCCGGCGCTGTAGTGATGATGTCATCACACAGCGCCGGGCCGTCAGTGTCTCCCGCCGAGCGGACAGAGCGGGAGGAAGAAGAAAAGCCGCGCCGACCGACGTGGGATCGAGGTAAGGTGAGTATTGTTTATTTATTTTTATTGTTTATTTATTTTATTTCCTTACTTTCAAATCAAGGGGGTAACGTCTGCGTTTATAAATTTTTTGGGGGGTAAGAGGTAAAAAAGTTCCCTGACCCCTGCTCTAAACATACATTTCTCCATTTCAGTTGCAATTCAAACAAAGAGACTCTAAAAGCAGAAGTTTGTGTTGTCCTCTGTCTTCTAGAATTCATCTCTTGCAGGTGTCCATGGTTAGCTAGCGAGACGCTTTGCTAGTTTGCCAAGAAACATTGACAACTGATAAGCCTTATGTTGAAGCTTTTGTCTAATTTTAAGGCTTTTCTAAAATCAAGCAGTCGAAACTTACTTCTAATAACTACAATGTTTCCATATATGTGTTTTCTCAGCATGGCCTATCTATCTTTGCCTTAGGTACGACTCCCTTTTCCAAATTCCAAAGTGTATCAACATAGCCTTTGAGGAACCAAAGTCCCAGCTTCTGTGAAACTTCTGTGAAACTAGCAAAA
The DNA here is from genome assembly GCF_035046505.1 of Tiliqua scincoides. Classification (NCBI taxonomy): domain Eukaryota; kingdom Metazoa; phylum Chordata; class Lepidosauria; order Squamata; family Scincidae; genus Tiliqua; species Tiliqua scincoides. Next base: position 195,641,456 of record NC_089823.1, read on the forward strand.
CAGCTTCTAAATAATTCTTTCAAACAGCTTTTCTGTGAGACTCCCAAACGTATGCCTTCATGCTTTAGCCAGACTTTTAAAATGATTCTGTCTTTGCTTATACTGGGCGATCCAATGACTTTACAGTCTAAGGTCAAAGGTCACCGTGCCTCAGCTCCACAGTAGTGGAAACACAACACCAATATCAAAATGCAGCCATGCGACCATTTGCATCACCAAGGATACATGTCAAAGCTTCTAGCAAAGCAGGCAAACACTGAAAACACCTGTTTTAATTGTCAGATCAAATGCATCAATAAATTCAGCTCAAGCATAGTTCCCATTACTCGGCCAGCAGCAAACATGAAAAATCAGCAGCTGTGCTTGTTCTTTCCCAAAAGGTATACTAATACAGCAAAACAAAACACAACAGCACCCAAACCCTCCCTGCATGTAATAAGACAGTACATCAAGGAGCAACGTTTAACAAAGCCCTCCCCCTGATGTATGTTACATGGTAGTTTACTACATGCAGGGAGTGTTCCCAAGGCGAGGAATAAAAAAAATGACCCTCCACCTGCAATTTGAAATTGTGCAGCCCAGAATTTGTTTAAATGATTTATATCCTGCCTTTCCCTCTAAATAAATTAAAAGTTCACGTTTTCTTTATTTAAGGCATTTTTAATCCTCTTTTCGTAGCCCAACTGGCAGTTCAAAGCAGTTTATAACACAATTAAAAACAGACATCAAAATAAAATTTAAATTTAAAAAAGCAAAATCAAAACTAGCTTAAAAGAAAAATAAGCAATATCTACAAAACTGACCACAACTAAGAGCCAACATGATAACAATCAGTTATTCAGTACCCCAAACAAAAAAAGTTTTAAATTCTCTCCAAATTGCTAGCCGTGAAGGGCAGTCCTGACCTCAACTGGAAGCAAGTTCCATAAGGGTTATTCTACTTCATTCTGTATAAACTGTTCATTCTGTAGAACAGATGCAAGGATGCAACCTGTATGTCATGAAAGCCCCTGGGACCATTCCTCAGCATTAAATGGGGAAGAGCTAATATCTGGCCTACTGGTGACAATACACATCACTTCCTTCTAAATAAAACTGCAAAACTGTGCCTGATCCTAGCAGGGGAGGAGAAGGCACCATACCACTGCTCTTGTGGCACCTACCTTTGGATCAGAAATTCGAATAATAAACCAGGGCAACGAAGAACTCAAATCTAGTTATGTGATATGAGGACCTCCTGAATGAAATGACATTATATTTCCACCTTTGCTGTTAGAGAGAAGCAGCAGAGAACTGAAACCTAGGCCAATAGCTGTTCTGGAGAGCAGGAGTAGGTTTGAGTTACACAGAATTAAATCAAGTTTTTTTGTGCCTTGCTTAAATCTCCTGTGGCATAATTTTGTAAAGCGTGCAGCAGCACATGAGAGGTATCAGAAGATCCAGTGAAGCAAAACACAGATCGGTTAAACTTCAGGAAAGCTGGTGTTTGAAGAAACTGCTGCAGGAGAAGGTGGAAAGGATTTGAATTGCACTGTATTGCAAGAGGAGCAAATAAAGAAGATGAGAGACTTCATTTTCCAGTTTTACTTCACCTGGCAGGTGAAGGAGGAAGAAGCATTTAACACATCTCAGTTTGATGGTAATACAGTTCTTTTGCATCTTTTTAGATTGTGAGCCCTATTGGGACAGGGAGCCATTAGTTATTTGATTTTTGTCTGTAAACCACTTTGTGACCTTTTTGTTGAAAAGCGGTATATAAATACTGTTAATAACAATAACAATAAAGACATTAGCATAAACTTGTGAATTTGGGAGTTGCATGAATCACTTACTGAAGATTGCATCATGTGTGACCATCAGTCTGAGATCAGGATTACTGAGGAAGACGGGTTTAATTCTAGAGTGGGCATGGGATATTTGATGAAGACAGAGGAAGTGACTACAAAGCTGAGGGGGAGGACTGTGGGCCGCATAAACACACAAAGATGTCCTACAGTCCAAAATATTTTTAACTGTCAACTGGAAACCCTTGAACTAAAAAGAAAAATCCAACAGAAAACTACCACAGAGGGATGGAGAAGCAGCAAAGGCCTGATCAGCCAGAACCATCAGTCCTAAGCAGATGGGAAAAAAATTAAGAAAATGTGGCAAATTTAAATGTGCTAAGTGATCATCAATGTGTTCAAGATATGCCTCTCCTAACACTCACCCACAGGCATCACACTTTTTCCAAGACGAGTACAACCCCAAGACACCCCCCTTCTGCCTCTAAATGCAACATATATGGACATACAGTTGGGAAGCCTTGTACACACTCCTCCTCCTGCTTTTATCCTCACGTACTCCCCCACTTTCCCATTCCCTTCCTCAGAGGTCAGAAAATAGAAATACATTTACTTGAAAGAGGAGACCCCAAAGTACAGACTAGGAATGCCCCTTCTCTCACATATCCCATTTACAGAGAAAAGCAGCATGACTATTCAATTGGGTACGAGCCTCTAGGCAGAGTTGCAAACAAAGTCTACTCTAAGAGATCACCACCTCCCCAAAACCAGTGTGTATATGGAGAGCAAAAAGAATTCAGTCCCTTTTTCATAGTCAGTCCCTAGAAGTGTAATTGACAAGTCATCAGTGGGCATTCCCCCACTTTCAAGTACTTGAGGCTGTCGCCAGTAAGCAGTCCCAGCTCAAGTAAGTTCAAAGGGATAGAACCCTGCTGGGGGAGTTCAGTTGTTTTTTGACAGCCATTAAATCAACTCTTGTTTGCTTACAGGCAAACCTGCACCTCTAATGCCAAAAAAAGAAAGATGCTTTGGGGCTCAACTTGTGTCCAATTCACAATGACTTCAATGCGAGAATGCCAAGTTGGGGAGAGGGGAAGCACATGATCTGTCTCTCTTGGAATCAGCGAGAGATTAGCTGTCCATTCCAGGGAGAAGCAAGCAGAAGTTCAAGAACAGCAAAACACTGGAAAGAATGAATGAAAGCCAAACAAAAAACCAGACCTGTCACTTATAGCCCCTTGTTAAACAAGATTATTCTTCTATTAAACTGCCTACTCAAAGTACTAACATAGGAAAGCGCTTCTCGTTAAGGTCAACCTACACACTTCACAGTATATCTGTGATAGGATTTCTGGAATAGTTGGTTTTAAACTGAAACACAGCTGCGGGAGATGAACATTTGCTCACAGTGTGTGCACAGAAGCTTAACCCTTTTGCAGAACCCAATCTCCCAGTTGCCATTTGCCCCACAGAAGTAATTCCCCTCCTTCCGGGGCAAACAGCAACTTTGATCAGAAAAACAGAAGGAGCTCAAACAAAAAAACACCACCATCACCACTGTGAGCAAGTTCACAAATCACTCCCTCCCACTTGCTGCAGTTCAGGTTTTCTGGGTTTTGTTTTTTAAAGAGGGAGCTCTTATATGTGATGTGTTTAGCAAGTGATGTGATGTGATGTGATGTGTTTATATGTGATGTGTTTGCTTAAGCAAGTTGTAAAGCTCAGATGGCTTGGATCCAAAGTCATTTTCTATTTTGCCACAAGAGGGCATATGGCCATTGTTTCAGCACAGGAAAGCCCGGCTACTACAAAAGCATTTCTACTACCAATAGCATTTGTTTTGAATCCAGGCACGTTTGGCCAGCATTCATTAGATGGACTTTTGTCCTAGGCTTCCACAGACACTCCTAGCCTTGCTGCTAATTCTATAGGGTTATGGCACAACTGGCTCCTTAGGAATGTAAATTGAGGGGTCTTCCATGAGTTATTTTATCTTGCAGCAAACCTAAACAAATCTCACCATTATGAGGCTGCGTGTACAGGGGGCAGGAGGGGACAGGAAATGCCCAGGGCTTGCTTGTAGTCTTCAGTAACAGCAAAATACCGTCCTGAAGTAGCACTAGGGCTTGTGTGTGAATTAGAATCATGTGTGAAATCCATGGACTATAACTCTGTCAGTAGCTCTAACAGATAAATGGAACCTCCATGCTCAGATACAGCACATGTAGGAATACCAGATGCTCACTCACACATCCCACTGACACATGCATTCTGTCTTCTGACTGTCACTGCAAAGCTGCAGTCTTCTCAATTATCTGCACTGCCTTCTACTAACAGCATGCAGCCCCATCTGTCATTAAGCATAATCTCTAATAATCCAATAAAATGAAATGAGCTGCTGAATGTATCTCTGGATACACGAGGCTGCCTTGTAGGACTGAGGAATTCTTACATCACCTGCTTCTTGCTATTAAGAATCTCTTTACATAGGACATTTTTTCCATGTGGCGATGTTAACACATGACAAATTACACTTTGTTATAAACATGTGTGTGGGGAAGCCAACACTCACACCATACTTCTCATGAATTGTGGAGCTAACTACATGCAAGAAAAGGTTCCTGACTGAATGAGACAACTGTGCCAGGTTAGTAAAAACAGTGCAGTTAATTTCCTGCTAATAATTAGCAGTTAATCCTTCTATTGGCAGTATCACATATTGTTATCCTTGGTATCTGTTTGGTTTTTTACCAGCTCAGGCCAATTACAAAAAAGCGTGCCAATCAACACAAGGCAATGGACTCTGCATTAGAGTACAAGGGTTGTTTTAGATGATTTACGGGATTTCTTGTTTTGGTTTGATAGTATATTGAATCCTATGTTATTCTAATAATTTATTAGCTGCACTGAAAGATTTTAAAACAATAAGGTGGGACATAAAAGTTTTTGGAACAACAACAAAAGCAGCAACTAATTCAAAGCATTTTCTAGCAGAGCTGCATACATTCTCCATTGGTACAATCTGCTTTGACTCAAGCCTTAAGTTAATAGCACAAAAAAATGCATCACTCTTAACTAAGAGCATTCACACTAGCAGTTTAAAACTAATTCACTGAGGACCTGATTTTCTTGCTGTGGATTTAACTGCTGGCCTGTGATAAAGCCATTTCTTTTGGGTGAGGTTGTGAGGCATTTCCATTCTCCTGGGCAGAAATGGCTACGCACACAGTAATATCACATACACCCCCTTGCTGCAAGAAATAGGCACTGTGTTTTTTTTTCCTTCTCAAACCCAGGGGAAAGGCAGAGAAGAACAGCAGTACTCACTGAAGTGAACGTAGAAGCTGTACACAAACAAAGCATTTTCCTGCGGAAGTTAATGTGGCTAATGTGGTTTGAAAAGACAGGTGCAAATACACTAACAAACAGGAATAAATACCCTTGTTGATTTTCAGTTTCTGCCCCACTGAAAGGAATCTTCTGAGGAAACAAAACAGAAATTCATTTCACTGCCAGTGCCAAAACAGCTCTTATTCTTGGCACTGTTAACTCAAAAAAACTCTGAAGTCTCTGCCCCTTCACTACTAGCTCAGTGTCCGTTCCAGAAAAACTAATCTTAACAATAACAACCTAGCATTTATAGAGTAGATTTATAGTATGTCTTCACAAACATTAGTTGTACATCACTGTGGGATAGATCAGTATTATCCCCGCACTACAGACTGAGATTGAGATTGAATGACTTTCCTAAGGCTGTCTAGGGAGTACATGGATGAAGCAAAATTTGAAACAGGGGCTTCAAGACTCATTCTCTTAGCCACTCTCAGACTTGTTATCTTCTGTGCCCAATCTTAATCAACTTTCCAGCACCTATACAGCTACAATGCAGCCCCGACGTAAGGGAACAAATATTCCCTTAAATTGAGGAGGCCTCTGTGACTCCTCCTCCATAGAAGAATGCAGTGTGTGCCCCACTGGCATGGCTCCATCAGCCCTGGAAAGTTGGATAGGATTGGGTCCCTCTGATTTCAAAGAAGGTAGAATACACTTCTTTGTATTCTTCTAGAATACAAAGAAGGTAGAATACACAGGAAGAAGATTTCACTATGCTGCTATCTCTCAACTTTATATCCTCTTCTGTAAAATGAGAAAAAAGCATCTTCAGCTCATACAATTGTATGAACTGAAACATGACCAACCGCTAACAGTGATGGATAACCAAATGGAAACAATCATCTCAGAAGAATTAAAGATTACTGGCGTATACACATACCAGCTTTCCTTCCTATAGCTTCCCTAAAGAGACAACAAAAGGGCTGGCATTGATATAGTGCTGCTTCAATTGATGCTCCCATCACTGTCAAAACAGAGGCATTCCAATACTGAGGAAAACTGCAAAGGAGAGAAAAGCTATGAAGACCCCCTGCAGAGCAAAACATGACTACCATCCCCAGCTTGTGAGAGAAGAGGGGGAGTCTGACATTGCAGCAGGACATGCTGTCCAGTTGCATGGTAACTGAAGACGATTAAGGAAATGAGTCAACATCTGTCCCGTCTGTGGAAGCTGAAAACCATACAGTGGTACAGAAGCATCCACAAGCATAAACAGGAGCAAAGGACAACAAGGATGGGTATGTCAAGAACATGCAAACCAATGGTTCCAGTTCCGCTCTCATCAGGCTAACAGAACAACACATCATCCTCAACTGAGGAGAAAAGTTCTTGCTGGAGGGAGATTCCCAATTTGTATCCTACAGAAGGACGTCATTTACGGTTTCTCTTGATTTTAGTTAGCACTTTTTCACTGTACAAAATCTCTTACAATACATCTCATTTATCCTTATAGCTGCTTTTTTCCCCTAGAAGGCAGAGATTATCATGCTCTGCCAAAAGTAAAAACGAAACTAAAAAGCATAGCCAGATGTTTTCTGCAAAGATGTGTGTGGTATTTGTGCCCTGCTCCTTAAAAGACTACTGTACTTTTGTGTCTGGGGATTGCAGATCAAAGCTGTGAAACAGACTTGCCCAAGGTCCAATGGGGATTTGAACTGCTTCTCCAAATACAACACTTGCATTACTGACCTACACTGCCATCCTTTGGGGAGAAGGTACCCCTTCACTCCTTAGAACTAGTACACCAGCAGTGGCACCTTAACAGAAGGGGTAGGGTTTGCATCTTGTGTCTGGACAGTAAGGCTTGTAGGAAGAATAGCTGTTGAGGCAAGAAAGAGTTTCAGTCACTCACCAGCACTGGCATGGAACTAAAAGAAACTAGTGGAACTCAGTTTGGTCCTACACACAACCCCTGGGAACTCTTTATCTTGAGACAGCTGGAATGGATTTATCTCTTTCAAAGGAATGGCAACACCAGCATAGTGCTTGCCAGTTTTATGACTGACCTCATGGCTCCTCTTACCTATTCACACCTTCACTTACCAGTTACAGAAAAAAATGGCCTCTGTCATTTTCTTGCCAAACTGCCTCATTCATTTGACCACTCACTAAAATTATGCATATTTCTCACCTCTTTAAGGGCATGCTGGTTTTTACCGCTGACTTCTGAATGGATGACAGCAGACCCAAACTTCATATTTTGCTGCTTAAAGTCTTAACTTCAAAGCATCCGGAATAACACAAAAGGCATCTAGATGGGCCAAACCATTTGTATTTATTTAAAATTTTGTATCCTGCTTTCCTTTTCAAAAGAAAATGCAAAGCAGCTAACAGCAAACACAACACTTTCAACACTCCCCAATCAGACCATCAAAATCCAACCAAAAAACTAGCAGCAGAAAACCAGTCAACATAATATTGGGTTACTTACTTCAGTTTCAATCAGCTTCCACCAAAAGCCTACCTAGAAAGTTAGCATCATTGAGCTGGTGAAATGGAAATGAAGAAGGGGTCAAGTGAGCTTACTCGAGAAGGATGTTCCACAATGCCAGTATAACAACTGAAAAGACCCTCCTCACTTTTTAGCAGTGAGGTAGGACCTCCAACACTGATTGGCATGCATGGGGACATTGGGAAGGATACCAGCCTTCAGATATTGTGTGTGGCCCCTGGCTCCCCCCATCCCAAAAGAGCAAGTCTGGATCCTCTTTGTGTGCAAAGGACATCTTTGCACAAACAAGGCAGGAGGTAAGATGTGCTGGCAACTGACTGAATGGAAATTATGCTGAGCGCTCAGGGCTACAACAAAATAATAGATGTTGCTTTCACCCTGACAAAAACATCTCCAAAATCCTTAGGTCCTTCAAATGGAGGCTCTTCTGGTACCACCCATTAGGCCCCAATTGGTCACTTGGGTGGTACAAATCACAGCGTCCCCATCTGGTGAGGCAGCCTCTGGGTGATGGGCCCTCATGGAAGGGGGACACTAGTTTCTTCCCCCAGCCCCCTCCTGCCAGTGCCTAACACCCCCAGTTTGGGCCTCTCTCCTCATCCTCTGCCTTTGTGTAGCCTCCCTCTTCTTCCCTTGACCTCCCTCCTAAGACCTCACCCTCTTCAGAGCTGCCCCTGTCGCCTCTCCTGTTGGCTCATCTCCTGTTCCCTTGCTTCCTCTAACTCTTTTCTGTTTGCCTCCTTTTGCCTATACCTGTCTGTCATCTCCTCTTGCCTTTTGTCCCATATTTGCCTCCTTCTCCTCTGACCTTCCCACCCCACACCTCCCCTGGCAGCCCCTTTCAAGAGCCAGTACCAAGCCCCAGATGCCATCAACAGGGCCTGATGGCCAGTAAGTGAGGAGCAGTGGGCCTATCCTGAAGGCAAAAAGTGATGATGTCATCACCAGGCATCTCCACGGGGACTCGTTGTGGGCACAGGATAGCCTCTCCTATGAGCTATGGCACATTATAGGTACCTAGTTCCCAAATCTTAGAACTTTAAGGTAAGAACTGGCACCTTGAACTGAGCCCAGAAACAAACAGGTTACTACTCTCAAGGATCTGGAGTAACATTTTCCAGACAGACAGTTGTAGACAACAGTATGGTGGCAGCATTTTGAACCAAATGAAGTTTCTGGACAGTTTCAAGGGAAGCCCCATGGAAAGTGTCACAGTAGCCCGGTTCTGTAAATTCTTCAGCGCAGAATGCCTGTTATTTGTTAACAAGAGTCAAGAGATTTCCCACAGGCTCTGCAAGTAGATAAGGCCATCGTGTCCCTTCTTAAATAGACATGGACATAATGGGCATAATCATCCTAGTTTGCGGTTGGCAGGCATTTCTGGAGAGAAGCTCTAGGAGAAAGGAATTCAATAGTGCAGTGGCGATAATCATATACAAATCCTGCTTGCTCTCAGATGTATTAATCCGTGCCAAGGTGTGTACTTGCAAGTTTACTGCAGTGGATGTCAGAGCGTGACAAGTTGCAGGGTATTACTAAACATGATGGTTTCTGATACATCAGCATAATTCTTACCTCTTCAGAAACTATTTCCTGAAAGTATTCCAATAATACATCTAATGCTGCCTCTGACAGATTGAATGGAAGGGCCCTTGGAAGGCTGCACACATGCATCAAGGCTTGGCTTGGAAAGATAAACCCATCAGGCCTTCCTCAGTAACACTTAGGCTGATCCTGTGAATTGTGCTAAGCAAGCGGCTGGAGTAAAAGTGATGCTTTCTTTCCAGATTTAGGTATTGCTGACAGGCACGTCACTGGTAGTCCAGTTTAAACACAGACATCTGTGTTTAAAGCCTGTTCTCCCCATTTCCCTACAAGAAAAGTACAGATGTGCCCCGGTATCTGCAAAGGTTCTGTTTAGGAACCCCCAGAAGTTAAGTGAAAGGGCGAATACCAGGGAATGCCCCCCTCCCATTGCCTCTGGAGGGTCTTCTGAGCCCAGCAGAAGCCGCACACGTCCACTAGCGGCCTCTACCAGGCTCAAAATGACTTGAACAAGGCATAAAACGCAACTTCTGGTTTTGAAAACCCAAGTGAAGTTTTTAAAGCCTTATAAGGCATTAGGAGGCCCAGGGTAGCCACTGAGGGGAAGCCACTGAGGGGGCTTCCCCAGGTCTCCTAATGCCTTATAAGGCTTTAAAAACTTCACTTCTGGTTTTCTCGTCAAAACCGGACGTTGCATTTTATACCTCGTTAAGAGTCATTCTGAGCCCAGCAGAGTCCACCAACGGATACGCGCAGGGGGAGATCAACTGTCCCTTTTTATTCCAGCATGGCGTCTTTTCCAGTGGCTGCTGCTAGTGTCTCTTCTGCATATCTTTTTGAACTGTGAGCCCTTTGAGGACAGAGAAACATTTATTGATTTATTTTACTAAGTAAACCACTTTGTGAACTTTGTTGGAAAGCAGTTTATAAATATTCTTAACAATACTACTACTACTGATCATGATGTGGAGGGGGAGGGGGATGATGTCACTAGTATCCATCCGCTCAGCATTATAGCTAAATGAAATGTCACAAATACATATGGCATTGCTTCTTCGGGGTCTAATTTCCTACCTGGTAACCTCAAAGTCAGGGATTTATTATTAATGCTACTCCACCTCTAGACTGTTCTTAAGCATGGTCTGTCCCTGCCCATATTTTCAGTCTCAGGCAAAACTGAGACTGTCTTCAATTCTGGAGAAATCCTATGGAAGACATCGTCCCCTTCCACTGGGTAAGAAAAGTGGCCCCGCAATGGGGCTACTCGATTCTGCAGTGGCGATTTGGTCACCGCAGAATCAACATGCCTCGTGTTGGCTCACAAGGCACAACAGGGCTCTGGATTCAGCAGAGCTGAGCTCTGCCAGTCCCGCCCCCTCTTGCCCTACTCCCTCCCCCCATGCCTTCCCTCCGCCTTCCTCCCGCCCGAAGCACTTCTTCCCCCCGCCCTGTCTTACCTCTCCGCTGCCGGGCGCATCGCACAGAGCACCAGACAGCAGACCCAGCACCGAAGCTGGCCCAACACGAGCTTGCACTGGGCTTGCTCTGGCACTAGGTCCGCAGTAAGGCTGGTGGTAAGTGGCGAAGTAAGTAAGTAAGTGGCAAAGATCAGGATTGGGCCCCAAGTCATTTCATGATCAATCCATGATTATTTGTTTTACAAATAATAAATATTTGTATTATTGCAATACTTAAGAGAGCAAAATCTGAACTGGACTATGTATAGGGGTTTATAAGCTGGGGTTAGGGACAGAAAAGCTTGGACTGACCATGAAATGACTTGACACAGTAAAGGGGAATTTTCCTACATAAGAAACCACGTAAATAAGGGTATGTGCATCCATGCCCTTCATTGGACTTAAAGAGGGGAATTTTCTCTTGAAAGAAACCATGGAATAAGATGGGACAGGGACTGTAGAAAGTAGCATAAGTCAGACACACATGTAACCAGTATGCAACCTGTAGGAGACATCCATCTACAACACGAGTTGAGGACTTTGGGTTAGGCAACAACTTGTAGAAGGCAAGTTGGCAGAGGAGTACCCCTTGCTCACCCCTTGCTCCCCCAATCTGCTACCTCCATCTAGTCTACGTTTGAGCCATCCTGTTCTCATGCTGTGGCATGCAAGAGAAGAGTGAGAGAATGGCTTACCTCTCTCCCTGCCAACATAGCAGCTTGGAAGAAGTTAGATCAGGAAAGCAGAGCACAGGGGTCAACTTCCAGAGCCCCATGACTGTTTTTAACTGTCTAAATATGAGGGATGTCCCTTTAAGAGCCGGGTGGACTAAGAAGATATGAAGGTGGGGCTACAGCAGTAAAGGAGGACTTAAAAGCAAAGAAATCATGGCTCTCCCATGATATGCTCAGTTTAGTCCTTGCAATACTACAAGTTGTAATAATTTCCGAGTTACTCTTCAAATAACCCCTATTAAAGCACTCAGATTGCGTTCTATAGGTATAGGTGTTTGATTCCAGTGAATAAGATAGTATTACAGCCTAAGTCTTACTGAACACAATGGAAATTATTTATGAGTAAAACAAATAACACCATTTTTAAACAACTCTATCTATAGGTAATATTATAACATGATAGAGAAATATTGAAACATTTTGTGGGTTGGATAAATACCAAGAACAATATATATCCTGAAAATAGCTCTGAATTAAGGGGGGAAAATGAACTACTGTATTTGGATGTTGTCATGAAAAGGGGAGAAGGAGCAGTGATCTTTACAACAGCATATAAAAAAAGAGAGGACTACACTAAAGCCAGCGGGTTCTCGAATGTTTTGGTCTCCGGAGCCATTTCCACTCCTAAAAATGGTCTCGGGAAGCCCCAGGGCTCAGAGGAGCACACGCTGAGAAACACTGCTCCAAGCCTCACTCCAGCAATATTAACAATAACCTGCCATAAGTCCAGTTTTTATACTTCAAACAGAATTGTTCCAACATCTGCAATTTCAAATCTAAAAGCATACAATTGCATTATAGTCAGCAGCGGGGCACAAACCATAGGTGTCAGCAACATTTCAGAAGGCTCTGACCTAAGGAATACTGCCGATATTTCAGCCCTGCATAGAATATTGACCAGCACCAGGCATAACGCTAGGCAAGGGCTATGGGGGCTGAAATCTTGAATCTTATTATCAAAAACCTAGATCTTTAGGGGAGCTGGCAGTGCTTCTAGATGCCAACATGCAAGGGAAGAGAAACGTCAATAATCTCTCACTTTCTTCCTCTGCAGGCCGAAACAAAGAATGTCCCTGCTTGATGTGATTCAGTTGTGAGGATTCTGCTCCCACCAAACTCCCTCCTGCCATTTTTACAGAATAAAGTCTGGAAAGGCAAGGCAGGCCCAGTGAGCCCACAGGGACCCACAAAAGAGCTTACTAGTCTGGCTATGTGCAATGTTTCTCTTCCTTCAATAGGCGACCTACCAAATCTCTTCTCCTTCCTTATCCGCTCTCCTTCTCCCCCAGTGCTTTATATGTTACAGCTTCTGGAGAACTTTACAAGCAGAGACTGGTGGTGAGTGTCCTCTTTGCTTATCCCAGACATCTGCTATTCTACTGCTTCCTAACATAAGAGGTTCCATTTAGTTACAACGACTAGATTTTAGTTATTCATTCAATCTAATATTGGAAGTAGAAGGCTGAGGAAAGTGACTGGGCATAGATTACCTCTTCCCAATTTGCTGCCTCCTCCAATTCGCTACCTGACAAGATGCTCTCAACATGATGCTCTCAACATAACCACCAGGCAGCACATGTAAAAAAAGGCATTAGTTTGTGCAGGTGGCACCTCTGCATCCACAAGGGAACCATTCCATGGATACTGAAAACTGTGAATAATGACATCCATGGTTTTCCACCCCACTGGGGCTCCGAACACATTTGGAGCCATTCCGAGGCCCCAAAAGTGTTGTAAGGTCACTTTCAGTTTCACTGAAAATCTGCGGTCACTTCTGATTTAGCTGAAAATCCGCATAAAAGTGACCTTCTGTCACTTTGGCGGACCTTTCTGAGGCCCTTGGAGGCCACACGCGACCTTTACAGGCCTCAAAATGGCCTCTGGAGGTTCTAGAAGGGCACAGAAGTGCCCTTCTACAACCTCTGGAGACCATTCTGTGGCCTGTAAAGGCTGTGCGCGGCCTCTGAGGGTCTCAGAAAAGCCTCCAGAGGTGACTGGAGCACAGTTTTAGTCACCTTCGGAGGTTTCAGGTTGGGCCAAATCTGGCTCAGGGTAGGTCTGGGAGACCTACATTGAGCCAGATCCACAGATAAGTAGGGTCGAGCTGTATGTGTTCCGAACTGCATGCCAATCTCTACAATCTTTATCCCTACCTCATTCCTTTTTTTTTTTTTTAATGGAAGAAAATTCCCCTCATTAAGTTCAATGAAGGGCATGGATGCACGTACAGATCCCAGTAACCCCTATTTACATGAGTTCTTATGGAAGAAAATTCCCCTTTATAAGTCATTTTGCTATGTCCAAGTTTTCTGGTTCCTAACCCCAATTTCTACAGGTCCCCCCCCCCCAAAGCGGTTATCTTTGCTAGTTGTTTCCATTCAACCTAGAAGCTGAGAATTTTCACTGTAGCCACTTACTATCTCTATGGAGCGTGCAAACTCAGTTCTTCCTAGCATATCTATCGCAACCTCCCTTCTCTTCTACTGGGATGAACTGCAGTACATATTGTATGACCTGATCTCTCTATCAGCATTTCCAAACACCAATCATCTTAACCTAGTATGGCATTAATTTACTGTCTCCACAACTTCAATTTCAACTGTATTCTAAGTGTTTGTTAGAGGGTTTTAAAATAGCCTGCGATTCTTTGTAGTGCCTCTGTAGGACTCACTTATGTGGGCATGTGTCAAATGTATCACAGAGTCTCTTCTCCTACATAATGAAACAGCAGCCACTTTAGAACTGGAGAAGTCAGGCACCTTCTCTCGTCACTCCTTGTGGTGCACAAAGCAAGGCAGTCTTTCTTCATCAGCCTGTTTGCTTTTCTAGTCTTGGGTTCCTTTTTATTCTGACTCTGTTGCCATATATCCATGAAGAACTGCTCTGACATTTTTAGCAGCTTCAAACACAAACCTAACTTTACTGAACAAAACTGCACAGTGATAGTTCCTAGCTTGAAACTCCCTCTCTCTTTCTCTTCTTGCCCTCTCTTCCCATTCATACCCACCAGACACAATAAACTAATTCACTGAAGGCATTTGCATGAGCATGTGAAAAAAGGGCTACTTTCTAAAGCATGTCTCTGTACCTGACACTACACTTGGGAACACAGAGAACATCATAAGCCAAAGTGCTGTGGCTTTGAAGAAGCAGGGTGTGTGTGGGTTTAGCTAGCTGGGTGAGAGCCATGTGTCATCTGCCAACCCAGTGACTGGCCCATGCAGTGCTCCCTCTGATAGGTCCATGTGCCCTTCCTATCCAGGCATGCCTGTTTGCAGTGATGCAAGGTGATGAATTTCAAGGTGCTTTTTGCCTGTCTCGTACTGTGGTTGGGTAGTTAAACATCAGCTTTGTGGAGCTGCTAGGGGGTGTTCTATACCTGCCTCTCCTTTTGTTACTGCTGTTGGTGTTTCTAGTTGGTCATACGAAAAGTGAATGCCTTGCTGGTTAGGGAAGGCCCCTCGACTGGGCTTGAACCCATCTTGTTTGGCTCCTGGTCTGTGTCTTTGTGCAGTGAACTACCAGCACCCTGAGTGCTGCCACAACTTTCCTTGTGACTTGGTTCCAATTCCTTCCCTGGCATGTGCTTCTTTCAGCTGGTGCAAGTCCTCACATGGACTCAAACTCTTGCCATGGCGAGGTCTGTGCATTTGTTTCACATGGCTGCCCTCTTCTGAGGGAGCTACTTTTCTACCCTTGCTCTGCTCAAATATGTATTCCTTGTATGTGTATGTCTGTGCGAGATGAGACTTGACCATGGGTGCAAGGGCTGCTAGCAGTTCTTTACTTTTGCCCCTTTATTGCTTACGCCACTGTAACTCCTGTAGGAAGTAGGCGTGCTGCAGCATCTTTGTATCATGCTTGTGTGTATTGTCCTTGGGGCATCCTCCCATGGTTGAGGTGGTGCTTCTACTGCACTTCTACTTCATTACTAATGGCTAGCAAGGGATGTCCTGCCAGCACTGGTTGTTCATTGGCCCTGCACCTGCTGGACACAAAGTTTGACTACGTGGTCATCACAACAACATCAGGCTGGCGCTCTGTGGATAGCAGACTCTGTCAGTGTTTCCATGGACACTGGGGGGGGGGGGGATACTGGGAAAAACTGTACCAGTGTTGCTTTGCCAAGACAGGCTTTTGGCCCTTGTTGCAATGATGTTGATGTGCTGTTAAGCGTGGCATTGCCAGGCCAGGCTTAGGATATGATGAATGTCACGCTGGCATCAACACACCATCAGTACAGCATTTGAATAGGCCTGGATTCTAAGTGTAGGACTGTTGCATGGTACACACATTCCAAAGTACATGCCATCCCACTCCGCAGGCTCACATGGGCAAGCCTTAGTCATATCCTCTCTTCTGTGTTCTTATTGGATTTTCTTACCCAACAGCCCAACCAACAGCTCATGCCACACACCAACAATTCAGACCTCAAAAGTGAAACTCAGAAATTCCTCTTACCCATTTTTGCATAAAGAACTCAATGCAGCTGCTGGCAAACTCCAAAGAAGTTGGTCCAGCATGCAGTATCATATAACTTGTGCTTCTCTGGATCAAATGCTGAAACTATGTTCCAGTTAGTCTCCCAGAATTGCCTGCTGTGTTATCTCTGGCCGCTCACATAATCAAATGCACTTTATTTAACACACAGAAAACCTAGAAAACATCCTCGTGCTATGCGCTGTCAGAAATGCTCATGAAAAAAACATGCCTCAAAATTCAGTTTCCAGTCGGCTGCCAAGTCTATAAATAGAAAGGAAACAAAGCACTTGGTTCACAACCCAGCATTATCTCACAGTGTCCTGAACATCAGTGGCTGCATTGCTTTTGAGAGCAAGGATTCTCCTAGAAAAATCTTAAGGTGTCCTACAAGTAACTCTGAAAACGAACCATTTATAGGCATGAACAGGAGTTCTAAGATCAGAAGGGTGGTCCTTGCACTGTTTTGCTCTTCAGGCTATTCCTACAACCATGCATTTTCAGATGAAAGTTGCATCACTTGGTTGAGCTTTAAGGGGAGGGGGAATACATGCACAGATTTAACTTGCTAATTCCACGTGCTCTGGCTTTCCCCGTTAAGAGAGAAATGAATGAGGACAACATGAAGCCTAAATGGTTCAGGGCTAATTGGTAGAAGCCCAATTATAATCAGGTCAGTGAGGCAGTTTCTTCTGTATCCACCTCGTGCTATTATACAGTATCTGCGTCCTGCTTTGGATTTATTCCTCTAATATTAAGCTTATTGAATGTGTATAGGCACGGTGGCACTAGGAAGACAGCTTTAGAGCAGTGTTTCTCAAACTGTGGGTCAGGACACATTAGGTGAGTTGCAAGCCAATTTCAGGTGGGTCCCCATTCATTTTGATATTTTATTTTTAATAGATCCGATGCTCCCATGGTATGTGACTGCATTTGGGGTGATCTGTACTTTTAACAGGCTACAATGTATATGCTTTTAAAAATGATAGTCAATGGGGCTTACTCCTGGGTAAGCCTGGATAGGATTGCGGTCTAGGATTCCTGCTTGATGATGTCACTTCCAGTCATAATAATAATAATTAGGTATTTATATACTGCCTTTCTGGTTATCAGATTGACTTTATTCAAGGCGGTTTACATAGGCAGGCGTTTCTAAATCCCTCAGGTGGATTTTTACAATCATAGAGGTTCTCTCTTTCAAGAACCAACAACATTTCAGAATGGATCTACCTGGTTTGGTCTCACTTCTGGCCTCCAGTTGCCCCATGCAGGCTGACAAGCAGCTCCATCTCTCACATGGAGGGCAGCCAAGACACTTCTTGCTTTCACCAAGAGCAGGTGGAATCACTCAGCTCAGCTTGTCAGCTGCTTCAAGGTCTCACCATTCTCAGCGTTCAGGGAGCTGCCGGTGTCCTTGAACTGGTGACCTTCTGATGGTATCTTCGGCTCTACCCTCTAGACCAGACCTCCTGCCAGTCATGACATCACTTCCGGTGGGTCCTGACAGACGCGTGTGGCCTCTGGGAACCAAGTGCCTCTGGGAACTAAGTGCCAGGTAAGGCACAAGAGTTTAGCATCTGGGCGAGGAGAAGGCAAGGAGACCTCTGAGTTTTGGAGAAGGAGAGGAGGAGGAGCAGGAGGAGGAGGTAAGTGTACTCATTCTAACGCTTTGTCTTTCTAACTCCCTGTCTTCTAACCTTAATCTTACCTTTAAAGCAACCTTAAATCAAAATTGAAAGTTAGCACCTAAGGGAGGTACATAGGGCTACTCGTGAGTAGGAGCAGAGTCCTACTCGTGAGTAAGAGCAGAGTCCTACTCGTGAGTAAGAGCCTAAAGGTCAGGCATTTAAATCAAAGTTGAAAGTTAGCTGCACCTAAGGTAGCACTTAATCGAAGGAAGGGAGGAGGATAAAGTGGAAAGCAGGTTTTTCTACTTGTTTAAATTAAACCTATACTTAACCCAGGTTAAACCTAATCTAAGTTAGAACATAACCTAAACAGGTCAGTAAATTGGGACACAGGATCTAGAGAGCAATAAATAATTAAACAAACCCAAATAAAAACTAGCTTGAGGTTACAAAAACAGTCCAGCCTAAGAGAACAGAACTAGGAGGGAAAGGACCTAGGAAGGGCCAATTCCCAACCCATTAAGAGCCCCATTAGGCTAATCCAAGCAGTCCATTCAGGAGCCTGCAAAGTAGGTCACGCCCATCAGCAGCCATTTGCCTTCCTGAGCTTTTGTAAACTCACCTGGGAAGGCCAGCCCCCTTTCAATCAGGAAGGAAGGAGGGGGGAGGAGCCAGCCAGGAGTATAAAGCTAGGCGGGCCATCGCGTGGGGGCTCTCTGCAGACGCGTGTGGCCTCTGGGAACCAAGTGCCTCTGGGAACTAAGTGCCAGGTAAGGCACAAGAGTTTAGCATCTGGGCGAGTTCAGCAGCAGGGCGAGGAGGCCAGGGCCCCATACACTGCCCTTCCTCTTCCCTTGAGAAGAGGGCTGCTATCCAGTGTACGGTTTTTAAAAGAACCCCTAAATAAAACAACAACAACAACAACAGAAAAGCTATGCAGTCAGTCAGCCAGCAGCAGGGTGGGGGCTATCCAGTGTTCTGCATCAAGTGCCACATGTATGATTATATGCCTCTGGGGCATAAGTCATGGGTGTGTCCTCGGTGCAAGGAGCTCCAGGCTCTCAGGGAACGCGTCCGCTCCCTTGAAGCCTTGGTGGCCGACCTGGAGAAGCGCAGGCAGCCAGAGGAGGACGGTGGGGAGACTTCCGGGGACGATCAGGCTTCGTCCCAACCTCAGGCGTGCAGCTCCTCGGCTGCCCGGGTGGGAAGTCTCGGGACTGGAGGACGTCATCCTGGAGAGGAGGGAAACAATCCCCTAGGGGGGATCCCTTCTCCAGGGGATGGGCCCGTATCCGAGCGCACTCGGGATACTCCTCGGCGGGAGGGGGGTCGGGGGCTTCTTGTAGTGGGGGATTCGATTATTAGAAACATAGAGAGGGGGGTTTGCGACGGATGTGAGGACCGCATGGTGACTTGCCTGCCTGGTGCGAAGGTTGCGGACATCACTTCTCGTCTAGACAGGCTGGTAGACAGTGCTGGGGGAGAGGTAGCGGCTGTGGTGCATGTCGGCACCAACGACGTGGGCAAGTGTAGCTGGGAGGTCCTGGAGGCCAAATTTAGGCTTTTAGGCAGGAAGCTGAAAGCCAGGACCTCAAAGGTAGCGTTCTCTGAAGTGCTACCTGTTCCACGCGCAGGGCCAGCTAGGCAGGCGGAGATCAGGGGTCTCAATGCGTGGATGAGACGGTGGTGTAGGGAGGAGGGGTTTAGATTCATTAGGCACTGGGGAATGTTTTGGGACAAGCGGGGCCTGTACAAGAGGGACGGGCTCCATTTGAACCAGAATGGAACCAGACTGCTGGCGCATAACATTAAAAAGGTGGCAGAGCAGCTTTTAAACTGATCCCTGGGGGAAGGCCGACAGGAGCCAAGGGGCATCCGGTTCGGGACTCCTCATCCCTATGGGATGAGGATGGGGAGGTTAGAGAACAACAAGACAAAGGCAGGGTAGGAGAAGAAATTGGGAAAGGTAGGGTGATGGGATGTGATAGACGGTTTGGCACAATGAGAGGATGCGGGGACAAAGGAGCGAATAAGCAGCCCATCCTGGGGCATTCCGTGTATAAATGCTTTTATGCGAATGCCCGAAGTCTACGAGCAAAGGTGGGAGAACTGGAATGTCTGGTGACAAGGGAAAATATTGACATAGTGGGCATAACGGAAACCTGGTGGAATGCGGAGAATCAGTGGGATACCGCAATCCCGGGCTATAAACTCTACAGGAGGGACAGGCAGGGGCGTGTTGGAGGTGGGGTGGCCCTTTATGTTAAGGAAGGGATAGAATCCAGCAAAGTAGAGATTAAAGGTGGGTCCGACTCCACCATAGAATCTCTGTGGGTTAAATTACCAGGCTTGTGCAGCAATGTAATACTGGGGGCGTGCTATCGTCCTCCAGACCAGAAATCTGATGGGGACCTTGAAATGAGGAAACAGATCAGGGAGGTGACAAGGAAGGACAGGGTTGTAATCATGGGGGACTTCAATTATCCTCATATTGACTGGGTCAATTTGTGTTCTGGTCACGATAAGGAAACCGGATTTCTTGACGTGCTGAATGACTGTGGCTTAGATCAGCTAGTCAAGGAGCCCACCAGAGGACAGGTGACTCTGGATTTAATTTTGTGCGGTACGCAGGACCTGGTTAGAGATGTAAACGTTACTGAGCCATTGGGGAACAGTGATCATGCTGCGATCCGTTTTGATGTGCACGTTGGGGGAAGAATACCAAGCAAATCTCTAACAAAAACCCTTGACTTCCGACGGGCGGACTTCCCTCAAATGAGGAGGCTGGTTAGAAGGAGGTTGAAAGGGAGGGTAAAAAGAGTCCAGTCTCTCCAGAGTGCATGGAGGCTGCTTAAAACAACAGTAATAGAGGCCCAGCAGAGGTGTATACCGCAAAGAAAGAAGGGTTCCACTAAATCCAGGAGAGTGCCCGCATGGCTAACCAGCCAAGTTAGAGAGGCTGTGAAGGGCAAGGAAGCTTCCTTCCGTAAATGGAAGTCTTGCCCTAATGAAGAGAATAAAAAGGAACATAAACTGTGGCAAAAGAAATGTAAGAAGGTGATAGGGGAGGCCAAGCGAGACTATGAGGAACGCATGGCCAGCAACATTAAGGGGAATAATAAAAGCTTCTTCAAATATGTTAGAAGCAGGAAACCCGCCAGAGAAGCGGTTGGCCCTCTGGATGGTGAGGGAGGGAAAGGGGAGATAAAAGGAGACTTAGAGATGGCAGAGAAATTAAATGAGTTCTTTGCATCTGTCTTCACGGCTGAAGACCTCGGGCAGATACCGCTGCCCGAACGGCCCCTCCTGACCGAGGAGTTAAGTCAGATAGAGGTTAAAAGAGAAGATGTTTCAGACCTCATTGATAAATTAAAGATCAATAAGTCACCGGGCCCTGATGGCATACACCCAAGGGTTATTAAGGAATTGAAGAATGAAGTTGCAGATCTCTTGACTAAGGTATGCAACTTGTCCCTCAAAACAGCCACGGTACCAGAAGATTGGAGGATAGCAAATGTCACGCCTATTTTTAAAAAGGGAAAGAGGGGGGACCCGGGAAACTATAGGCCGGTCAGCCTAACATCCATACCGGGTAAGATGGTGGAATGCCTCATCAAAGATAGGATCTCAAAACACATAGACGAACAGGCCTTGCTGAGGGAGAGTCAGCATGGCTTCTGTAAGGGTAAGTCTTGCCTCACAAACCTTATAGAATTCTTTGAAAAGGTCAACAGGCATGTGGATGCGGGAGAACCCGTGGACATTATATATCTGGACTTTCAGAAGGCATTTGACACGGTCCCTCACCAAAGGCTACTGAAAAAACTCCACAGTCAGGGAATTAGAGGACAGGTCCTCTCGTGGATTGAGAACTGGTTGGAGGCCAGGAAGCAGAGAGTGGGTGTCAATGGGAAATTTTCACAATGGAGAGAGGTGAAAAGCGGTGTGCCCCAAGGATCTGTCCTGGGACCGGTGCTTTTCAACCTCTTCATAAATGACCTGGAGACAGGGTTGAGCAGTGAAGTGGCTAAGTTTGCAGACGACACCAAACTTTTCCGAGTGGTAAAGACCAGAAGTGATTGTGAGGAGCTCCAGAAGGATCTCTCCAGACTGGCAGAATGGGCAGCAAAATGGCAGATGCGCTTCAATGTCAGTAAGTGTAAAGTCATGCACATTGGGGCAAAAAATCAAAACTTTAGATATAGGCTGATGGGTTCTGAGCTGTCTGTGACAGATCAGGAGAGAGATCTTGGGGTGGTGGTGGACAGGTCGATGAAAGTGTCGACCCAATGTGCGGCGGCAGTGAAGAAGGCCAATTCTATGCTTGGGATCATTAGGAAGGGTATTGAGAACAAAACGGCTAATATTATAATGCCGTTGTACAAATCGATGGTAAGGCCACACCTGGAGTATTGTGTCCAGTTCTGGTCGCCGCATCTCAAAAAAGACATAGTGGAAATGGAAAAGGTGCAAAAGAGAGCGACTAAGCTGATTACGGGGCTGGGGCACCTTCCTTATGAGGAAAGGCTACGGCGTTTGGGCCTCTTCAGCCTAGAAAAGAGACGCTTGAGGGGGGACATGATTGAGACATACAAAATTATGCAGGGGATGGACAGAGTGGATAGGGAGATGCTCTTTACACTCTCACATAATACCAGAACCAGGGGACATCCACTAAAATTGAGTGTTGGGCGGGTTAGGACAGACAAAAGAAAATATTTCTTTACTCAGCGCGTGGTCGGTCTGTGGAACTCCTTGCCACAGGATGTGGTGCTGGCGTCTAGCCTAGACGCCTTTAAAAGGGGATTGGACGAGTTTCTGGAGGAAAAATCCATTATGGGGTACAAGCCATGATGTGTATGCGCAACCTCCTGATTTTAGGAATGGGTTAAGTCAGAATGCCAGATGTAGGGGAGAGCACCAGGACGAGGTCTCTTGTTATCTGGTGTGCTCCCTGGGGCATTTGGTGGGCCGCTGTGAGATACAGGAAGCTGGACTAGATGGGCCTATGGCCTGATCCAGTGGGGCTGTTCTTATGTTCTTATGACCCATTTCTCATTCTAAAAAGTGGGTCCCAGTGCCAAAAGGTTGAGAACCACTGCTTTAGAGGCTTGGCACGTCAGATTCAGTAACCCTGTGCCACACATAATTTCAGGGGAGGAAGACTAATACTCAGGAATTTACAACTCAAAATCACTGAAGAAGCAATGAACACTACATGTATTTCTTTGAGATGAGAGCAACATTCCTTTAGGTTAGCCATTAGGTTTCTAGCACATACAATACAAATGGATATATTAAGTCTCCTTAATTAGTGTATTATCACACACACCACTTGCTGATATGTTCTAAATTCATACTTCAGATTCCTTGCTAATCACAGCTGTCTGGATGGTACAATAATGGGTGCCCTGGGAATTAGATCTTGCCATTCAAAAAGGTCTGAAAGTATTAAAATTGTGGGTGCAAATTAAAAAGTGTTCATACTGATGACATTCATGTAAAAATAGCACTTGGAGATGTAATGGTGGAAGAGCTGCTGTTTGGGAGCTCATTCTTGGTGGGCTATGCCATCTCTTCAGCACTGGAAACTCTCGCATCAGCAAGGCTGCACTTTTAACTCCAAGTAGTCCAGAATGCAATGGGCAGGCAGGCAGGATTTGTTGGCAGGAGCTGCTGACAGAAATTTCTACTAAATAACTGATGTGCTAAGCATACACGTCCCCAAAACACACGGAAATGTATAAAAGTATCCCAGTTTCTGTAAGAAATACGCACATTTTATATCCATCATCCCCCAACTTCATTCTACATATATAAAGATGAGCCCTGTGTTTTGTTTACGGCAGTCCACTTCCCT
Organism: Tiliqua scincoides; assembly: GCF_035046505.1. NCBI lineage: Eukaryota > Metazoa > Chordata > Lepidosauria > Squamata > Scincidae > Tiliqua > Tiliqua scincoides. The sequence goes on from NC_089823.1 coordinate 195,664,788, forward strand.
GATCTTTTTTAGATTTTTTCAACTTTACATCCCACTCTTCTTTGGGCTTCAGTGTAGTGATATTTCCATTTTCTATGGCTCTACCTCCAAGGCATAGATTGTTTCCTTGCTGATCCCTGTCAGATATTCTTTCTAGGCAGAGAAAGTCAGAATCCATGCCAAAAAGTGTTGCTGGGACTCAGTGCTCCCAAAATCCTACTGTGAAATCCAGAATGGAAGCAGTACTCCAACAGATTTGGCAATCCTCTGAATCAGATTCTACACAAGTACTGAGACATCCACTGAATCAAGGAATCAGAGACATCATAGATCCACTGACATACAGGAGGCCCAGGAGCACTTATAGCAAGGCCTAGCACAACCCACTGACGTCCTCAGGTGTTGCTAAGCAATGCAGTATATGCCTGATGGCCTCCAGGGCAGGGCTGATGACATCACCACCTTTGAATCATGCTGAAGGACTTTGAGCTCGTGTGTGAAAGCTTAGCATGAGTCGAAGATGTTTCCATGCCATTCTAGGCCTTGCCTCACATGCTACTTTGAAACTAGCTCCAAGAAACACCAAAATCATTTTCACATTTTCCTTCTTATTGTTGGTTATTGTGCAAGCACAATAAGCTCTTCCCTGCCTCTTCTCACCATTGAACATCCCCAAGGCTCTCCACCAAATCTACTGGTGAGAGAGCGCTCTTGGAAATGGCATGGGATATGGTGCAGGGGATGGTAGCAGGAGGGGGGGAATTCCTGCAGATGGATGCAGCTACTTTCCATGAGCTTAATTGTGCATGTGCAAATTTGGATGCAATCCCAGAAATAGTCTATACTAGATATTCAATTGTCTTGGTTTTCATTTTTTAGAAAGTAGTGTGCAATGCCAACACTAAACAAAATGTTGACCTTTTTTCCTGCATCAGTACTCTAGGACTACTTTAGATTCTCATGGTGCTATAAAGAATCAAGAGGTTGAAGAAAGTTTCATTCATTGAGGTTCTGCTTGTTCATTCAAAGAGATGTTTGCAAATAGCTAATTCCCTCTTTATTCATTTCAGCTGGAATGAAGGGAAAGGATCTTCCAGTAGTGCCCAGAATTCAATATTCTATGCTTACTCAGGACTCCTGCCAAAATCCTACGTTGTTAATTCACTTCAAGAATAGCTCTGGACTGGCACTACAATTATTGCCATGCACTTAGCACACGAGCTCACTTTCTCTTTTTATATGATCTTTTCTCTCTTTGAGGGAGGAAAAAGGAAGAAGATAAATTATAAATTTTCTCAAGTGTATCACAATATAGCTCTTTGTATTATTAAACTACTGATGCCACTTCACAGCCTAAGCTACATCCGCATAAAGACAAGCAGGATTTTACATTCTTTACTGTATTCAAAGCATTAATAAACCCTTTCTCTCGGCCACTGCCACCCCCTTCTCAGCATACTCTCATTCAATTACTGACATTGTCAAAGGTTGCATGGCACAACCTACATTCACTAAGTGCTTGTTGCAGCAAATCTCATTCACAAAATTGTGGTCAAATCACACACTACCAAGAAATTGAGAAGTTCCGTAACTGCAAGTGTCTAAAGGACTGGAAAAAGCCACAAGTACCATTCATAATTCCCACCACCCAAGAACAAAGAATCATTGCAATAAAGATTCTTTACTTCCCTTGTTAATAAAAGCCAGATCTATGTAACCAGAATGATTATAGGTAACAGTCACTGCTAGGACATCTCTGCTCAGAGGTCTCTTGGGGATAAGGAAGTAGTTCTCAAACTTTTTAGCAGCGGTGCCTACTTTTTAAAATGACACTATCAAGAGGACCCACTCAGCTTTACAAGACTTTTTTTTTTTTAAAAGGTGGTCTATAAAGAAATATTTTATTTATTTTCTTGCAGCAAAAAAACTTGATCCATTTCTTGTAATGAGTCAAGCCTAATGAATAGCCTCAAGGCTTGAGGGGCTTAGTTATGTGAACCAGTCTTCACCTGCTGCCACTACCTGTCATTGATGCACTTGGAAAACACACACCCGAAAAAGACCTTTATGCATTTATCTTCCTATATTTATGCAAGCTTGCAAACTGCTGTTTGCAGGGCAGTCAGCAGCTATCCGATTTTTGAATAGTCTCGGGGTCTGAAGTACTTATCTGATCTTTCCATCACTGGGTGTTTTTATAGGTGGCTCTGCAGGACTCATCAGCAATTGAGTCATAACCCACCAAGTGGGTCCCTACCCACAGTTTGAGAAATGCTGAAGAACAGTCAGGGATGGAGAATGAAAATAAAATGTTCTAGAAGGAACACCTGGTCCAGGAAAAAACAACACTTGAAGTTGCCCTCCCACCACCATCCCTGTATGGTGGGGGGGGGCATGCACCTACAGCTGCTTTGACAGAGGAGATGAAGCAGAGGTGGTGGCTGCTTTTCCTGCTCCCCATGTTTTGCTTTGCTGTTTTTGCATCTGCTCTACTGTCATTTCCTCTGGGCCAGCCCAGCTATTCAAGCTCTGCACCAACCACACTGTTCTTCTCACCTTGGGCTTCTGTTGCTTCCCATTCAAACACAGAGGCTGGGCAGACCACACTTGGTATGGAAGAAGATTCCGCTCCCAGCCTCTCCTACTCAGCTTGTAGTACTTGAAGAAGCAAAAGGAGATAAAATAGCAGCAAGCAGTAGAATCTAAGTAAGAGGTGTGGAAGAGTTGCTCTGCCCCCACTGCCTTGCTCCGGAGGACAAGAAGCAAGTGGAAGGGGGAGACAGAGTGATCATGATTGGATCTCTCATGGAAGTAAGGAATCAAAACAATTACTTGCTGCTTCTTCCTGCAACACCACCCCTGCAACTGCTTGCAGTCACAGCACTAGAGGAAGATGTGGGCTGCTGTTGCCATGATCCTCCTTTTGATTGCTCTCAGAGAGCAAGAAGTGACCTGAATTGAAGCACTGACTGAAGGGAGTTTAGTGTTAAACTTGTTTCATACTGAGGGTTGAACAGCATTCATGATGCCTGCTGAGGGCTGGAAGTGATGTCATTAGGCAGGAAGTGATGTCATTAAACAGGTCATAACCAAAAATCACCTTTTTCTCACTTAGGAACTCATTAGCTGCAAATGACAGAAGAAAAAATACACAAATCTTGATCATATTTCAAGATATAGGAAAGCCCAATACCAGTAACACTTCAGCACTGCTCAGCAGCTGAGAGCCTGAGGGACAGATAAAAAGCTTCTGCGGGCTGCATCCGGCCCCCGGACCTTATGTTTGACGCCCCTGGTTTAGTAGGCGAGCAGGACACCTCTCCTTTCCAGCCTGCTGCTCAAAGCAGCCACTTTAGTCAGCTTCATGACAGGGCCAGCCTTGCCATTATGTATCACTACATTTATTACATTTTCTTACAACTTGGAGGGGACATAGATGTTTAAATATGCGGGAAAGCAGAAAGATCTAGCTTTGAAACTGTTAGGCAAATAAAGCATCTAAAGTTGCTGACCTGTCAAGAAGCTAAGAAGCTGTTAAGGGTCTACTGTGAGAAGCAAAGAGAATGGAAAGCAGTGAGAAGCAAAGAGAATGCATACCTCAGGCTCCTTTGGAGTAAAACAACTGCTTCCTCCCATCAGGTCCTTCACAGCCAGTCTCATGTACAAGTGGATGCAACAAAGGAACGGGTTGGAAATCAGTAATCCCCAAGCTAAACCAGGCGACCTTCCCAAATGATGTCCCCATGCACTCTCTGCAGTTGCTGTCCATTCCACAATCCCTCACTCTTGAACTCCTTACAGATGCTCAGAGGAAGAGACAACTGGAGAAAGGTTACAGTTTTCTCAGAAAGCTGGAAGTGGTATAACAGAGCCATCACAGCTTGTGAAATGTGTGCTCATTTCTTCTATCTCACTAAGGGCACTCAAAAGATTTTGCAGTTCTCCATGAACTTGATCAGTCAGCTGCAAAAGTAAAAGAAAGGAGTGTGCATGCAATCACTATCTGCTGTCCCCCCCTCCCCAAAAAAGAGAGGAAGTTACTCTTTCATCTCTACCTTTCATTGCCTTTCCCAAGGTTGACATGCTAGCTCAGTACTCCCTGCACTGAAGGGCTGTGGCTCAGAGGACTTTTCCAACCCTGGTACAGGAACTCAGCAACACAAGGGGAAATAGAAGCAAAGAGGTCCAGGAAGATGAGAAATATCTTCTTCTTGTGCCCCTCTCTATCCTACAACTGAACATTGGCTACAGCTAACTTTAATAGAGATAAGGTGGCCAAGATCTGCCTACCTCACACTTTGGTTCAGCTGAGACACAACATGAAAACATGGTATCCTAGTATAATGAGCCTTGGAGAGCTGGGGGCTCACGTGCTTCCCCTTCATCTTCTTTGTGCATGAGAGAATGAATGCTTCCATTTTGACTTGGAAAACAAATCACCTCCCATTACATCCAAACTGAAGGAATGGTGGTTTGTTCACTAACTTGAGAGTTGGAAGTGCTACCCTAGCAAACCATAATTTGATGTCCTAGCTCAATATAACGCTAACTAGTGACCAGTCACCCACATTTGTACATAATGGAGGTGCAGTTTATTCTTAAAGTGAGAGCAGATACTTTCACTCTCCTGCTCCTGGTTGCAAGATAGGAGAAGAGGGAAATATACATGCCTATGACCACTCTTAGGTTTGTTCATGTTGTGATAAACCATGGTTAGGTTTATGTCTGTCTGAACCAGACCTTTCAATGTGTGATCTGGGTGGAGAAGATGCACTTAATATCCATCTATTTTCTGGCCAAAATGGTGCTTTGTGGTAGCGGAAATGTTTCCACTCCAAGTCCTACATGTGAGAATGTTCAGATTTTTTTTGAATTCTGTTTGCTGCATTTGCTTTCCCTCTCTGATGCTTTGGTGCCAGTATTTTCCTTCTCATTAGTCTGTCTTCTTGACATGGCATTCACATGGATGAATGCCAACCAACCAAGGGTCTTCAAGGATCCTATTTTTTACATGATTTTAAAAAATCATGACATGACATAGCTCATCTGATTTGGCTAGGGACAAAGTCACAGAGGGCAAACAAAGCCAACTGAGAGCAAAGGCAATGCTTCCTGGATCAGTCACATGAGTGTTCCCAGCCAATCAGGGATTACGTAATGAACAGAATGATATGAGAATACATAGTCAAGCAGATTTTTGCTATATGACAATATCACTGAGGGAAAACAAAGTTACTTTCAGCAGCAGTGCCCTCACCCTGAACAGACAAATATTTTCACCTTTTTGATCACCCCCAAAAAATTGCCAAAGGGGAGCTGCTTTTCGGTGAAAGTATTTTTGGCAGCAAAGAAGCTCCCTCTTTTGGCTCAGACCAAGGAAAGAATAGTTGCCAAACAGGGAAACAGGAGAAAAATGAGTGTCCTTAGGAACACTACTCAGGACATCAAGAATGACGAACTGAATACTCAGCTGTAAAAGACAAAGACAAAATGAGCAGTATAAGATGAAAACAAAGGCAATACTAGCACTTATCAGAACCACTAGCTACATTTCTAAGTACAAGGATTATACGAAGCTCAGTTTGCATTTGGAAAAACCATCTTCTGTGGGTGACATGTACGATTTCAAAGGAAAGACTAGCATCATGACCCCCTAGAGGCTTATGAACAATAAGTATCCCAAACAAATGACTGTAAAATGGCATGAGTAAACCAGTCTTATGATTCTGGACCGAGTTGAGTCATGCCATTCAAGCTCTCAAGGCTGGCAATGCCACAGTTGTGTGACTGCAAGTGAGAAAGACATGATGGAGAGAGGAGAGACACAGGCAGGATCTCAGATAAGAACATACTAGGGCACTGTCATGAGCTAAAGAGAACGGAAGCTTGAGCTTTGTCAAAAGAGGGCAAGTCAGAGAGGCCACTGCAAGATCATGCCCTTTGTTGAAGTGAACCAGGTTTATATAAGAGGAAAAAGTCAATTTATATTCATGTTTATCATTACAGATTACAGTTACAAAACGTTTTTCAGTTGTCCGACATTGCATAGAAGTGCTGTGGTGGGAAAGAAGAAAAGTGTTCACAACGTACTTCAGATGCTTAGTGAGAACTCTGCTGGAAAGAAATATCCAAGTACAATCCAGAATTGAACCATGAAAAAACCCCAGTTATTCCTTTATCAAAAATCATCAAATTTTTGGACATTCTAATCCCAAATTAGCATTCTCCTCTGCTCAGGCCCCTGTGATAGGTATAGTCAGGACTCACTGATTCTGCTATTTCAGTTCCTTGAGGATCACCCAATCAGTCACTTTTTATTAACAGAAGCAGTAACACTTTGCAATCCCAGCTGCTCTCAAGGTCTGATATGACTCAGGATACAGTTCAAAGTACATGTACTTAACCCGTAAACACCAAAACAGCTTTTCCAATGCATAACCAAAAGCTTGCTTCCTCCCATATACAATCTTTTCAACTGGTCAAAAGAGACCCTTTCCATTAATTTATATAATCATTTTCAAGTACAACCACAACTTTGCAAATGATGCAAGACTAGGGATTGTTGATCATGCCAGAATAGGATGAACCAACCTTTCCCTTCTCCCTCTCTTATTCAGAATCCTCCTCTGACACTCACATCCTTCTCTACACCACTTGAGTTCCTCCTTTCTTTTTCTTACATCCACAAAGGAAATAATACAAGAAAACAGATCCTCACATCAGAAGATCTCAAGGAATAAGCGCAGAAATTTATAAAGTGCACAAACAGTAGCACTTTAAGTCATCAAAGTGGCCCCTCCTACTCGCCACCAGAGCCATTCCAGGCAGCAGTGACAATGCATAGGAGGTGCTGTTTGGTTTGGCGATCACCTGCACATTGCCATTGCTGCTCAGAATGGCTCTGATGGTTCATGGGAGGGGCCGCTTACACAGCGCATTGCTGTGCCTGCAGTACTTACAATTTTACCCCCCCAGTTATGCTACTGTGCACAAATTCCATGAGATGAGGATATATATAAATCATTCTTGGTGATTACTCCAGAGTTATCCAATTCCTTGCTTCTAAAGAGATACCATAGCCAGAAGTTGGTCATCTGATGGTAGCTATGCTATGCTGTCATGTTTGAGGCGGCAGTTATTGCCTTGGGCTAAAGAGCTATTGGTTGGCAACCTTCAGTCTCAAAAGACTATGGTATAAGCCTACAGCACCCGGTATTCCCAGGCGGTCTCCCATCCAAGTACTAACCAGGCCTGACCCTGCTTAGCTTCAGAGATCAGACGAGATTAGGCATGTGTTCTAACCTGCCATTTATTATACAGTATTTTTGTAACATGCTTCTTTTTCAAAAGTATTTTACCCTCACTAAACTTAAAAATAAAGGAAGAATGAACTGCATGAAAATATCAAAATTTGCAATAAAGTGTTGTGAACTAGTCTGTACAGAAACTATGGAGTGTGCACAAACCTACAGTGGAATCCTCTAAGCTTCAAAGAACTTAATGCAGCACATTCACTAACCAACCCAAGAAGAAATCCCACAATCTGAACAATTCAGGAGATTAAGAAAGGAAAAAAGTGAACAGTGAGAGATCCTAACGTGTATGTACACATAAGCCGAATTTTAAAGCATTGCCAAAGATGGGATCCAATTTTAAAAGATTCAGACATAGGAGGTTTCCCAAACAAAAGTGACTATCTTTACAAAAAGATCATCTATTCATACCTCCCCATAGAAAGTCTGCATCAATGTGAACAGTCATAGCTTACCAATGATCCTTAACTCTAGGTATTTTAGCCCCTCCTAAGCTCACAGAAGTGTATTACAATACCAAGTTCAGTCTACATTTAGTTAAAAGCTTATTTGCGGGGTTTAAAAAAATGCATACGAGTTTCATTTAAAATAAGGATGGAAATATTCAGGGAACGAGATAGTTCTTTATAGTTCCTTATAGCTCCCTAGTTCATGAGGGAAAGAAGCATACGCATTATAGCAATGTCAACATCACACCTCTTTTTGGACTACTTTCTTTCATAGCTATTTACTACCATTTTCAAACCAGGCTATCCTACACCATCTGGGTGACCTCCATCAGGCTGCACCTCATGCTGGGAAAGAGGAAAAAGTTTTTCCCATTCGCCATTGAAATGAAATGGGAATTAGCTTAAACAGCAACTGAATTACAAGCCAAATACCTGCACTTGCACAATGCAGAAAAGCTAGAAGTTGTTAATAAGTATGAACATACTAAGCCTCGAAGCAATGCTAAATAAAAAAAAATGCAGCAACATTGCCCAAAAGAAAAGCACCCATCCATGCCACCAAATTAAATTACGATCTTGCAGACCAATAGAAGATGTTAGAGAATACTTTGTACCAGCAAACCCAGTGTTAGCATTGTGACGTGCATATATGTGTTTGGGAAATCAATGCTTTCATATGTTACAGTACATACTAATTTTTCCATAAAATAATCCTTTGGTCCATACAGCAGTTTACAACTTCAGAATAAGAATCAAACATACGTAAGTGGCACAATAATGAAATTGGGATTATAAAGTCTTTAACCCCATAGTCCACATCAAGTTGTGCATATTTCATGCTCCCTTTAGAGATACACCAGAAATGTCACACACTAAATGGACTCTCAACATATTAAAGAATATGATCAAATATATTGACAGTAAAGACCACCCACCATAACTTTCAGAGTAAAACTGATTCTTTATGGCTACAAACCTATATACACTTTCCTGTGAGCAAGCCTCACTGAACACAACAGGGTTCAAAGTAGACATGCACAGGATTGTGCTGTTAGTCATAGAATCCTCACAGAATCACATTCAAAGGACCTACAGTTTAAAAGTATGGATGTCCTCTCCTTACGTTCTGCATTACGTAATCCTTGATCTTCCTCTCTGATTAGAACATATAGTAAACATTTCTATCAGAACATTCTCAGCCTCTCCAAAAACTATGCCCCTCTTAACTTTTGTGATGCTTTCCATCCAGTAATTACCATAAAAATAACTCATACAAACAACATAATCAAGACCAGAGAAGACAATCACTCCTGAATTTATAGCTTCAGAAGTTGTTTTTCAGATGGGAACAGTAGGTGATTCAACACTTCATTATTGAACAGAGGTTACTGATAAGATATACATTTCCTATTTTAAAACATAATTTGATTTCCTCTCGTAACAATCACAGTGTTATAATTTAAGAATACTGTACATGTTGATTTTTCAAAGAGCATGATTAAACCTTTGATTAAATTTAAAATGGATTTGTAAAAAAGCACTTCAATCCATGACATGATACAAGTGATAAAATACTATCTTATATTAGTAGAATGAAGACTAGTGTCTGATACTTTATAAGCATAAAAAAGCTAATTGTTTCTATACCAGAAAAATTTTACACTCAGATCACTAGACCTTCATGTTTTCATCCCTTAAGAAATTCTTCCATATTCATAGGAACAGTCTCCCCAAGAAAGATTCTCAGAAAGTATACATGGCATTCTGAACAGAAATTATGCCACTTAAGTACAAAAAGAAAAATTGGAAGAATCTTAAGAAACCAAACAAGATTACTGAATCTTAAAAAGAAGTTGCTAATATATTTTAATAACTACAGAAAATTAGCTACAAACCAAAATTTGGCAAAACATTTTCAAATCTTCTGTTCAGGTATATTTGATGTCTTCTCTAATTAGGTACAACTCCTCTCCTCTGCATTCTTAATGCTAGATACTTTATACACACAGAACAAAATATTTTTAATAAAGCATGGGAAAATTTAAGGTGAATTGTTTCAGCTACTTGCTACTGTTACTATATTTTTCCATGTTTTTATCCTCTCTCTATGAACACATCAGAGATTTGTATAAGAAAATCTTATCAATGCAAGAATGCATGATATGAAATCACTTTTTCCATTCAAAATGTACAATGAAACCAAAATTAGCATCTAATGCAAAACACACAAATTGCTTAATTCCATTAATAATGTAATATACAATGCACCTAATTCAATATCTAAATCCTTAAGCAGGGCACATTCCCTTTTTATCATATAAAATATTCAGATTCATCGCAATTTAACATTGAAGCTGAGAATGGATACTTTACATATTATCTACCTTTTACACAATGTAGTACCAAAAAAAAGCAAGAAAAACTTCTCTAAAACATTCTTAAAGGAAACAGAATTTGTACAAGACAGAAAACAGGCAACATTTAACTCATGAAAGACATTAATAGCCTTTTGTCTGCAAAGACCTCTGGCTATATGACCCTTCCTCCCCCCAGCACTGTCACGCAGCAGCCACCATTTTCAGAGCTACCTCTGCCTGCTTCCTCTGGAGTCTTAACATGTTCACTAAAGAAAGACATTCCAGAGAGAACATGAGGATTTTAGTGACTTTCTGAAAACCTTATTCTACACTAAAAGGGCAAATAGAATAGGGGCTACTGATACATATACCAGACCTACAAATTAAATACGTTTAGGATCTGCGAACCAGTTTAACTGAACTGAACAGTTTAACTGAACAGTTTAACTGAACCCCTGCTAATTGGGTAAGAGGCACTTTTTCAAGTGGGTGCTCCTTTTTTTAGCAGGGGGAGAGTAACTGGCCCACCTCACCCCAGCACTGTCTGTTCTAGTGGCTGTCTGCTGGTATTCCTTGGCATCTTTTTAGATTGTGAGCCCTTTTGGGACAGGGAGCCATTTAGTTATTTGATTTTTCTCTGTAAACCGCTTTGTGAACGTTCAGTTGAAAAGCGGTATATAAATACTGTTAATTAAAATTAAATTAACTGGAAACACATCTGACTGATTTTAATTACAAGAGGGTAGACTGCTGCAAAAAACAAAAACAAAATAAACTAAAGAGTTCTGTGGCATTTTAAAGATTAATGAATTTATTGTGGTATATGCTTCAATGAGCCAGAGCTTAGTTCATCAGAGGCATCTATAGAAGGGGGCTCTGGCCCCAAATGCCACCATAAATGTGCTAGCCTTTATAAGATGCCACAGGACTACCTGCTGTTCCCTATTTTATTAGAACATACTTCCAAAGAAAAATGCTTAGGATTCCTGGCTTAAACTCCAATCCTAAACTCATTTTAGGAATGTCCCATTAAAATCAAGTGGGTCTTACTTCTCAGTGTTTGTTTTAATATAAGAGGAAAACATTTTATCCCAAGTGTTTTAAGAACTGGACAGTACTACAAAACAGATTCTCTCAAGGGGACATATGCGAGTAACATTTTGATCAGTCAGATAGATACCCTACTGTGCACTCTCAAACTACACCAGACCTTGAATCTCACAATTATAAAATACTGGTAATTCATTATAAAAAAATAACTCTGTCTTTATTTTCAACCTATCAATTTGCCTAACTTTCACAAATGTTCTGCTGACATATTTAAACATTTCCCCTAGATTACTAACGAATCTTAAAAGGATAGCATTTGAATTGAAGTGCTGTCCTAAAACCAACCCACTGACCTCACACAAACAAGGTCCACACTAATGTCAGATGAGAACACTAACCAAACAAATAATGGTAGATTGGATTTGGGCTTTCAGGGAGGGAATCCTTGCTTTAAATGAATTTATGGGGTTTGTTTAACTTTAAACAGGCTCATACACCTACTGAAAAATAACAATCTCACACTCTAGCTTTAAAACAAGAACACTATTTTAAAAGAATATTTAAGTGTGTTACCTTTGAAAGATATCACAATTAAATGCCTACATGAAAAGCTCCTATAAAGGGGGGGGGGAATAAAGCATAATTAAATCAGGAAATTGGATCTCAAAAACTTGGGCAACTGAGAAAATCAATCATCAGAACTCCTAGGAAAACAAGCAAGGGTATCAGAACAGGAAAAGAAACTAATTTGTCTACTCCTGTAAATATTTTCAATTGTAACATAACATCAAACTCTAACTATTAATACTATTCTCACCGTGTTTTGTGCTGTAGTATGTTGAACACACTATCCCAGAAAGACATGGAACTAGATACACTGAACGTCACCAACTATACAATTCTAAATACTTGCACCAATGTGCTCAAATAAGCCATTGTGTTTTGTGGAACCAGAATGAGAATAACCAATCCTAATCATACTTGTTGGCTGGTATAGCAAATCATAGAATCAAACCACAAGTGCTGAGCTTCCACCATTTCATTTTTCAAAAATTCAATTTCTTTAAGAGTCATAGTTTCCCTCATAAAACCAAAACTAAAGCTGTTATCCTAGTCTGTGACACTCATGTGAGTATTTATAAGCATTATCAAGCACTCTATAAATTTATAGGTGCTACAGAAATTAACAGCCAGTTCTTTCAGAAAGCAAAAACCACAGAAATCAACAAAGCTTACTTCTATGTCACATGTCCAAAAATCAGTGTTCCATGCAAACAAATTGCATAGAATGCATTCAATACAAATATTGCAGAAGAATTCTAATAAAAGCCAATATAGAATTTCTGTAAACAATTTTTCTCTATTATAGTTTCCATGGAATCTCAGAATGGCATTCTATTGCATGGTTATTTCTCCTATTCAAAAATTATTCATACAAATGATCCGAGCAACAAATTCCAGAGAGCATCAAATTTACTCACAAAATATTGTAGTCACTTGATAAACACACTTATCAAGAGACAAAACACCCACAATTCACACAAATATTTCAAACATCAACATTATCATTTTTGGGACAGTTTTTTAGCTAGTGTCTTAAACTTAAGAAAGGGAAAGGAAGGGGGTTATATGTGGAAAAGTCCACATTTACACAATCTACCTTTTTTCAAGTATGCATTTTAAATGGCAATTTTTAATGGGGGGGTGGGTAGGGAGGTGGGGTGGCAGTGAGAAATTATGCATTATTAACATGCTAAAGATTTCTTCCTAAACAGAACCTCAAAAATACATTTGGAATTTTTGGAAATTAAGATGTCTCTCTAAAATCTTAAGAAAATGAAAATACACTGCATTCTTTCAAAATTCAATGTAAATTTTTCCCCACTCTTGAGGCAAAGCAACCAGGAAAGCAGAGCCTGACAGAGCAATAATAGTTATTGGAGTCACCAATTTTTATGGATATTACAACACTTTCTATATTACTTGCGATAAATTGCAATTTAAAAAAAAGACTACCACCTCCTTTCCCCATCCACTGTATTAGGAATTGAAAAAGTAACTTCAGCAAAACTTATAAGTCCGCAAACTTTTCAAAAACTGGGTTTAGACTGTTGCAGCGATAAAACAACAGTTGTTTGTGCAGCAATGCTCGAAGCAAATTGGAATTACATTAGAGTGACTGCCTTAAAACCGAATATATCACAAGTTCTTGAATATACTTTGGAAGAGCCACAAGAATCATCAGACAAGAAAATGCCACATAGCAATCAGAACAAAGACCAATTGGGAGACAACATGACCACCCCATATAAATTGCACCTGGGCCATGCATTGCTAGCCCTAAAAGAAGCACACCAGTGGATTTATACAGGCCACTCAGTAGCCCCTTTTGGTAACAAATGCTTTCCAGTTTCTACAAGATTAGGAAGTTGCTGCTCCAACTTATGGAGTGGAGTTTAACACACTGTTTTAGTTCTCAAGATAAACCAAAGGGTTGCTTCATGTGCTGTGTCCTTTTCAAGTGACCATCTTTGATGGTCACAGTAGAAAAACTAGAGGAATTGCTAACAATATTAGCTGACAGTAAGGCTGAAGTCCTAGGCACAATGGCTTGAATGCAAGCTTCCCCTTCCCCCTCCCCAAAATCAATGAGGGTCTGACTTCCAAGCAGATGTGGAAGTAGGATCAAGCTACTCCAACGTCACAGGAAGCCTTCTGTTAAGGTATCATGACTCTGAAAGGCATAATCAAGTGACTGCATGGAAAACCAGTGTCTCACCACTAAATCCATACAGGGAAAGATAATGAAAGTTTCAGAAAGAAGGAAAGAAAAAGTCCTCCTACAACTGTAGGCAAGGACAGCAAAAACAGAAGTACTAAATTACATTCAGTATAGAAGTCTAAACTTAAGTGATGAAATCTCTCTCTCTTTCTCTCCCCTGTTCTGGCTAATGAGTCAATTGATCCCAGTAAGCAGTTGAACAGCAAGGTATTTACCTTAGCTTTTTAGGGACAGAATAATCCACTTCTATGACTTTGCCATGCAATTCCGCTTTACCTTAACAACAGAAAGAGAAACAAAACAATCAGGTTCCAGTCCTGAAAGTGCTGGCTCCTCAGAAGTGAAACCTGACTAGAGCTGAGTGAAGGTGGGACTCTTTGGGAGTTTATGGTAGAGTAGGGGACAAGGGAAGGGGTTCTTTCAGTGGGAAAGTGATAGCAGGCTTCCCTGGAGAGCTCCCCAGAGTAGGACTCTGAGCCTGAAAGCATGACTTAGCCAGTGGGGAAGGGATTTGGTTCCTCTCAGGTTGTTTTGCTCAGGAGCCACCCCTCCATGCCTGTGATCCACTGGTCTGAGCTGCCCCTGGGGGTGTGTGTGTCCTCCATGCCTGCAATTCTATTGGTATGAGCTGCCCCTGGGCTGTGTGCATGTGTGTCCTCCATGTCTGCAATCCACTGGTCTGAACTGCCCCTGGGCTGTGTGTGTGGGTTCCCTCCATGCCTGCAATCCAGTGGTCTGAACTGCCCCTGGAGGTGTGCATATGTCCTCCAAGCCTGCAATCCACTGGTCTGAGTTGCCCGGGTGTGTGTGTGTGTGTGTATGTGTGTGTGTGCTCGCGATCCACTGGTCAGAGCTGCCCCAAGGCTGGGTAGGTGGGTGTGTCCTCCATGCCTGTGATCCACTGGTCTGAGTTGCCCTGTGTGTGCGCGGTGCTTCTTCCGGCTTCTCTTGTCTGACACTGAGCCCGTTCACATGAACACGAGCACGCCAAGGGAAAGAGCGAGCCCACCCTGCGCGTGCAGAGCCTCCATCGCCCACACAAGACCTGCTCCCCCCAACATGCCTGCGAAGGGCAGCCAGCTACCGAGCGGCTGCCACCCAGCCTCAGCGACTCCACGGAGGAAGCCAGCCAGCCAGCCAGCCGGCAGCGCACATCAATGAAGGTCCGCCCGGAGTGAGCGCTGCGCTGCGCTCCGGCCGGCCCCCCGCGCCCCGGTGCCCGGGCTCCGAGCCGTGCCCCCCGCGGCTGCTCCGGCCTGGGCTGGGCTGGCGGCGACGCGGCCGGCCGGCCCCAGGGTTGGCGCGCGGCTCCGGACCCCCGGGCACGTCTCGGGCTCCTGGCTCCGCGCCCCCGCCGAGTTGGGGCAGGGCTCCTCGTAGAAAGATGCTCCAGAGCCGGCGGGAGCGGGGGCGGCCGGGGGCGGCCGCGCCCCGAGCCCGGGAGCCGCTCAATAAAATCGGAGAAAAAAATCAGCGAAAAATCCCTCCCGGGCCGCCTGCCGGAGCGCGGCGCGCGCGGGAAGGGCGCACGGGCGCTGGTGGGCGCCGCAAGGGGCTCCCGCGCCCCGCCAGCGCCAGGAGGTCCCCCGGACCGCGAGGGGCCCCGGCCGCCCCCTCCGAGAAGGGAGGGGCGCTGGGCACAGGGGACCCCGCGGGGGCCTCCCCGGTGAGGCTCCCCGGCCGCCCACGACTCCCGGGGGCCTCGCCCACCGCCCGCCCCGGGGAAGAGAGGGGGAGCCGGAGGTCGGAGTCCGGACCCCCGGCCGGCGCGGAACCGGCGCGCTCGGGCTTACCGGACAGAGTCTCGATGGCGCGGATGGCCCAGTTCTGGTCCGGGTAGTCCACGAAGGCGTAGCCGGACTTGAGCAGGACCTGCCCGGTGAGCGGCAGCTTCCTGTCCCCGAAGAGCTGCCGGAGCTCCTCGGCAGTCACCGCCGGGCTCAGGTTGCCGATGTAGAGCTTGTTCATGGTCCGGGCGGGGAGGGGAGGGGAGCGGAGGAAGCCCAGGCCGCGGCCGCCCCCTCCTGCCTGCCTGCTCGTCCGCCTGCCTGCCTGCCGCCCACCTACCTAGTGGGGCTGCGAGGTCCAGCAGCAGCACCTCCCCGCCAGCCCAGCCCACCAGCCCAGCCCGTTCCTCGAGCTGCTCGCAACAGCGCCCCGCAGCCGGGCAGGCAGCGGGAGGGAGGGAGAGAAGGCGGAGTCCAGCCCCGCCCCGCCCCGCCCCGCCCCGCCAGGACCGTCCCTCGAGCTCCGGATCGCTCCTTCCCGCCGCTCTTGCCCGGGACAGGCAGGAGGAGGAGGAGGAAGCAGCGCTGCAGCGGCAGAGCTGGGCGGGCGCGCCCAGCAAGCGCCAGCCTTCCCTTCCCTGGCTGGGAGCACGTGGCGACGTGCAGGGCTGGGATCTCGCCAGAGGCCGGGGAACCTACTCCGCCTGCCCACCCTCGGGAGCGCCGTGGCGCTGACGCCAGCCAGCCCTCCGCCCGATGGGGCCTGCCTGCAGGAAGTCCTGTCCTAGCCGCCGCCAGATCCGCGCTCCCGGGTGAGCCTTTGCTGTCCCTGCAGCTGGGAGCTAGTCCGGCCGGCTGGAGCTCTCCAGGAATGGGGGCAGCAGCTGTGCCTGTGCAGCGCGTCCCCGGGTGGGCGGTGCAGGACGGGGGCGCTGGTTTTGCACGGGACACTTTTTGAGCACGTGCCGTGCGATCTTTGGGCTTCCCAGGGCAAGCGAGCTGAGAGCCCAGTCCTAGCCACACTTTCCTGGGAGTAAGCCCGATTGTATGCAGCGGGACTTACTTCTGAGTAGAGAAGCATAGGCTTGTGCTCTGTCTCTCCCACCCCAACAAAAGACCGGCGTCCCATCACTTTGGCCGGATCAGTGGCGTAGCTAGAGGGGGTGCAAAGCGCTAAGTTTTGCGGGGAGCCTCACCGCAGCGTGCAAGCGGCCCCTCCCCATCGGAGCCATTCCAGGCGGGGGGAGCAAAACAGAGGCGAATGCCCTCGCCCGGAATGGCTGCGAAGAGGAGGGGCCGCTTGCACGCTGCAGTGAGGCTCCCTGCAAAACTTCGCACTTTGCACCCCCTCTAGCTACGCCACTGGGCTGGCTGCAAAGCGCAACTTTCAAACACTTCCCCCCCCCCCACTCTGGGTTTGTTTTCATGGACATTTTATTTCTCTTTGCCAGCGATTAACCTTTCAGAATGACCTGCAGCCTCCCCTCTTCCTGATTCACATACCCTCCAGGGGGAAGTTTTGAGGTTTCCAGCATGACCCCCCCCCCCCAGGAACTGGAAGGCAAATTCCATTGGCATCCAGTGGACAGCCTTCCACTTAGATGAGTTTTGGGACTGAGGTCTCCATCCTGTGTGCGCACTTACCTGGGAGTAAGGCCCACTGAACACAATGGCACTTCTGAGGCAGGGTTGGCAGATACATAGGGGGACAGAGTGCCTATACCTTTATTGTGTAGAAGAGGGAAGTTTGGCAGATGCAGCTCAACATGGAAGGGTTTTAAAATACTACACCTGCCAAAATCCCCTCTTCTATACACTGGTTAAAGGTATAGGCATCTCCATTGTGTCTGGTCACCCTGTTTTGAGTAGACACTCTGTGTGGGTCTAGGTCGAGCCAGTGCTTTAAACAACACTGCAGGGCCCTCCAGTCCAGGGCAGCCCGATCCTGTGCCTGTTTACTCCGGAATGAGTTGACTTCAGTGGGACTTCCTCCCAAGCAAGCGCTGGTAAGATTGCAGGTTGACTGAGAAGGATCAGATGCCATTGGGGTGGTTTAGCTCCAGAGTCTGAACTGAGCCGGGCAAGTGCTGAAAGTACCTCTAGCTTGGGAGGCAACTAGGACATGGGAATAAATCTCATTGAACTAAATGAGACTTATTCCCGAGTAGAGATGCCTAGGCTTGCACATCAGCCGGTCAGTCCTGGAGCAGAGCTGAAAACCCTGAGCGAAGTGGGATATCTATTCAATATTTGCTTGCCCCCCCCCCCCCCGCAAACTGGGCTAAGAGGGTCGGTCGGGACAAGTGATGTATCATTTCGGTAGCGCTTCTCAGAGCCCAATCCTATGCATGTCTACTCAGAAGTAAATCCCATTATACTCAGTGGGGCTTACTTCCCAGGTAAGTGTGGATAGGATTGCTGCCTTAGAGCTCAAGCTTATGCATGTCTACTCAGAAGTAAGTCCCATTATAGTCAGTGGGGTTTACTCCCAAGTAAGTGTGTGGATAGGATTGCTGCCTTAGAGCCCAATCCTATGCATGTCTACTCAGAAGTAAGTCCCAGTATAGTCAGTAGGACTTACTGTCAGGTAAGTGTGGATAGGATTGGGCCCTCACTGTGCTCAGAGATTAGAGACGAACATCCCTATATGGGAGAGCGGCAGCTTGTCAGTGGCGTAGCTAGAGGGGGTGCAAAGCACTAAGCCTTGCAGGGAGCCTCATCGCAGCGAGCCTCCCTCTCCCCTTAGGAGCCATTCGTCTCTGTTTTGCTCCCCCCCTCTTGGAATGGCTTCGAAGGGGAGGAGGCACCTCTGCACGCCGCGGTGAGGCTCCCTGCAAAACTTAGTGCTTCCCCTCCAGCTACGCCACTGCAGCTTGCCAGCGAAACTCTTGGCTGGGGGATGATGAGTCATCTCCGCTCCGTGAAGGGGGTGAGACTTTGGTCGTCCCTGCAGTAAACGCCATGCGAAGTCCCCGGCTGAAGAAGTTCTGGGAAGCGGCGGACATTCCCAGCAAGAGGCACAGCGCTCCGGGAAGTCGCTCTGCGCACGCTCCGTGGAATGAATGGGAGATGCGCGGAGAGCGGCTTCGGCGAGGCTGGCAGGCAGGCGTTTCCAGGGGGCTTGCGCTCAGACCGTGGGATGAGCTCGCCTGGGACCCTTTGAAGTTGCTGCAGTGTCATCAGCACACTGAGGGCCCAATCCTATCCACACTTACCTGGGAGTAAGCCGCACTGACTCTAATGGGACTTACTTCTGAGTAGACATGCATAGGATTGGGCTCTAAGGCAGCAATCGTACCCACACTTTCCTGGGAGAAAGTTGCTGCTGGGTTCCTGCTGCCCCACAACCAGAACCCAGAAAGTAGTGTGCTGGGGGGCATCCCCTCACCCTCTTTGCTAAACCTTCATTATTGAAGGGAAAAGGTTGGGAGCCCAGCCCTATGCATGTCTACTCAGAAGTAAGTCCCATTATAGTCAATGGGGCTTACTCCCAGGAAAGTGTGTATAGGATTGTAGCCTGGATCGCCTTACTGAGATGCCTGCAGCACCATCCTGATCCAGAGTTTCCAGGGAGCTTTGAAGAAACTTTCTGTCTCCAAACCCTCAGAAATAGGAGATAACACACACCTATGCATGTTTACTCAAAGGTAAATCCCATTGTGTTCATTTAGGATTGCACTCTTAAGCTTAAGAAATGTACAGCATTTCTCAAACTGTGGGTTGGGACCCACTAGATGGGTCACAAGCCAGCTTCAGGTGGATCCCCATTCATTTTATTTTTAATATATTAGACTTGATGCTACCATGGTAGGTGACTACATTTGGGGAATTGTGACAGATCTGTGCTTTTAACAGGCTACAGTGTATATGCTTGAACAGTGATAGTCAATGGAACTTACTTCTGGGTAAGTGTTTTGCCAGATCCCTGGTCCAAGCTTCACCTACGGAACATATGCCAACTTTAAGTCAGTTAGCTCCCTTTTGTTCCCTAGTTGCAGCACTGCTGGACCCTACCACCAGGGTAGCTCACGTGTTCAACCTGCAGAGGTCCTTCTTTCTCTCCTGCCAGCAACTTCTCCAGCTGCCACAGCAACATCTTTATCCTCAGCAGGTCTTGGGCATGGCAGCCACACACCAGTCTTCAGTAGTCCCCGGTCCAGCAATGCTCAGAAGTCCATTTGCCTGTCTTTCTGTTGGTCAGTGAGTCCATTGATCAATGGATTGCAGCAGGAAAGAGCACAGAGACATGTTTTGAAGTGAAGGAAAAATTAGACAACTGAAAGCAAATGTGCTCGCAAGATTCTAATTACGTAGTCCTATTGGTCTAAAACAGCATTTCTCAAACTTTGGGTCAGGACCACAAGCCAATTTCAGGTGGGTTCCCATTCATTTCAATGTGTATTCTATTGTTAATATATTAGACTAGATGCTACCATGGCATGTGACTGCATTTGGGGACATGTTACAGATCTGTACTTTTCACTATCTTTTCACAGATCTGTACTTGCTACTATGTATATGTTTTTAACACTGATAGTCAATAGTACTTACTCCTGGATAAGTGTGGATAGGGTTGCAGCCTTTGGGATTTTTGAGGAATTTTTTTTAAAACAGATCTGCACCTGCTTGGGAGGATTAGAAGGATTCTTCTTTATTTTCAATAAATTTTTAAACTTATACTTATTGTAAACTTTTAATTTACTTCCTTCCTTCATTAATTGATTTGATTTGATTTTGGGGTGTTAAAAATTTTCCTACTTGATGATGTCACTTCTGATCATGGCATCACGTCCCAACAGATTGTCATTCTAAAAAGTAGGTTCCAGTGCTAAAATGTTTGAGAACATTTGTCTAAAATATTATTTATGTATGTATGTACCTTTCTATCTGCCATCCTTTCTCTGAAGAGCTCAGGGGGTGGTGGCTCTTACTTCTCCTTTTGTTTGGATTTTAGCCTTCTCTGTCAAGGCAAAGGAGATACATGTTACCATGTACAATATATCCAACCTGTATAACTTTATTAGGGTCAACCAAAATGTCACAAAGAGATGGGCAAGCTTTTGAGTTCCTCCAAACTCTTCTTCAAACTGGATTAAACAAGAAACAAGGAAAAAAAATGTAGTGGAGGGGAAGAATAGGAGAAAGGATATAATAGGAAAGCCCCTCTTATTTCCAAAGGCTGCAATCCTATACAGTCTTAAGTGGGAGTAAGTCCCTTTGAACTCAATGGGACTTTGAGATGGAATGGGAGGGTTTCTCAGCACAGTTGTTGGTTTTGGCTTTTTCAGATTGGCTTCCTGCAGTTTCTGTGTCCATTAGTGCTTGTGTATATGCTTATATTTGGCATTCCTGGTGTTCGTTTGGCATCTTCTTTAGTGCTTATATTGTTTGTGTTCTAAATTATATGATTTCTCAATTAACACCTTCTCTACTTCCAATAACAAATGGAGAATTGGGTTGCTTGTTTACTGTATATCCCACCTTTCTACATTCCCATGCCTTATGCAGCATATTGCCAAACAAACAACAGTACACCAATAAAGCAACTGAAAACCTGGAATTAATAAATAAAACACAGAAAATTAAAACTCGCAGCAGGCAGACCTTGTAAAATTGTTACGTAAAAACTCATAGAGACTGCAGTCATCACTGTCCTTGTAGAAGTGATCAGAGTCAGATGTACATCTCTTGAGAGGATATTCCATAATCTGGGACCCACAGCCAACAAGGCTTTGCTTTTTGTGCCTGCCCAGAGCACTTCTAACAGCAGTGAATGTGGAGAAGAGTGCCCAGGCAGGCTCATATGGGACGAGTCAGTTCCTAAGAAAGCACTTGCGAAAACTGCAGCAGCCTCTTAGTAGCTTCTTTCTGTTTTTGCTGCTGTAGTTAAGTTTTCTCTTCTGAGATATGAACCATTTAGAGGCGGAAAAATAAGCCTAGTTATTGCATGCTGCGGGATGGCTAGAGTTTATTTCATGCAGGGTGACCTAATACAATGGAGGACAGAGTGTCTTTCCCTTTAACCATTGTATAGAAGAGGGAATTTTGACAGGTACAGCTCAGCATGGAAGAGTTTTAAAAGTTGCACCAAAATTTCTTCTTCTATAAAGAATGGTTAAAGGTAAAGGCACTCTGTCCTCCATTGTATCTGGTTACCTTGATTTCATGGAGAGTGAGGGCCCCTTGTTTGGACAAGGAGGGACAATAAACTGTTAACACTACACAAAGATGCTATGTAACCCTAGCCAGGGGTGTATTTGAGGGGAGCAGGGAGAATCAGAGCTCCAGCATTTCTCCTACAGCAGGAGCACTGATGTCATCTGCAGGAGCACTCAGGTGCTGCCTTGGAAACGTTTTTTAAAGGATCTCGGAAGTAGACCAAGAGGTCTTTCATTTTCTAGGCTGAAGATTAGATGTGATTTGCCACTGTCAGCAGAATGGCAATATTTACGATGGCAACATTTGGTAGTATCTTAATTTGGTCCTGTGGCATTATCAACTTCTGAACCTTGTGCACTTTTAGAAATACTTATTGAATCAATGTAGGAAAAGAAGGCTACAATGTTCATCTATAAATATTTGATGTTGCTTATTAAATATGATATCTAAAGCCTTAGAGAACTATGGGATATGGAGTTGAATCACCGTCTTACATAATGAATTGATAATGGCTTTAACTACTATAACAGCAACTTCTATGGATCTCAGATTGCAACGAATTCAACAAAAAAATATTTTCAGAGTTTACTGGACACCACAATGCCTCTATACCAGTGGTTCTCACACATTTAGCACCGGACCCACTTTTTAGAATGAGAATCTGTCAGAACCCACCAGGACCAGAAGTGACATTATCAAGCAGGAAAATTTTTTACGATCCTAGGCTGCAATCCTACCCATGCTTACCCAGGAGTAAGTCCCATTGACTATTATTGTTAAAAGAATATACATAGTAGTTTTTTAAAAGTACAGTTCTGTAACATTTCCCCAAATGCAGTCACATACCATGGTAGCATCAAGTCTAAGATATTACAATTAAAATATTGAAATGAATGGGAACCCACCTGAAATTGGCTCGTGACCCACCTAGTGGATCCCAACCCACAGTTTAAGAAACACTGCTCTATACTAATGGTTAATTAAACAGTCTATTGGTGTTGTAATATACCTGGAGCATCACTTAAGCATATGATGTGGTCTTGTGCAGTGATATGACCTTTTTGGGAAGGGGTTATTAGTCATATTAATTTTGTAATACATTAAACACTGATATACGTGTAGATACTTATGTTCTTTTGAGTTATTGCTTGTTTCATGGAAGTTAACTACAGGACAGTGGAGATGGACTCTTTGGGCCCAATCCAAACCAGGCCTTGGGCTGGCGCATGTCCCTTGCACCAACCTAACACTGTTGCAAAAGTGCTGTGCCCTAATTGGGGTTAGGCCAGCACATGGACATGTGCCTGCCTCTCCATGCTGACGCAGGCCCCAGAAGGCAGGTAGGTTGTGTTGGCTGTTGCAGGGGTCGGGGGGGGGTGCGTGGGGAGGGCAGAGAGGAGGCATTTTGGGGCAGGGGAGGGTGGGCAACGGGTGTTCCCGGGGGTGGGTGGGGAGCGGGAGTCAGGGCCAGGATCCAATGGTTATGCCGGATCTTAACCCTGTTCCTGGGCAGCCCAGGGCAGTCCCGAGCTGCTCGGATATGCGCTACCACTTGAGATGGTGCAGATCTGAGTAGCCCCATTGGGGCTGCTGTGGCTTTACCTAGGGTAAAGGGGAGCGATTCCCCTTGCCCCAAGCTGAGCTGCTTTCAGCCCCAATCCTGCCTTGGATGCAGTGCAGGCCTGCCTGGTCCAAGGCATGTTTGGTCTGTACCCTTTGAGTCTTTGCTATCCCTAAAAGACTTATAACTGAAAGATTAGGTGCCCCCCTACTATTACTCAGTGGATTGAGGAACTTTTAACTTTATCAATATTTGAGACTATTGCATATAGACAAACTTTATGGATAGATATATTCTTGGACATGTGGAGGTCTTTCTTAGATATTTATGTATAGATTACTTACTATTATTTTTGTAAATTTTACGTATTCAATGTCATATTATATAAATTTCTCCTTTTTTCTTTCATGGATTTTATGTTTTGGATTTTGTTGTAGTATTCACTAATAAAGGAAGGAGGAGTGGGAGGGGGAGATCTTGGAGGGAATAAAAGCATCAAGCTCTGCAGGGGATAAATATATAGGGGATAAGGGCCCAACCCTATCCAACATTCCAGCACCGATGCAGCCACAATGCAATCCCAAGGTAAGGGAACAAATGGTCTGATACCTTGAGGAGGCCTCTGGGACTCCCTCCCCAACACAGGAAGCAATGCATGCCCTCTTGGCACAGTAGCACTGGCACTGGAAAATTGGACAGGATTGGGCACTAAGAGCCCAATCCTGGGCTTGGTGCCACGGCTTCGTGCTGCGCACTGTCCTCTGCTTCGTCCTGCTGCGCACTGTCCTGTGCTATCACCCGTGCTAGGCCAGTGCTGGGCTAGTGCGGGGCAGACGTCCAGCCTCTGCCACTCGGCGGTCTCATGGACCACCAAGCCACACCACAGTAAGCGGGGGCAAGGAGGAAGCATTCCGGGGAGGGGGGAGGCCAGCGGGGGATGGAGAGAGGGCAGGGGAGGCATGACGGGGGGCGGGGAGAGGGGTGGGCAGGAGGCGTGCTGGGGGAGGGAGTGGGGAGGGAGGGAGGCGGGTCAGTGGAGCTCTGCTTCACCGGATCCAAGGCATTAATGTGGAGCTTAGCGCCCTACACAAACGGCTTTACTTTACCGCTGACCTCTTGGTCGCAGTAAAGCAAGTAGCCCCATTGCGGGGCTACTTCCCTTAACCAGGAGAAGGAGACGAAAGTCCCCTTCTCCCAAGGTGCCGCCTGCAGTAGCCCAAGGTGCACAGGATCCGGTGGCAGCTGTTCTCAGTGCTACAGAGGCTGGGCACCCCGGGCGGCTCAGGATTAAGCTATAAGTCATCTTCTTTCCCAAGGTCTATGCAAGAGACAATATGTAATTCGTGCTACATTAAGGTTACAATCCTATGCAAATTTATCAATAAACCCTACTGAATACTGGAGGATTTACTTGTTAGATTTACTTCTGAGTAAACATGCATAGGCTAGCACTCTAATATACTTTTTACTTTCATGTGGAATATTTTCTAATTTAATTTTTAAAAATTTTTATACCTTCAAAAAATTGTTGCAACTCACTCTGAGAGTTTGTAATGAAATACTATAATTAGGTATAAAAAGTTTCAAAGCAGCAGGAGGAAAAAGTGCATCTAATTAAATGCACTCTAATTAAATAATTCTGAACACACTCAGGATACTCCTCGGCGGGAGGGGGTCGGGGGCTTCTTGTATTGGGGGATTTGATTATTAGAAACATAGAGAGGAGGGGTTTGCGATGGATGTGAGGACCGCATGGCGACTTGCCTGCCTGGCGCAAAGGTTGCGGACATCACTTCTCGTCTAGACA
Organism: Tiliqua scincoides; assembly: GCF_035046505.1. Taxonomy (NCBI): domain Eukaryota; kingdom Metazoa; phylum Chordata; class Lepidosauria; order Squamata; family Scincidae; genus Tiliqua; species Tiliqua scincoides. The sequence goes on from NC_089823.1 coordinate 195,689,972, forward strand.
GGCTGGTAGTCAGTGCTGGGGAGGACGTAGCGGTTGTGGTGCATGTCGGCACCAACAACATGGGCAGGTGTAGCCGGGAGGTCCTGGAGGCCAAATTTAGGCTATTAGGTAGGAAGCTGAAAACCAGGACCTCAAAGGTAGTGTTCTCTGAAGTGCTACCTGTTCCACGCGCAGGGCCAGCTAGGCAGGTGGAGATCAGGGGTCTCAATGCGTGGATGAGATGGTGGTGTAGGGAGGAGGGGTTTAGATTCGTTAGGCGCTGGGGAACGTTTTGGGACAAGCGGGGCCTGTACAAGAGGGACAGGCTTCACTTGAACCAGAATAGAACCAGACTGCTGGCGCATAACATTAAAAAGGTGGCAGAGCAGCTTTTAAACTTATCCCTGGGAGAAGGCTGACAGGAGCCGAGGGGCATCTGGTTCGGGAGTCCTCATCCCTATGGGATGAGGATGGGGAGGTTAGAGAACAACAAGACAAAGGCAGAGTAGGAGAAGAAATTGGGAAAGGTATCGTGATGGGATGTGATAGATGGTTTGGCACAATGAGAGGATGCGGGGACAAAGGAGCTAATAAGCAGCCCATCCTGGAGCATTCCATGTACAAATGCTTTTATGTAAATACCCGAAGTCTCTGAGCAAAGATGGGAGAACTAGAATGTCTGGTGGCAAGGGAAAACATTGACATAGTGGGCATAACGGAAACTTGGTGGAATGCGGAGAATCAGTGGGTTACTGCACTCCTGGGCTATAAACTCTACAGAAGGGACAGGGAGGGGCATGTTGGAGGTGGGGTGGCCGTTTATGTTAAAAGAAGGGATAGAATTCAGCAAAGTAGAGATTGAAGGTGGGTCTGACTCCACCATAGAATCTCTGTGGGTTAAATTACCAGGCCTGAGGAGCGATGTAATACTGGGGGTGTACTATCGTCCTCCAGACCAGAAATCGGAAGGGGACCTTGAAATGAGGAAATAGATCAGGGAGGTGAGAAGGAGAGACAGGGTTGTAATCATGGGGGACTTCAATTATCCTCATATCGAGTGGGTCAATTTGTGTTCTGGTCACGAAAAGGAGACCGGATTCCTTGACATGCTAAATGACTGTGCCTTAGAGCAGCTAGTCATGGAGCCTACCAGAGGGCAGGTGACTCTGGATTTAATATTGTGTGGTACTCAGAACCTGGTTAGAGATATCAATGTTACGGAGCCATTGGGGAACAGTGATCATGCTGTGATCCGTTTCGACATGCACGTCGGGGGAAGAATACCGGGCACATCTCTCACAAAAACGCTTGACTTCCAATGGGCAGACTTCCCTCAAATGAGGAGGCTGGTTAGAAGGAGGTTGAAAGGGAAGGTTAAAAGAGTCCAATCTCTCCAGAGTGCATGGAGGCTACTTAAAACAACAGTAATAGAGGCCCAGCAGAGGTGTATACCACAAAGAAAGAAGGGCTCCACTAAATCCAGGAGAGTGCCCGCATGGCTAACGAGCCAAATTAGAGAGGCCGTAAAGGGCAAGGAAGCTTCCTTCCGTAAATGGAAGTCTTGCCCTAATGAGGAGAATAAAAAGGAACATAAACTGTGGCAAAAGAAATGTAAGAAGGTGATATGGGAGGCCAAGCGAGACTATGAGGAACTCGTGGCCAGCAACATTAAGGGGAATAATAAAAGCTTCTTCAAATATGTTAGAAGCAGGAAACCCGCCAGTGAAGCGGTTGGCCCTCCGGATGGTGAGGGAGGGGAAGGGGAGATAAAAGGAGACTTAGAGATGGCAGAGAAATTAAATGAGTTCTTTGCATCTGTCTTCATGGCAGAAGACTTCGGGCAGATACCACTGCCCGAACAGCCCCTCCTGACTGAGGAGTTAAGTCAGATAGAGGTTAAAAGAGAAGATGTTTCAGACCTCATTGATAAATTAAAGATCAGTAAGTCACCAGGCCCTGATGGCATCCACCCAAGAGTTATTAAGGAATTGAAGAATGAAGTTGCTGATCTCTTGACTAAAATATGCAACTTGTCTCTCAAAACGGTGCCAGAAGATTGGAGGATAGCAAATGTCACATTGATCTTTAAAAAGGGAATGAGGGAGGACCCGGGAAACTATAGGCCAGTCAGCCTAACATCTATACCGGGTAAGATGGTGGAATGCCTAATCAAAGATAGAATCTCAAAACACATAGATGAACAGGCCTTGCTGAGGGAGAATCAGCATGGCTTCTATAAGGGTAAGTCTTGTTCTATGAACCTTATAGAATTCTTTGAAAAGGTCAACAGGACTGTGGATGCGGGAAAACCCATAGACATTATATATCTGGACTTTCAGAAGGCGTTTGACACGGTCCCTCACCAAAGGCTACTGAAAAAACTCCACAGTCAGGGAATTAGAGAACAGGTCCTCTCATGGATTGTGACCTGGCTGAAGACCAGGAAACAGAGAGTGGGTGTCAATGTGCAATTTTCACAATGGAGAGAGGTGAAAAGCGGTGTGCCCCAAGGATCTGTCCTGGAACTGGTGCTTTTCAACCTCTTCATAAATGACCTGGAGACAGGGTTGAGCAGTGAGGTGGCAAAGTTTGCAGAGGATACCAAATTTTTCCGAGTGGTGAAGTCCAGAAGTGATTGTGAGGAGTTCCAGAAGGATCTCTCCAGGCTGGTAGAATGGGCAGCAAAATGGCAGATGCGTTTCAATGTAAGTGTAAGATCATGCACATTGGGGCAAAAAATCAAAACTTCACATGTAGGCTGATGGGTTCTGAGCTGTGTGTGACAGATCAGGAGAGAGCTCTTGGGGTGGTGGTGGACAGGTCGATGAAAGTGTTGACCCAGTATGCGGCGGCAGTAAAGAAGGCCAATTCTATGCTTGGGATCATTAGAAAAGGTATTGAGAACAAAACGGCTAATATTATAATGCCGTTGTACAAATCGATGGTAAGGCCACACCTGAAGTATTGTGTCCAGTTCTGGTCACCGCATCTCAAAAAAGACATAGTGAAAATGGAAAAGGTGCAAAAGAGAGCGACTAAGATGATTATGGGGCTGGAGCACCTTCCTTATGAGGAAAGGCTACGGCTTTTGGGCCTCTTCAGCCTAGAAAAGAGACGCCTGAGGGGGGACATGATTGAGACATACAAAATTATGCAGGGGATGGACAGAGTGGATAGAGAGATGCTTTTTACACTCTCACATAACACCAGAACCAGGGGACATTCACTAAAATTGAGTGTTGGGAGAGTTAGAACAGACAAAAGAAAATATTTCTTTACTCAGCGTGTGGTAGGTCTGTGGAACTCCTTGCCACAGGATGTGGTGATGGCATCTGGCCTGGATGCCTTTAAAAGGGGATTGGACAAGTTTCTGGAGGAAAAATCCATTATGGGTTACAAGCCATGATGTGTATGTGCAACCTCCTGATTTTAGAAATGGGCTATGTCAGAATGCCAGATGCAAGGGAGGGCACCAGGATGAGGTCTCTTGTTATCTGGTGTGCTCCCTGGGGCATTAGGTGGGCTGCTGTGAGATACAGGAAGCTGGACTAGATGGCCCTATGGCCTGATCCAGTGGGGCTGTTATGTTCTTAAATAAAAAGGAAGGTTATTTTTTTTTTCAGAATTGTCCTAGTGGGGCATGGCTGTCATGGCAAGCTGTTGCCCCTTACCGCTAAACCACTGACCCTAAGCTATACTGCCTTCAAGAAGTCCTCCCCTTATCCTGTAGCTTGCCAGCATTTCCAGATGCATGGCAATGATGTCAAACCTTATCATCAGACTTCCTTGAATGTCAAACTCTGAGCTTTGCGAAGTTTGGCTTTGTGGGGCTTCAAGCTGCACAGTTGTGCAGCCGCACAGCTTAATGGGAATCCTGGCCTTAACCCACTTTTCAGAAGACATTCCTATTATTTGGGAAGTACCTCACTAAAAAGAATCAAAATCAAAGAAAAAACTTGCACAATGTTATTGAATTGAACCCAGCTCTCCATGGAATCAGGCAGAGGTCTTCCCTGACTGGGAAAGGCAATATGGTGCAATTGTGTTGGAACTTGGGTCTTGGTGGGAAACCCTTATCTTAATCCTCAGTTAAGCTTTCTTGGTGGGGGCTCTGGTCTGGTCACTCTTTCAGCCCAACCCTTCTCGTAGGGTTGATGTGGGGACAAAATGAGCTCATTAAAGATAAACAGGACAAGTCATGAATACCTGAATCCCCTTGAAGTGAGATTGGACATGGAAAAGGGAGAACAGCACCCTGCCTCTGTCACCAAACTCATACCTCCCAGTCCGAAGAACAATTCCCTAACCATACGGTCATGGGAGATACATGGATGTGGTTAAGACCTGTGAAGGGGGGCTTCATATGGAACTGTAGTCCTGTGAAACAGCACAGGTTTAGCATTCATGGGGTCTTCAGTTCAAACCATCTAGAGCTGGAAGAGCTGTTGCCATTCAGAGTAGACAGTACTGAGTTAGATGGACCAGTGATCTGACTCTGCTTTCCATGTTGCTAATGAAAGTTCTGTCTGTTTGTTCAGTTCATGCAGGACTTCAGTGGCTTTGGCAGGTGCATGACAAACAGGAGAATAGATACAGTTCTCCCCATAATTACCGCAGATACTTGCCTATAAGTTAACCCCACAGATAAGTCGACGGCAGGTTTTGAGCCAAGAATCATGGAATTTTCTATGATCCTCCGATAAGTCGGGGGTTAAACTTAGGGGGGTGTCTGACTATAGTTTTGTCTGATTTTACCCAAGGCCAGATCCTGAAAAATAACCTACCACTAATTGTTACCTAAGAACTGTAGTCTCTATTAAAAACATAGTAAAAGATCATAAGATACATTTTTATTCTTTTTTAAATTCTGGTCTTCATCACCTTTTTGTAACACTATCAGGGTAAGTGCACTGTAAACTACATACCCGTAAAACAGTGGTTCCCAACCTGGTATTCATGTACTCCCAGGGACACTCAACAGGACCTTTAGGGGTACTTGAAAAAGAATGAAATAATGGCGGGACAGATCTTCAAACAGATGAAAAGAGAAAATATGTGATGAATACATGAAGTCTGGGCTTTCATATGGAGGAGATGAGGGCTTGTATTATTAATTACAAACATTTTGCTAATATGAAGGGTACAATTTATGGAAATGGGCTGCCAAGGGATATGCAAGTGAAAAAGGTTGGGAACCACTGCAGGAGATCCATGAATCAAATCCACCTTTAAGGTGGACATGAGGAGAACTATGAATCAAAGACACTTTTAAGGTGTCTGGTGTGTTAAGCCAGAAGCTCTACATACAACATACAACCCATAACACATAACTGAGAGTGTGCAATTCAATTCACAGCAGAGAGATATTTGCAACCCTTTTTACTCAGAAGTAGACCTACTGCTTTTCATGGGTGTTACTCTTAAGTAATGGTGCACTGAATTGTAGCCTGGGAAGGAGGCTCCCATCCTGGTGTTTCAAAGAACAGACCTGCTTTGCAAGCATTTGCAAAGCAGAACCAGGCTGCAGCAGAAGGAAGGAGAATAAAAGGTTAACATTGGCTAGAATGTCCCTGGAAAGTAACTGTAGCAACTAAGGAGGTGCCTGCCTGAGCTGAGCAACAGCTCAGCTGAGAAACAAACTTTTCAGAGTTGAAAGGCCATGTAGAGAGTTGCTGTGAAACTCTGATTGTGTTTACTGTTTCTTCTGTTCCAAGTGCCAAGGCTTTGATCCTGCCAGCAATATCCATGGTTGCAGTGGAGCATGTGGTGTTTACCCATAAAGATAACGGTGCTCTCTTGCTTTAACTGGTGGTCACTTATCTGCATTTGGCACTCACAACCAGCAGTGCATAGCTATCCATGTGACCCCTGTGTGAATGTTCTCTTTTGAGTCAATGCAGGCTATTTAGCTTATAAACAGTTCCAGGGATAAGAAAGAAGAGTGGGATGTGGAGAAAACCAACTTTGAGCCTCCTGGTGCCCTGGGTGAGTACCTTGTCCATCCATCTCCAATCCAGGCAGTGAAGTTCAGGTTCCTGTTAAGTCTTTATACCTGGAGCCCAGAGGCAGAATACTTGTAAGCATTTTGAGAAGATGAGTGTTAATGATATGTCTTCCCTACTTTATTGTCAACCTGTCTCTTTGTTATTTGTGCAAAGTACCCTTCCACTAGGCTTCCCACCTGTGTGCTCTAAGTTCTCTGGATATGATGGTGGGTGGAAAAAAAACTCAAAAAATCCAGGGGCAAGACCGATTTTTGAGTGAGTACAGCATCCCAGAAGTACTTTTTTATCTTAATCACAACTCCAGTGCCACCCACTTTGTATTGATGGAGTTCTGCTGATGTTGTACTTAAACGAACATAATATTTTACACCAACATAATACTATGCCAGGACAACTGTGGTGCTACATTGCCATAGATCCATGTCACTGAAGTAGCTGCAAGTTCCCTTAGCACAAACAGACCTAATAACAATTTTTCTTTATCCAGCAGGCATAAGTAGAGGATTGTACCCTTAGTTTTGAACTTTTGGTTGTTATTTATGTGGTATAGAAAGTTGGAGCTACCCATTTAAAAATCAAAGGCTTTATAATCAGTGTAGTTTTTTCACTTAGTTGACAGGTATAGGAAATGTAATCAAAAATATTTAAGGTTCATTTGTGTAAATGCCTTTAGATTTTGCCATTGCTTCTGGTGGTAAATACCTGGGGAAAACCTGTTTTTGAAATCCTGAATGAATTTTCATAGGTAAATGATTACAGACAAGGACTACTTGTCCTTTGATGATTAGCTTTTCTTCCAGCCTGACTATTCTCTCTCTAACCTCCTATTCCATGTTCTTCACAGGAGACTTGAAAATCAAGTTAAATACATTTCTGAGAATGATTGTGTATACCTTTGGGGAATTCAGATGACCATGAATTGAGCAGGAATGGTTTCTTGGTTGATCATCACTGCCTGCAACTATAACCCCTTGCCAGTTAGCATATGAAGTATTTCATGTACTGGAAATGTTATGATCAGAAGACTTCAAATGATAAAAAGTTACAATTTTTATTTATAAAAAATACTAATTTTTATATTTTGCTTGTGGGCACATCTTTTGAAAATTAGTTTTGTAAGCAGAAAAGCTTTCATACACTTATGACCCAGTCCTGGGAGGGCCTTGCACTGCTGGAACGGGTGTTCCAGGAGTGCAACCTTCTTTACATCCTTTGTAAATGTGACACACCATTCAGTATGACTGTGCTGAGTGGCCTGTGCCAGTGGCTTGGAAAGGAGCTTCAGCACCCATAAGCATGGAGGGAAGGAAAGAGGCAGGGATGGATAGAACAGGGCAAGAAGAGGGAGGAACTGGGCTGGGAATAGGCAGGGAGGGGCAGATCAGGGCTGTGAAGGGGACAGTATCATCAGGAGCAATGATGCTGCCAATTTGCTCTCCTCTTTACTGGCCTCAGTCCACCTTCCCATGTCCCCTCAGACTTGCACCAACTAAATTGTGGCCTGCACTAGTGCCAGTGGGACAACACATGCCTTCCCTGCAGTGCTACTAACTTCTGTGCTGTTGCAATATGCTTTGTGGCTAAATTGCTGGTGCAGGTTCAAGTAGACTGATTCAGGAAGTGGGGGCTTACCCCTGTCGAAGGGAACAAATGTTCACTTACCTGGAAGAGACTTCTGAGACTTCCCCCCCACCCACAGGATGCAGCTTGTGCTCAGGTGACATGGCTACATTGGTGGGAGAGGGAAGTTTTTAGGATTGAGCTGCTAGTCAATAGAATTTTGACTAGTGAGTTTGTCAGTACACCTGTCTCTTCTTACTCAGATAAATAACTTTGGATCAGACACTATTACCTAACAAGAAGCTTTTTCTTGTATGTGTGAGCACTGTCAGTACTAATCAGCCTTGAATTTAGGACTGTAAGATTATGATCAAAGATTTATCTTGGCTGAACTACATGCAGGCAAAAAATGACTACCTTGGAAGAGAAGTTTCTGAGAAAGCTTCCCAGCTGTTAACTCTGGTTCCATATACAGTACTGAAGTCTTTCAGGCTCAGTGCTCGACTATTTGGGGCCAGCAGGTAACATTAAGTCATCTGTGGAAGAAGCTCTTCTGGGAAACATTTACGATGTTCTTCCGGGAATATGTTAGGTTTCAGTGTCTTATTCTTTATGGGCCTCAGCACCAGAAACAGAATCTTCATACTAAATCTGTTTAGTCTCAAAGAGAAGCCTGAGACGTTTATTACGTTTATTATGTCTGCAGATAAGACTAGACAAGGCTAAGTGAGTTAAGATTCAGGAAGTCCCATATTCAAGTTTTGCCTTTGCCATGAACTCATTAAGTGATCTTAGGCAGGCCACTCATTCCCAATGTCATCCCTCCCCCGATCTGCAATATAGGGATAATAATACTTGCATTACAGGGCTGTTGTAAGGATTGCAGAAAGAGAATGATGTGAAGTGCTTTGAACACCCAAAAGAGCGATACAAATGCAAAGTATTGTGAAATGTTTCTTAATGCAGTGGTTCCCAAACTTTTTGAGTTTTCAGGAGATGACTTTGTAGGAACCTTCGTCATGGAGCCCTGTCATCGGCCTCATGCTAAACGCAAGTATGTACATTTTTGGGTGTTTTTACTGTATTTTTCAAGTTGTTAGTAAATATTTTATCATATAGCAAAAGCACAAATTATTTTTCAAATTCTGAATAGCTTAAATTTTGGTCTAAACCTAATTTTCCCATGAAAAGTCATTAAAATTGGAATTTTAAATATTGTTTTCTCAAAACATCAGTTTTGCTCATGCTTGTCTTTGGCATAAGGGTGAGGATATTTTCACCTAGAACCTACATAGGTACTAAAACAAATGACAACAGTACTGATGATGGACTGTATTTTTGAGCATGTTAAACATTTTATTTCATCCAAAATGTTATTTTCTCTACTAATTTCAGAGAAATAAGGAACAGGCAGCCCAGTCCTGAGCTGCCCACAGCACCCAGGCTCGGCAGCTCCGTGGAGGGCTGCCGCCGGATCCTGCGCCTCCTGTGCTACCTCGGGAGAAGGGGACATTTGTCCCCTTCCCCCGAGTAAGGGTAGCAGCCTCGCAATGGGGCTACTCTCTTTAGCGCCAACCTAAAGGTCAGCGCTAAAGTAAAGGCGCTCGTGTAGGGCATGCAGCCCTCCTTGGATCCTGCCTTGGATCCTGCGGAGCTCAGCTCTGCGGATCAGCATGTGTGGGGATGAGTGCCGAGTCAGGCAGAGCCTGACTTGAGTATTTTTCAGAGTCTTCCATGTGCACGAGTCACTGAGTCTCCCAAAATCACACATTTTTGCAACTCGAGTCCAAGTTGTATGCTATCCAGGGACTTACCTGACACGGGGTGGACTGCCTACTGGGCACAGGGCTAGGTGCAGGCTGAGGCCAGAGAGGACATGACATGGGCTGGTTAGCCTGTTGAGCTGAGAGCACCAGCACACACTGGAGTGGCTGAGGAGCAGCCAGCACAGGAGGTGTCTGCAGGATCCTTCCCACCTCTCAGAAGAGGAAGCTTAGGACCCATAAGGCAACCAGCCTGGGTGGGTGACACCAGAAAGGGGGGAGGCCTAGGCAGGAGAATATAAAGAGAGGATCAGGAAGGAGAAAGGGCTGGAGAGACCCTGAAGAGAAACGTTTCTTTAGTTTTGATAGAATGGATGAGCTTATTAATTTAATTTAAAAGCAGCTCAAAGAAGATTTGAATTTAAATATCTTTGAAATATAAATCTTGCATGTACACTGAAGATTGCAGCTGAAAGGCTACGACAGCACTTCCCAAACTGAGGGATGTGACAGAGGAATTCAGCTAGTCCCCAAGCAAGAAGAAAGGTGAAGGCACTTCAGCCATTTCTGCCCAATGTTGCATATATGCAACAGGGATCAAATGTGTACACCTGTGAGCTGGACTGAAATAGGTTAATGGGAGTTGTAATCTCTGTGACTATCTTCATAGCAGTCATCCTCACAAATTCCCATAAGCCTTTCTTCCTATTTGGAGAATAGCTCTGTTTCTGTGTCTGCCTCAGAAATGGGAAAAATAGTTATTTTCTTTTTTCCTGCTCAGGGGTGGATTTTTCATGACCTGCTATTTTTCCTGCTTGGAGAAGGGGAAAGTTAGCATTGTTTCTGTGGTGCCTCAACCAATATTAGCAGAGGGGTAGCTGAACTCTTTTGGGGAGTTGCCTCCTGGTGGTCAGAATTATTATTTTTTTCCTGCAGTGCCCCATAGTTGCTTTAATCTGGGCATTGTGGGGGAAAATGGTAGCCCCCACCAAAATACTGTGGCCCAATTGGTGTCCATCATCCCTCCCCATGCCCTGGATCAATGAAGCATGCAGGATATTGTGGGAGGGGGAGGACATGGAAATTGCTGGGTGGGAGCCACCAGGAGGAATTCTGATGCCCCTTTTCAACTTTAAAAACTGTTAAAAAAATAAAAGTCCCACTGCTCTGCTGCAAGATAAGCTCAATTCCTGCCACCAGTTACAAAAACAAATAGGGGTCATTAAAAAACTGAATAATGTGCTGTTCAGGTCGACTCTCATAGAGAACTTCATTTTAAAATGAATAAAAATTGAACTGAATTTCCCCAATTCATTTTAATATTTTTATTTGTCAAACTGAATGCATACCTGAATGAGAACAAAGTGCTTATTTCTGGTCATTATCAGTTTAATGACATCACTTCCTGATTAATGACATCACCTCTGGCCCTGGATGTTAGGTGGATCCTGACAGACTGTCAATTTAAAAAGTGGGTTGTGGCAGTAAAAAATTTGAGAACCGCTGGTCTGGGAATATGAAGATGTATGTTTTCTCTTCATCACTAGAGGGCACTGTTATTTTATGTACACAGCAGAGATTAATAACTGTAAGAGCAGTTACTGTTATTTATCTCTTGACAGCAACATGTGCAAAATGTGCCCATGTGCAAAGTTGCAAGATTCTGTTAGTTTCTGTCTGCATAGTTTATTTCCCCCCTATCATATTACCAGGGGTAGATCAAAGTGATTCTTTGGATCAAAGTGATCCAAACCCTCGAGACAGTGAGTCTAAGATGGGTTCTAGAAGATATGTACACAGACCAATCCTGGGCAGTAGAGTTCAACTTGCAGAGTGAACCAAGGATGAGTATACAAACCTAAGCCCTAGATATGCTCAGGGAGAATCTGTTTTGTACTTTCATGCAAGCAAGGAGAACAATAACCTGGGTTTCTTAATTTTGTGTTTTGCATTTGGTATATAGTTAAACTATGTTTAAGAACACAGATGTTTTAGGGGTCTTTTTAAAACATTTTTTCATATTCTTCATAGCGGACTATCACTATTCACACTATCCATAGAATTTCTATAAAACTGTAAGAGCTGCCTGCACTGAGATTGTCTCAGGACAGTTGAGGGCTATCCCCTCACTCACAGTTTTCATGCGAGAGTGGATCAGTAAGCCATGAGGTTGTTTTATTTTCAGGTATGTCAACAAAAACAGCATGCAATACAAGATTTGACCCAGGATTTCTTGCAATGTGACTACATGTAATCAGAGCATCCAACACCACAGCAAGGGATCCTGTAATGCATCTCTCTCAAAAGTGCAGTATAGCTGCTAGAGGCAACAGAATGTCTTCGGCAGGTCCTAATCTGCCCCCACTCTACCTGCAAATCAGCAGGAAAGGTTACAGAGATGGGATAGCTAAGGCCAAGATGTACCTGCTCCAGCTGTAGCTCCGCTTTACAGAGATTCAACCACGTCGGACAACTTGAGGGGGATTTGCTAACACATGCAGGGTACTAACTTCTAATAAAACCATGCTCATAATAACATTCAGCAAATGTCAAGTCACACTACTTGATGCAACTCTAACATACATTAAGGAGAAAAGAATAAAGCAAAGCTTGCTAGGATCAGCTTGAGCTGCAACTTAATTGCACTCACCTCCTTGAACCCCAAACCTTACTTCCCACCCACAGCTGATAGGAAGCAGTTTTTAAACCTCATACCACATCTATTTATTCAAACCATTAGGCTAGTTTTTGATCTAGCCAGATTTCAAATAAAATTATTTGTACACCATCTCTTACGTGTCATGGTGATATTTTTTGTGTTAAGGTTTATTCCCATGGAATATTTTGTTTTGCATAAGACTTCACCACCTTGATTAGAGCCCCATGTATTATATATTACACTGGCTCCTTGAGTCACTGATGTCCAAGTCAGCGCTTTCATGCAGGCACAGTATGTCCTTTGGTGGAGCTTCTATGCAGGCACAATAGTGCTGGGCTGGCAAGAGCTGGACGTTTTGAGCTACATATGTACAGACCTCTGGAATCTAACTGGTACTTAAGTAGGGGAATTAGTGTACCCACAGAAATTCCACACATTCAGGATGCCAGTTCACTTCAGTGAAAGAGAAAGCTTTAAAAACTGTACACATCAAGTTTTCTGCACTTACAGTAAATTACTGACAGCCCAATCCTAAGCCACCCAGTGTGTAGTGCTGTAGCGGTGTCGAAAAAGCAGCGCCGCTTCTAGCACACTCCAGGACACTACTGGTGGCTCTTTGGGACAAGGGGATTTTCGTCCCCTTCTCCCGAGTAAAGCAATTAGCCCTGCAATGTAGTTTTTTTCTAGTTTTCTTATGACCCAATCCTATCCAATTTTCGAGTGCCAGTGGCGTATGCACTGCTTCCTGTGTTGGGGAGGCAGTCACAGAGGCCTCCTCAAGGTATGGGAACATTTGTTCTCTCGGGACTGCATTGTGTGGCTGCACCAGTGCTGGAAAGTTGGATAGGATTGGGCCCTTAAGCATTTGCTAATTTCTCAATTTTTTTAAGACCAGCTAATTAAGCAAGTCTATTTCTTGAAGTTATGGGTAGTAAAATTATACAGATTGTGCATGTGATAATCTTATTCTTTAAAGCAGTTGTCCTTATGTTTAGACTAGTTTAAAAGCTTATCTGCAGTTGGGAGTGGTAGGGGTTATCAAGCTTCCTTATCTCTCCCTTCCCTTTTGAAAAATCCATAGCATTTCACCACTTGTACAATTTTCCACATGGACAATTCACAACATGACCTTCACTCTGCATTCCGCCATAGGGTGCAAATTGATAGTTTTTGTGGGTGAACAGTAGTGACTTAAAGCTACACCATTCTGTGAGTATATAACCTTGAATTCTCCTTTTCCACAAAGATGCTTTCTTAATTTCCTGATATCTGCAACAAGAGAAGGAGCTTTCAGGAAAGGGAGAATAGCTCAGTGGTTAGAGTGTTGCTTGCAGAAAAATGGCAGGCTCTGAGCATGGCATCCCCAGTTCTAAGTGTGTCAGGTACCAGGACTAGGGAAGGGCCCTGTCTGAGACCTTGGAGAACTGCTGTCAGTCAATTTCATAGCATTGGGCTCAATGATCTGATTAAGTCGAAGGGAGTTTCATATGTTCAGGGGAAGTACAATCTACTGACCCTGCATGATGGAGCTTAACCTGGTCAGATGCACAGAAGTTGCCTGTCCTGACATTCCTTTCTTTGACAGGAGTCAAGTAGGTCCCAGCTGCCTTAGACATAGTTAAGAAAAAACTGTTAGAAAAATAATTGTTAGAAAAAAATTACCTTTTAGCAGGCTCTTTTAGCTGGTCAGTAAACTGAAAGAAAATACTTGCAGCTATTGTTCAGTTAAGACATCTTTATTCTCCAGCAGGATAACTTATTGGACAACATGCCCGCCCAAGAACAAGTAGGACCAACCCCCTACATCAGGAAACCAATTGAACAAATTGGACCACCAGAGCCCTACTTCACATTTTCCTGCCAAGTCTCTTGCCATTTCCCATATATGATGGGCCTGGTCTCAGGTGGCATTATATACATCTGGGAGGTATACACAACATTCCTGGCCAATCAGAGCACAAGTTCCTCCTTCGGCAGACAGTAAAAGATCTAAAGGAAGCCTGTTCTGAACCATGGTCTGCCTGAGTTGCCTTTGTTCAGATGCTAGGTCAAGTAAGGCATCTGCAATACTATTTGCTCTGTGACCCCTTGGATTTGTATTAGCGCTTCACCTACTTGCCAGTAGGCTCCTCCACAAGCCCAGGGGGAAGCTGCACAGGAACCTGTCCAATCATTTAGTGCTCTCCAAGTCATAGGCTGGGTTTTATCTACATCCTCCTTGGCATCTCACACATTTCAGATTTTATCCATTGGCAAATGCTCTCTAAACACGATGGGAGGATTCAACCATGGATAGGGAGATGCTCTTTACACTCTCACATAATACCAGAACCAGGGGACATCCACTAAAATTGAGTGTTGGGCGGGTTAGGACAGACAAAAGAAAATATTTCTTAGCGTGTGGTCGGTCTGTGGAACTCCTTGCCACAGGATGTGGTGCTGGCGTCTAGCCTAGATGCCTTTAAAAGGGGATTGGACAAGTTTCTGGAGGAAAAATCCATTATGGGGTACAAGCCATGATGTGTATGCGCAACCTCCTGATTTTAGAAATGGGTTATGTCAGAATGCCAGATGCAAGGGAGGGCACCAGGATGAGGTCTCTTGTTATCTGGTGTGCTCCCTGGAGCATTTGGTGGGCTGCTGTGAGATACAGGAAGCTGGACTAGATGGGCCTATGGCCTGATCCAGTGGGGCTGTTCTTATGTTTCAGCAGTGCATACATGCTAGGGATTCCAGCACGTTCCAGGACTGTGTTGTTTGGAACTTTGTCCTGCCAGGTGATGCCGAGAATGCGTCAGAGGCAGCGCATGTGGAAAGCGTTCAGTTTCCTCTCCTGTTGTGAGCGAAGAGTCCATGACTCGCTGCAGTACAGAAGTGTACTCAGGACGCAAGCTCTGTAGACCTGGATCTTGGTATGTTCCATCAGCTTCTTGCTGGACCAGACTCTCTTTGTGAGTCTGGAAAACGTGGTAGCTGCTTTACCGATGCGTTTGTTTAGCTCAGTATCGAGAGAAAGAGTGTCGGAGATCACTGAGCGAAGGTACACAAAGTCACGGACAACCTCCAGTTCATGCGCAGAGCTTGTAATGCAGGGAGGAGAGTCCACATTCTGAACTATGACCTGTGTTTTCTTCAGGCTGATCGTCAGTCCAAAATCTTGGCAGGCCTTGCTAAAACGATCCATGAGCTGCTGGATATACTAGGTATACCAATACATATACTGTATTAACCAATACATATTGGTATATACTAGGATATACTAGGTGTACCAAGATAAATGATGATCTCTGACAAAGAATGGAAGAAGCTCACCCACCCTGTGATTAGTGAGTTCCAGAAATCAGATGGGGGCAACAAATCTCATTGCACAAAATATCAGCCCATCAGAAATGTGTGGTTTCTGAAAGTGTGTGGCATACCATTGTGGTGACAAGCAGTCAGGAATAAGAGGTTTTCAACTCCACTAGAGGACCAAGATTCTGGACTAGAATGAGTATTTAGGGTAGGGTAAGTACCCAGGAAGCTGCATTACTATTGCAATGGGCTTTACTCCCAGAAAAGCATGTATAGGATTGCAGTCTTAGTTCTGCTTTTATTTCCCCCTTATGTGATGTTGTTCTTTCATTTTTATCTTTAATTTAAACAAACCTCTATTGTTACTATTCTAACCTGTTTAGTTCACTCAAGAGGCAGTTGGTTACCCTGATGTCCCAGATTCCATCTTCCTTACTACCTGGCTTTTAAAGGGTCTCACAGGGATTTTGAGGCTCCCTCTGATACTAGGTTTCCCCAAAACAGTTGAATTCTGCCTGGTCTTCTCTGACCTTTGGTGGTGGCAGTGTACTTGTGAACAAGTCACCATGCTTTTATCTATTTCAACTTTGCATTGAAACATCATAGTACATCTCTTGTACTTCATGGCTCTTCAACAGCACCATTTACAATTCTACTGAAAATTTATTTCATTCCTCTGATGAAGCTGGCTCTAGCTCACTAAAGCTTAGACAAGTTGAGTCTCGCAGTTATTCACAAGGGTTCCATTCTAAGAACTCATGTGGATGGCAACAATCGCATTAAAGCAAATCCATTTAAAAAAACAATGTCCCTTTGCTAGGTGATTTAAAAACAGCCTTGCTGACCTTTGTAATGCAAGAGTCATTAAGCAGACAATCCATCAATCAGTCTATCTCCAGGCCCTTAGAAAGGCTTCACTCTGAGGCAGTGACTCCTCCCCTCACCCAGAGTGCAGAGCTGGGAAGGAATGCAAAGTGATTTTCTTTCACATGCTCAGGGGGAAGGGAGGGGTCGCTTGTCTTGGGGTGAAGCTGTTCTAAGTGCTTGGAGATAGAATGATTGATGAATTGTTAGTCAGCTGCCCTCTCTCGAATTAAGGAGGTTATTGTTAAACAACTTTTTTCCTTTAAAGGGCCCTTCTCATCACATTGAGATAAAATGAAGGTAAAAAGTCCATGGATAATTAGGTTATACCCTGTCCTCAACATGCCACAGGATCCCTTGCCCCCATGTGTCTTATCACTTGCTCCCCAGTTTACTATAGGAAAGATATTTTGTTCCACTTACTCACATATTGTTTGTTAAAGATCTAGAACTCTTAAGGATCTTGCATAACTAAACTTTCACTAAAGTGTCTACTCTCACCTCAAAGGGAGGTGAACAAGATGTAACATCCAGATCATGTATTCATACAGAGCTGCTATGGTATCTCATGAGTATTTACAATTACTCTGGAAATTCTATATTGTCATTACTAGGAACCCTCATTAGCAATCTCCTACAAGAACATTTTGGGATAACACTAACAATGTAAAGGTGGCAACACCATACCTATATCCTCATCTTCCACAGTGCAACTTATCTCAATACTAAAAAAAAACCCTATACATGTCCACCTTTGATTTTTGTTCTTTAGAATATAGCCCACATACCCAATTTTTACAGCATTTCTTTAATCCAGAAACTGCAAGATTACAGATCAAGCACCTGTAGAAGATGCAGTACCTGGGAGGGGGAAGTCCCACCGATTTAAATGAGACTACTAATTAAGTGGTGTGAAATCACTCCTGCATCATTCTAAAACTGATGATCTTGAAGTCTCATTCTTTCAACAAATTATCCTTAATAATAAACGGGGAGATTTGTATTTACTGTGAATCCCCCTTCTCAGTGGTCTCCATGTCCGGATTAGTCCTTACAAGTGGGTAGCTCCTCCCTCCCAGGTAAGCAGCCCAGAGTCTTTTGGTCATCCTGAGGGGAGGGGCTAGCTGGACTCCCCAGACTGTCCAAGCGAAGAGCCCCGCCCCTGATGCCAAATGTCTCGTGTTCATCTGGACGCACTGTAGTGGCAGTTGTCAGGTGCCATGTGCTGAGTTGCGTGTTGGCTCAGAGGATGAGTGCAGAATGGGCCCAGGTGGCACGGGGCCCTACCCCAGGTCTATTGCTACTCTGCGCTGTACTGCGTCCCCCTGACTTTACCATTCTGGTGTTCAGTATGTCTGTTTCTCTTTTTTTTTTGTACGGCTGCAAGGGCGAGCAAACCAATCCAGACATGGAGACCGCTGAGAAGGGGGATTCATGGCAAGTACAAATCTCCCCATTCTCCAGTGGGATCTCCATGTTCGTCTTAGTCCTTAAAAGTGGGATGTGCCCAAGCAGTGCTCCTCAAGGGTGACAGCTGCCCTAAGCTTATAGAGCCACGCTCTGGAGGATGCGCCTTGCGAAGGCTGCATCCCTAGAGGCGAAGGCATCGATCTTGTAGTGTTTGATAAAGGTGTTAGGCGAGCTCCAGGTAGCTGCCCTGCATACTGCCTCCATGGAGGGGTGAGCCCTGAATGCGGCTGAGGTGGCGGCCCTTCTGAGGGAGTGGGCCACTATGCCCTTGGGGGTCTCCTTGCTGGATGCCCTGTAGGCCTCGGTTATGGCCTCCCTAACTCATCTGGAAATGGTGGGGAGAGATACTTTCCTGCCTTGGTCACTAGGTCGGAATGAGATGAACAAGGCCTCTGAACGCCAGTGGGCTGGAGAGATAAAAGTTCACCGCCCAATGCATGTCGAGGGCATGCCATTCCCGCTCTCTGGATGAGAAGGATTGGGGCAGAAGGTGGGTAGCACCACCTCCTGCGAGCGGTGAAACAGGGAGCTCACCTTGGGTAGGAAAGTAGGGTCGGTGCGGGGGACAATCCTGTCCTCCTGGATCTGGCAGAGTTCCTTGGCTACGGAGAGGGCTGCCAGCTCTGACACCCTTCTGGCGGAAGTCACGCCCACCAGGAAGGCGGTCTTCTGCGATAATAGCTTTAGCGAGCACGTCGCCATAGGTTCAAAAGGAGGCCTCGTCAACGCCCTCAGCACCAGTGTCAGGTCCCAAGTGGGAGCCCTGGTCACAGGGGGCGGGTTGAGGAGACTCACACCCTTGAGAAATTTTCTGACGTGTGGGTGTGCCGCCAGGGCCGTTCCCTTGGGGGATCCCAGAATGGAGGTGACCGCTAAGACCTGTCTCTTGAGGGTGGCCGTGCTGAGGCCCTTGTTGAGGCCTGCCTGGAGGAAGCTCAGGAAGTCCTTGACCCTGATCCTCTCTGGGTCAAGATTTCAGAATTGGCACCATTCAGTTAGGACCCTCCACGTTCCTCTGTAGATCCGGTTGGTGGATCCTCTCCAGTCGGAGAGGAGAGTAGCCAGGACAGCGGGGGAGTAGCCTGACTTGGCTAGTCTTTTCTGCTCAATCTGCAGGCAGCTAGATGGAATTTGGTCGTCTGTGGGTGAAGGATTGGGCCCTGTGACAGAAAGTCCAGGCGCTGGGGGAGGGGAATGGGTGGGGAGATGGCCAGCTCCCACAGGTCCGGATACCAGGGCCAGCAGGGCCAGTCTGGGGCTATGAGGAAGACCTCGGCCTGCTCTAGCCTGACCTTCGTGAGGACCCTCTAAAGTAGCTTTGTGGGGGGAATGCCATTATGTTACCCCTCGGGGCCACTGTTGGTGGAGTGCGTCCATCCCCTCTGCTTCCGGACAGCGTCCCCGGGAGAAGAACTTTGGCAGCTGGTGGTTGTGGCTGCTGGCAAATAGGTCTGAGGTCATTGGACCGAACTGACGGTTGATCCATGCAAAGACCTGCAGGTGAAGCCTCCATTCTGAATGGTTGAGGTCCTGGCGACGAAGTCAGGCCGCTGCTGTGTTTTTCAGTCTGGTGATGTGCTAGGCTCTGATGGACCAGAGGTTATTTTCCGCCCACAGCATCAGTCTGTGTGCCTCCATCTGCAGCGCTGCTGATCGGGTGCTCCCTTGCCAGTTTACATAGGCCCTTGCCGCGATGTTGTCAGTGTAAACTAGGACGTCTTGGTCCCTGAGCTGGGGGAGGACCAGCAGGGCCAGTCGGATGGTCCTTAACTCTAGCAGGTTGATGGGGGCTGTCCTCTCGCTTGGGGACCAGTGGCCTTGCGTTACATCCTTGGGGGTGTGGGCCCCCCACCCCTGGAGACTCACATCTGTGAACAGGATGGCTCTGTGGTGTATCTGGATGGGTGAGCCCTGGTCCAGTCTGTGCGGCCGCCACCACCATTGAAGGTCCTTGAGAGTGAGGGAGCCCGGTCTGACATACTTGCTCCTTTTGGAGACAATGAAGTCCTGGAAGGGCAGCAGCAGGTGCCCTGCTGATGTGGAGGGACCGTGCCCTGTACCTGGCCCAGGGAATGATGTCCTGGCAGGAAGTCAGCATACCCAGGAGATGGGCCAACATCAGAACGTCCGGTCTGGGGGAGCGGAGGGCAGCGTTGATCAGGTCTGCAGTCTTGGCCCACCATTCTGGGGACAGGAAAACTTTGAACTGGGAGGTGTCGATGATTGCTCCCAGGTGTTCTATGGTGTGTGAGGGTGTCAGGTGACTGTTCTCCAAGTTGATGAGGAACTGTTCCTGTTGATGATGATGGCTCCTGAGACATTGGATGGTCTGGTGCAGGTGTAGGGCGCCCTCCTCTGTTGAGGCAGATCTCAGCTGTGCCTTCTGTGTCATGTAGCTGTGCCTTCTGATGGACATCACGATAGAGCGTAGCGTCTCTATCTTGACTTTCTGTTGACGCATCCATCTGTTGAGCCACTTGAGGTTGAGGGTGGCTGGGGTGCCGCCGGATCTCTTGGGCAGGATGAAGAGGAGGGAGTACACCCCGGACTCCCACTGCTCCTTTGGAACCTGTTCGATGGCCCTGACCTGTAGGTGTTGGATTGCCTCGAGTGTCTTGCTGTGCTTTAGTGGGCACTTGGGTCTGGGGACCTGTAGGAACCAGTTGGCTGGACGGCTGGTCGTTATTGAGACTTAGGGCCCTCTGCGCCAAAGCGCTGGGGCTGCTGTCCTCTGGGCTTGTGGGCTGGCTGTTTTGGGTGCCAGACGGGCCTTTGACTTCTGAAAGGGACCGCAGAGGGCGAGGTAATGGGTTGAGAGCTCCTTGAGGGCCGAAAGGGGCAGGTGCTGGGACCACTGGGCAGGCCTTGGGTTCCTCTCCCTGGTGGGCACTACCCTCTTCTTTCCCCTGGTCCAGGGCGTCCCCGAACTTGGCTCCCTGGAAGGGGAGACCGGTGACCATGGTGTGTGAGGTTGCATCCACATCCCAGCTATGCAGCCAGGTGCTCCTGCGGCCATGGCCCTGGGCATCTCCTACGAAGGTAGCAGCTGAGGCCATCTTTCTGATATCTGAGCTAGCCCTCGAGTGTAGCATGTGGGTCTCACTGACCTGCTGAAGCCAAAGGACCAACACTCTGGAGCAGAGGGAAGCGGAGGTGAAGGCCCGCAGCGCATTGGAGGAGGCCTCGAATCCCCTCCTGGTGGCTAGCTCTACCTTCTTGTCTGTGGGGTCCCTTGGGAAACTGTCACTGTCTGTGGGGAGGACTGCTGGGGATCCCAGTGCTGCTACTAGGGCGTCCACCAGAAGTGACTTGAGGCAGGCCATGACCTCTGGGGGCAGATTGTAGAACCTGGTGGAAGGCTTGCTGGAGTCCTTGCCCCTATTTGGGTTATTCCACTCCTTGTCCACCAGCTGTTGGAAGAAAGGAGGGAAGGGAAACCAGTGGGGGATTTCTTGCTGGTTTGGGAAGACTGTTCCCTCTTGGTCTTGGGCCCCGTATCCTTGTGGTGCTCAGGCTGCAGGTCTAGCACCTGAACCACCCGAGACTAGCTTGTTAAACTGCTTAGTGTAGAAGAGGTGGGGCTTGTGTGTCTCAACCTCGTCCCCTGATATTTCTCCCTCCTCCACGGATGAGGCATGGGAGATCCCTTTCCCCTGATCCTACTCTTGGAGGTGGGTGTGTTTGGGGGGGTGGCACTGTGCACGGATGATGTCTGGCGCCTCTTGGAGGGGGTGTGTGGGTTCATCTTCGTACTCCTCTTCCTCCTCCACTGGGTTGGAAGCTGGGAGCCCTGGGAGCCAAGATGTCACCTGCGCGCATGGTCCTCTCCTCCACTGCTATCCCCACTGCCGCCGTGAGCCTGCCTCTGCCGCCCCTGCCCCGTTTGGGGGGGGGGCTGGTCTTCACACTCTTCGGGTGCTAATCCAAGATGGCGCCCACCAACCACGTGGCACCCTGGACCAATAGGGAGGAGAGGAGGAAGCTCTGCGCCCCTGCTGCTGCTGGGGGAAGGCAACTCCAGAGGCTGGCTGTGGCCAGAGCGCTCATGGGCAGGCCTGCCTCACCCCTGCCAAGCGGGGGGGGGGGCACCCCCCCAGGCAGCTGGAAACTGGGACAGCTGGAAACTGGGAAAAGGCAGCTGGGAGCAGTTGTCTTGCTCTAAAGCAGGAGCCTCCAGGCAGGTAGCTGGTAAACAGCTGGTAAAACAGCTGGCAAAAAAACAGGAGCCTCCAGGCAGGTAGCTGGTAAAACAAAGGGAACTCTCTGAAAGGGACTGCAGCCAGTATTGAAATTCAAAATAGGTTTGGCTGCCTTATTCTAAAGCCTGAGCCTGGTTAAACCAAGGAAAAATTTCTTAAAGGGACAGCAGCTGTTCTTGCCTGCTGGAAGGCTGGAGAATTAGGGAAAAGGTAAAAAGAATAAAATACCCTCTGTTTCTGGGGGGGAGGGGGGGTTTCAGCAGAGCTGAACCCAGCTCTGTCCTGCTTTGCCTAAAGGCTAGGCCAATCTGGGGAGTCCAGGCAGCCCCTCTGCTCAGGATGACCAAAAGACTCTGGCCTGCCTACCTGAGAGGGAGGAGCTACCCACTTGTAAGGACTAAGACAGACATGGAGATCCCACTGGAGAAATACAGCCAACATTGCTTAGTTAGCTTCTCTAAAGGGACTGTTACATAGATCTTGGATGCAAACAGAATTGTGAACCATCTGACAACCAAATCCTATTTATAACTTATGTGTACAGTTTCTTATCACAAATTTCAAACAGCTCACATCTGCTAACATAAAAAAATTAGATCCACTTACAGAAATAACAAGTTACAATATGGATTATTAAACTTGGTGTTTGTGTTAAGTAGTTGAGAAGTTCAGGATATAGAATTGTGGATACTACTCTGAATTTGTAAATAATTGTGTTTCTTCTCTGACTCACACTTTGGCAAAGTATGAGGCTTCAAGGTAAGTAAAAACACCTTTATTATGCCACCATTTCAAAGCATATTACACAGGTTTTGATCGTCAAAATACTCTGGAAACTGTAAAAAAAAATGAACAAAGAACTTGTGGACAATAGAAATCTTTCTGCAAAGTTCTAACACACATGCAGAAGACATTCTTCAAAACACAACTCTGAACAAAGCACCAACTACACAAATATGCAGAAACAAACAGCATTTTAAAACTTCACCAAAAGTAGTTTCCATAAAAGGTGGAAAAGTCACCTATTCACTAGGCACTATTAGACTTGAACAAAAGTGACAAAGTTTGTACACAAGTTTGCAATCTCAATGCATTGTCCATAGCTACAAAATCCTCAGTTTCATGTTTCAATAGCGACCTGCAAAAAAGATAAAAACTTTGTTAGGATATTGCATCTATATGGTTTGGTATCATCACACTCAAATCACTGTTTATTCAGACACAGGCAAGGGGGGAAGACAGCAACCTAATACACATAAATCCAACAACATGGAATGCAATTACTAGTTGTGACTGAAGCATTTCCCCACACACATACAATACATGCATTAAAAACAGCAAGGGGGTATTAGTTCCATTCAGGATAACTCAAGTTATCTCATGTTAGACCTTTCCTTAAACCAATTTGTTACTTACGAGGGGAATATGACCGAGACCTGGAGCGAGATCTGTAGCCCCCTCGACTGTAATATGGAGATGGTGACCTTCTCCTGCACAAATATATACAAGGATGATGACAATTTAAGTTTTATTTTATGCTCTCTTATGTTAATCCTAACCCCCACCCCATCCCAAGTATTAAAGCCCATTATAGACACAGCAGAAGGTGCATATATCATCCTTAGCTATCAGCAAGATGTATAGATCACAGAACCTGGAAACTAAAACTGTTCTATAAAACTTCTTTTCGCAAGGTCTTTATATAATGCAGAATGGTCAAGTTGTTCTTGGAACAAGTGAATTCACCAACTGAAGTCAAAGTGATTGAAATAAACTTCAAAAAGGCCAGTGTCCACCAGAGATTCTTGCTTATGAAGATATACACATTCAGACTAAGTATTTTTGTTTGTGAATGTAATTCTTATAACAGCAATCTTTATCTTCATGCAAGTTACGTTTTCCTCTCAACTCAAAAGTATTTTGCAACATACTTTTCCACTGAAGTCTTTAGAGTGACTATATTTTGTCAGTGCTAATAACTCCTTGGCACCAACTCTGAATTTACCAAGTGTAAATTCCAAAACTATATTACTTATAAAAATTACTAGTAGGCAAGAACATTTCCAGGAGTTGAGTTGTTTATGAAAATGCTTAATTATACCAGCATCTGCCTACTTTATGGCATCTGGAGGTACAATGGGTCACTTCGCTTTGAGTCCACCTGAACAGGCAAATTTATCCATTATTTGCATTTCTGAAAGGAGCGACAGCCCTCTCCTAGCATACCTGTACATCTGATCCCTGTCTTGGGCAGCTCGCCACCCTCCACCACCACCACCACCTCCTCCTCCTCTGTGAAGACACAAACAGAACAACTTTTTTGCACTTTTATTTATTGAGTTTTAAAGTACAAATTATTCATATAACAAATTAAGACCAGCAGAAGAGGCATCAGTCACAAAGAATAAGTGTTAGGAACAGTTGCAATGCAATCTTCTTTCATAAAAACCATTTTTACAGGGTCATACTGCAGTCTGCTTGAATTGTATTTTCCATTCGATTATATATGTTCAGCTTTAAAATGACATACAATTGGATAATACCTTATTGTTCACTTACCTGTGGCAAGGGACCAACTGATACAAGGGGTAATTCCAAGCAGAAGTGAATACTCATCCAATTTAATACTTAAGACATAGCAAAAATGTCAAGAAGCCACCCCAAATGTTGTATCAAGTGCTAGGATAGCTATTAGAGATGTGTTGAATTTTCTTTGAAAATTTTTGTGGTGGGAGCTTTTTGTGTCCCCATCTCCTTTAATGTTGCTGCTACCTGCAACCTCCCATTTTCTGCTTTAGGTGCTTGGGCACCATTTGTTATTGGGTCAGGCTTTCTTCCTCCAAGTGATCCTACTCAAAGATCACATAAGGAATGCAATGTTATCACAGGGTCATACAACCAACCAGACCAAGCTGCGGGTATTTATTTTTCACATTTTTATACTGCCTTTCCTCCAAAGAGCTCAGGGTGGTGTATATACTTCCTTCCCTCCTTTTTTCTTTAGAACAACCCTGAGAGTTAAGTTAGACTGAGAGGTAATGACTGGCCACAGGTCACCTAGGAAACCTCTCTGTTGATCAAGGATTTGAACCTGGATCTTCCAGATCTAATTCCAGACCCATTACACCATCTTGGCTCAATGATGAGCCTGATGATTAGACACATGATGGTGTCATTGAAAACAAAAGAGGTCAATTCTTTGCCCACAGGACAATGCACATGCACACCACTCCGGGTTTCTTGGAAGAAGGGTAGCATATAAATGAGAATATGTAAAACCCACCACTGCTATCATTTTTCCTTCTGAAAAGTGCAGCGAGCTCTTGGCTCCTCTTCTGCAGTTTGTGTCTGCTTTCACCTACTTTTGTTGCAGAATAGAGACAATTACGTTTGCAGGTAACAGGTAAACGGAAAGTTTTCATTAATATATGCAGTTCCATGCTGGGCACCGACATGTACATGTACTGCCATACATATCTTTAAACACACATTGGGTTACATATTTTTAAACACACATTGGGTTGCATGAGAGAGAGGAAGTGTGTGCAAGGGAAATTCCTAGCCCTTTCCTTTCCCACTAGTCCCCTGCACCCCCCCAAAAGTCTCCCATAATAACCAGAAACCACCCCCCCCCCAAGAATAGGATGGGATGGAGTGCAGGGAGCTAAGCCACCTTCCATGAGCAGAACTCTGGTCACAGAAGCTTTGTCTGTCTTATTTCAGTGGGTTCCCTCACCACTTTATCCCATTACTTTCTGGGAAGCCTCGAATGCCAGGAAAAGGCTTTTAGGTGCACAAGCAGACCACAGTGGAAGAGTGAAATTCTCTTTCATGGTCTTCCCTATACTTGCACAATCTGGATATAATCCATTATGCCTCCTTTACTTTAAGTTTAATACACAGAACACTCAGACACAACATACATGGAGACATAGCAATAAATCATTTAAGACTTGTCTTATTGCATATTGCAGTGTTTCTCAAACTGTGTGTCATGATCCATTGGGGGGTCATGAGCCAACTTCGGGTGGGTCACCTTTCATTTCAATGTGCATTTTATTTTTAATATACAGGTATAATCTAATTATCCACGGATTTTTTACCCACGGTTTTATGTCAACGTGATGAGAATTTTCCTTTAAATTAAAGGAATAAAGTTGTTTAACAGCCCTGTTAATGCATTAGGACAGCCAGCAAACAATCAATATCTCTCTCTAGGCGCTTAGAACAGCTTCACTCTGAGGTAAGTGACCTCCTCCCATCCCTCATGTGAAAGAATGCAAAGGGAAGTGATGATCACCTCCTCTTTGCATTCTTTCCTTGGGCTAGGCTCCTAGGGGTGCTGCCTAGGATTGAAACCTTTCTAAGTGTCTGGAGAAAGACTGATTGTCTGCCTGATGCCTCTGTCCTGCATTACAAAGGTCAGCCATGCTTTTTTAAATCCTTGAGCAAAAGGACATTATTTTTAAAATCGATTTCATTTAACATGATTTTTGACATCCATGTGGGTTCTGGGAACAGAGCCCTTGTGGATACTGAGACTCAACCTGTATCAGACTTGATACTAAAATGATATTCGACTGCAGTTGGGTAAATGTTACAAATCTATACTTTTAACAGGCTACTATGTATGTGCTTCTAACATTGATAGTCAATGAGGTTTATTCCTGGATAAGTGTGGATAAGACTGGAACCTTTGGGATGCTTAGGGGATTTTTTGAAAAGCAGATCAGCAATTGCTTGGGAGGCTTAAGAAGGTTCTTTATTTTAAATACATTTTCCAACTTACACTTATTGTAAACTTCTTATTTATTTAGGGCCAAATTCTACCCAACTTTCCAGCACTGATGAAGCTGTTCCTACAGGGCATGTGCTGCATCCTGTGGTGGGAGAGCAGTCAAGGGGGCCTCCTTGAGGGAAGGAAATGTTACTTTACCTCAGGGCTTCACTTTGGCTGCATCTGCACTGGAAAGTAGGAAAAGATTGGGCCCTTAATTGATTTCATTTTGTGTATGGGGGTGCTAAATTTTCCTGCTTGATTATGTAACCTTCATCCATGACATCACTTCCAAGTTAATAACATCACTTTTAGTGAGTGCCGACAGATTGTCATTCTAAAAAGTGGGTCATGGTGCGAATAAGTTTGAAAAAAAAATGGTATACTGGGAGATTCTAGGCTGTGTAAAAGGAAAACTTCCACCAGAAGTGCCATGATACTCCACAGCAAAAACTAGATAAAATACTACTTCAGAGTTAGAATGGTATGGCAAAGGCATATTTCACTATAAAGTTATTTATAAATATCACCTTTCTCGCACTAAGTCAGAAAATCTAACACAAGAACAAAATAAAAACCAATAGCTCAACACAGCCTATAGGACTTCAGTCAGAATTAGAAAGAGATACAGAAATTAGAAGTATGATCATTTTCATGGGCAGAGGATAAATGGAAGGAGAGAGAAATCCATTTAACCAGGTGAAAGATTACCATATCACCTTGATTACAGGACTCTAAACATACACATATTCATTCAAAATAATGATTTTTATTCCTATTGTAATGAAGTTCATGACTTTATTCAAGTCCCATCACATACAAGTCTAAATTCCTATTCTGAAACTTCAAACTAATACTGCCCTGGGATTATTCCTAATCAGCAAAGCCCAAGTCAGTGCCTGGGGAGCTTCAAATTCTCCCCCACCAGTTCCTGTATATCTGTAATGCCCAATTTATATTCATTTATTTTCATATACAGACACTGTTCCATTTGGTCAAAGTGAAAGTGCACCAAAGTTGCTATGCCATTTCTACCAGTGATATCATCAATACACACACAGAGGCACCCACTAAGACTCATTTGGGTGCGTTGTTTATTCTGCTTCTGTTTTTCTTCTGTTTATTCCGATTGGAAATGCTAGTTAAGAATTGATTGCCTGCTTAATTACACTTTTAATTACACTAGTTAATTACACTTTTCCCAGTGTAATTAATGACACAGTACCACTGTAGTTTTTTCAGAGAATACAAGTAAACAGGCTGTAACATGAGCCTTTTACTCTGATCCTTAAAGAGGACAAAGTTTTCTAATTCTTGGAGCTACCTTGGGTCCTCTTACGGGAGAGAGGCAGGGTAAAAGTATGATACACTTTAACATTATCACCACACAATTCTCTTCCATTTCCATGCATTTTGCTCCTTATGTAAGAGGTACAACACAATTTGGAGTTAGATTTCATATTTTCTACATCCTATTCTAGTATAATGATAAATTCTGGAGCAGTTATTAAATAGAATTTACAACAAGAAAACATTCAACCATGGTGCCAAGGAGTTACCTTTAATCAAGATGCTTGTAAATGGATAATCCATTTTCCATGGCAGTATGTTGACTATCAGAAAAATATATTTGAATAATCTCTGGATTCGTTTGGTTGGTCTCAGTCTAGTCAGTAATTTCCAATTTTGAAATTACTTGGGTAGTGAGAAATATGTAACTGCCAGTCCTTTTAACCCCTTATAGAATCCAGCACAATATCCAAAGTAACAAAAACCAAAACAGAGATTAACACACTGGAAGGCACAATAATAGTAGAGAGATCACCATCACATTTAAAGCACTCATGCAATTTTATAAAGCATTAATCAGTAAACAGGTTCTTTATATGCTCACCTATATGATCGGCTGTAATAGTCACGATCATCATAGCCTCTATCATAACCTCTGTCATAGTAATCTCTTCGCCGGGAACTGCCACTGAAAGGAAATGCATAGTTTGACATCAGGACGACAAAGAAAATAAGTTACAGAGGCACACAATATAGGGGATTAGGTACTGGGTGATACATTTGATTAATAGAGTCTAAGAGTGCAAACGTCTGAAGCTGTAAGTCTAAATAAATAAAAAAAATGATTTGCTTCAGGACTACAGAAAAACTTAAATTTATTCCAATTCATGCATGGCTATTCTTCTCCAAACTGAGGACTTTGGAATGTAGAAAAAAGTCAATAAGAGTTAAGAAACTTCAAGTCAGTTATAAAACAAACATTCTCACATCCTCAGTGTCAGAGTGCATTAGGTTTTCCAAATAGTTTTATAGAAATTAAGAAGTTGTGCTTAAGCCATTTCTGCCCAATGTTGTATATCCATAACAAGGACCAAATGTGTACACCTGTGGGCCAGGTAAAAATGGGTTAAGTGCTTTTAACACTATCAAGAGACTTTTCAAAATTTCTGAAAACTGTAAAACTAGTGCTATATTTAATTCTTCAGTACAAAACACTAGGCCAATGCTGCTGCTCAAACGATCTGAAATCACAGACCAGCATTTTTCCCCTCAATGTGTCAGGGACCAATACCATATCTGTGCCATATTCCTACTATTGCTTTTTTCTTCCTTGAAGGTTTGCCAGGATAGATAGCCAACGGATCACAGACTGGAACTTGTCTTTGGACCACTACTGAGTAGCTCTGCCCTAAACCACAGGCTCGATATTAAGAGCTTGTGTGCTCATGCATAATTGCAGTGCACAGAATATAGTGGCAGTCAACTACTTGTTGGGAACCCTAGACCTCAACATTAAAGCACTAACGAAACCCTTTAAGTCTTATTTGTTCCAGTCCATGTA
Organism: Tiliqua scincoides; assembly: GCF_035046505.1. Taxonomy (NCBI): domain Eukaryota; kingdom Metazoa; phylum Chordata; class Lepidosauria; order Squamata; family Scincidae; genus Tiliqua; species Tiliqua scincoides. Next base: position 195,719,393 of record NC_089823.1, read on the forward strand.
AATTATTGGTTCCCAACCCGTGGTCTAGGGACCACAGGTGGTGTGCAAGACCCTGAGAAGTGGTCCCTGAGGGCTCAGGAAAAACAATTCCTTTTGATCACTTCCAGCATCTCTCTGAGCAAACAGTCTCCAATGGACCACCAGAGAGGACAGAGAATGAACTGCCTGCAGCTGGCAGCAAGAGTAGCAAATCACAAATCTATAAATAATAAATCTTTAATAAATCTTTTCTAATTATAGGCAGCCCATGTTATCTGTGGATTCAGTACCTGCGGATTTGTTCATCTGCAGGTCCCCAAACCTATGGTGTGGGCCAATCTGGAGCCTCTGGAGGAGAGGGAAGCTGTGCTGCTCTTGCCTCTGGAGGCTCTTCTGAAGCCCACAGAGGCCATCTGCATCCATCCACCCACGGCCTCTGTGGGTTACAGAAGAGCCTCCAGACTGACCAGAGCTCAACTCCAATCGGGTTCGGAAGGGGGCTAAAAACCGCAGTTTTGGAACCTTTGTGGATAATGATGGCTGCCTGTATTACAAATTTAAATGTATTTTTTGAGTGCGGGGGTGGGGGCATTGCATGTGGTCTACAACAATTCCAATTTTTGCCTCAGTGGTCCGCAGTCTAAAGGTTGGGAATCACTGATGTAAATCATTGCCACAAGAACTTACTATGTAGGCCTTCCCATGTAGATTCCAGGGGTAGGTGTGTGAGGCCTTTTTGTTATTGAGAAATCAACTCGAATCCTTCTCCCATCAAGTTCCATTCCATTTGCACGCTCTTTTGCCTATATGAAAAAAGCATTGCGAAATATTTTCAGAGTTCATCTTAAATCAAATTAATAAAAACTAGCAACACTTACCTAGCATGGTATTTACCAGTTACTCCCATCCCAATTTAAGTTAATTCTATATACCCCTCAAAACAACATATAATAATAAAATCAAATACAATAAACCCACTGTCTTGTTTCTTTCTCTGCTGCAAGCAGGTTTTTATTTATTTAGCGTATGGCATATAATACGTGAATATTAGACTAGGTCAAATGTCAGTGTCCAGCTTTTCCAGCCATTCAAGGACAAAGTTGCCTTCATTGAAAAAGTCAGACCTTGGGTCAGTATACACCCTCAGTTTGCAGCCAGACACAATGTGGTATATGGTTTGGCGGGAGAACCCACAATCACACTGTGGGGTAGATACTAGCCCCCATTTAAACACCCGAGACCTGACTAACACCATGCAGGGTACGGATCCTGTTCAAAGTTTTCCAGTGCTGCCGAGGTAAGTTGAAACCTGGCACCTTACGTGTAGGATCGTCTATATATCTACCTATTTCTGGGCATTCAACTGCCCACTGAGTTTCCCATTGGGCATTGATGTTAAAATTGTTGTGCAGATGTGCGAGTGCCAGATTTAAGGCTCCTGGATTTAAGCCTACCGAATGATAGATGAGGGAGATTGGCATGTACTGGTAAAAGTGGGTTGTTAGTGATTTTTCTATATTCTTTCACTAAAGCCTCTTGTCTCCCTAGGGCTGGCGGTGCTACTTGGCTCAAGACGGGGAGCCAACAGATAGGAGTGGGACTTATTCAGCCACTTATGAATAGGTCATGGTTTCATTTAATTCATAAATAGGTCATGGTCTCATTTAATCTGGCATCAATCTTGTTAGTATGACACCTTTTAAGCCATACTGGAGCACGGTATTCTGCTGCGGAGTAGATCAATCCTAATGCTGATGTTCTGAGAGTAGTTGCTGAAGCTTCCTATCTTGTTCCTATTAATTTTTGGAGTATGTTGCTCCTGGTATTAATTTTTGTGGATGTGTACTCGAGGTGTGACTTATAAGAGAGTCCGGTCCAAAGTTACTCCAAGATATTTTGGATGAGGATTGTAAGGGAGTAGGTAGTTATTTAGATAGACCTTTGGGGCTGCATTAGCTAATTTATTATTAAGGTGGAAGCCTGTACTCACTGTTTTGCTGATACTGTGTATTAACCTCCAGCCAGCAAAATACTTTCCCAGGATCTTAAGGTCTTCTCAGAGGAGGCCATCCAGTACCTCCATGTTTTTTCCCTGCACTGCTAGAGCCAAGTTGTCTGCATATCCAAATTTATGTCCCCTTGTTACTAGCAAGTCTGAGATGTACAGGTTAAATAGTGTGGGTGCCATTACAAAGCCTTGCGAGAGGCAGTTGTTTAGCCTTCTTACCTTACTTGCATTGACCCCCATTATGATCTGGAAAGATCTGTCACTTAGCATATTGTTGACTAATCAATACAGATTTTTACAGGGGATGATGTGACACAATTTATATAGCAGACCCTCCCTCGACATGGTGTCATATGCCGCAGTTAGGTCGATACATACAACTGTAGTTGTTAAACCTTGTTGAAAGCTAGCCTTGATATAGCTTGTCAAGCTCAACACCTGGTCAACACAGCTACGATTTTGTTGAAAGCCCACTTGTGATGTTCATCTATTATAGGGCCAATTCTGTTTATGATTAGTTTCTTGAAAAGTTTGTATCATGAGCTCAGAAGGGCAATTGGGCGATAACTGCCTACTCTGTCTTGCGGTTTACCGGGTTTCAGAACTGGGGCGTGATGCTAATTTGCCTCCTCATGGTGCACCCTGGATAGCAAGGAAAGTGTGAACTAAATGAACTAGCAATCAGCTGGTAGCCAGACCACATCGTAGATTTCCTGACTTTCTAAAACATAGCAATGGAAAAGCAAAACGGGCCTTTTCGGGCCCAAATGACGACCTTCAAGTGACACACACAGAAAATTAAGAGAAACAATCCAGCAGAGGCAAGATCCAAGGTTTTGACCTAAGGGCCACGTGCAGTTATGGCACAGCCACATATATCAGAAGAAACATAGAAAACGCCTCTCTACTGTTAACCTCCACAAACAACAATATACATGAAGTCGTTTCTAAACTAGGCGATCTCACAATAGTGAATATCTATAAGCCACCTTAGATACCCTGGCCGCAGCATGTTCTGAGCATCAAACCACACCCTACAATTTATGCAGGTGATTTTAACAGACATTACATCAACTGGAAATATTACTCTTTGGACAATAATGGGGAATTGTTACTCAACTGGGCTGCTACAAACAAGGGCACGTTTCAATCTGCAGCTTGGAAACGGGAAACTAATCCAGATCTACTGTAGATACTCACCTATAAGGCGAAATATTTCTTCCTAGAAAAGCAGCCTGAATCATTGCCCCGCCTTATCTCCGGGGCAGGCAAGCAGCGAGGGTGGGGGGAAGGCGGGTGAGCCAGCCAATCACTATTGTGGAAGGGAGGGAGGAAGTGATCTGCTGAGAGGAAGCTGGGGTGCTGCTGAGCATTAGCAGCTGCCTGCGGGTGTGGTCCATGTGCTCCTTCAGGCTGTTGCCCAGCTGCAGAAGCTCCCAGCTCCAATCAGCAGCCCCCTCACTCAGCACCAGCGCCCACGGAGGCATCTCTGGAGCGGCACCCAAGACAGAGCAGGAGACAATGAGCTGTGTGTGGGAGGAGGCGTCTTAGCGAGGGAGAAGCAGTCATTTGAAATAGCTGAGTCCATCTCCTCTTTCCTTCTTGTTCCCCCTTCCCCCCTTCCTACTGTATTTAAACTTCAAGCACTCAACTGGAAAGCCCAACTTGCTAACCCCCTTCCCATCTCCCCAAAGATGAAGTTGGACAGGGTGGGGAAGGGGGGAGTGATTTTTTTTAAAGAAAGAGAGAGAGAGAGAGAGAGAGAGAGAGAGAGAGAGAGAGAGAGAGAGAGAGAGAGAGAGGCAGCAACAGTTAAGGCTACAATTCTAGCCTCACTTTCATGGGAGTAAGCCCCACTGACTATTAAAGGACTTGCTTCTGAGTAGGCATGCCTAGGATTGGGCTCCCAGTCTATTCCCTCCTCTTGCTTTGCTCTCCACCTTTCCCCTTACTGTATACAGTCACACTTCAGTCTCTCCTTTGCAAAACTTTTTGCAAACCTCATTGCTAACCTCATTTCCCCCTATCCTCACCAATGCAGTTGGACTGGAGGGGGAAAGTCCCTGCATTTGTTCACTGGAAGAGTCCTGGAGACCTTGCAAAGATGTAAAACACAGGAAAAGCAGAGTAGAATTTAAAGTAGAATTATTCTGCAGCAACAGGTATTTTAGCCAGCGATCTTAACTGCATGCTGGCAGGAGCTAGGAAGCACTTGCAACAGCTGCTTATGTAGTAAGCTTTTAGGAGAGCATGCTTGCTTCTGCAGTATCCCCCTGCCAGGACCTCCACATGAGCGCCACTGCCCTTCCTCCACAGAGGGTCTACTTCCAAGTAAATCAGGTGCAACTATGTGCAGCTGCACTTGCTCAGTCACTCCTTGTTGCTTCTCTCTCTACTGTGAACTGAATTGCACACTCCCAGTTGTGTGTTCTACATAGAGCTTTTGGCTTAAGGCACCAGGCACTTTAAAAGGAGGATTTCAGTAATGGTTCTACTGGTATGCTGTTTCCAGTGTACTTAGAGCCCAATCCTAGGCTTGTCTACTCAGAAGTAAGTCCCATTAAAGTCAATGAGGCTTACTCCCAGGAAAGTGTGGATGGGATTGTGGCCTTACTCTGATAGTGTTTACAAATGGTTGAGAGAACAATTAAAAAAATTAGTGAATAAAAATGTCTTATGATCTATGAGATAGATCATAGTTTTTAATAAATTAGAGACTTATTAAAGTATAGCAAAAACAGTATTAAAAATAGTGTGTGTGTATGTATACATACTATGTAAGTCTACATTTATGTATAGATGTATACATACTATATATATATACACTGTGTTTTTAATAAATTAGTGACTGTACAGTTCTTCAGTAACAATTACTGGGAGGTTATTTTTCAGGATCTGGCCTCAGGTAAAATCAGACAAAATTATAGTCAGACACCTCCCTAAGTTAAACCCCTGTCTTATCCGAGGGCCATAGCAAATTCCTTGATTTTGGGCTCAAAACCTGCCCTTGTCTTATCTTGTGATATCCTGCCCTTGTGAGATCAACTTATAGGCAAGTATCTGCGGTGTGTTTTGCCTCAGAAGACCTAGATTTGCAGCCAGTCCCTATAACCTGGAAAGTACTGGACAAATTCCCACACAGCCAGCATCGCCCTGTTTTGCTTGAAATTGCAAGCAGGTGACATGGCTGCGTAGAAATAGTTTTAGAAAGGGAGAAACCAGATAGTTGGTTTCAGCAGGCCAATGGAGGGGGCACAGCAGTCCATCCCCTCTATCACAGAAACTAGCTATGCCCATACCACTTACTTTAAATTGTTCTCACGATTATGGTTAACAGATTGCAGTTTTAGTTACAATATACTTATGCTTGAATAAACTAAGATTTAAATATTATACAAGCACTCATGGCTCACATGCATTTTAAAAAGGAACAAACAGCAAGTTACACACATGTGCTCTTCATATTCCATGTCACATATGCATATATATTGCATGAATACACCTCTTTCAGAAAACGTGGAAGCGTACACATCCCCACCCAAGTAGCAGCAGCTCCGACAGTACCATCTATACCAGTGATTTTCAACCTTTTTCATCTCATGGCACACTGGCAAGGCACTAAAATGATCAAGGCGCACCATCGGTTTTTTGATAAATGACAAGGCACACTGTGCTATCAATGGAGGGTGCGCCTGCCCCTATGACACTACTAATAAATGATCCTCTCCCAAATTCTTGTGGCACACCTGGGGACCACTCACGACACACCAGTGTGCCACAGCACAGTGGTTGAAAATGGCTGATCTATATGAACTTTATCAAAACACCCATGATTTAGCTCAAGGACCTTCCACCTTTGTTCCTGTTAAAAATGTAAGACTATGTTCTGATTCAGTATGTTTTGCAACTGTTGTAACTGCATACCCAGCAGCCAGCCCAAAGGCCAATGCAGAACCATAAATCCCACATCCAGATTTCTGAAGCTGAATGTTTTCCTTCTTTGTCTGCTTCAACAATGCTGCTGAACACACTGCTTCACTAGTTCAGATCTTTATTTGGAAGAACCCCTAGGCAGCACATATAATTTCAGTATCAGCTTTGTTTTTAATTTCAATTAACCCATTTCTTCCCATTCCACAGGTATACACATTTGATCCCTGTTGCATATATGCAATGTTGGGCAGAAACGGTTTAAGACAACCATATCACTGAAGAAATATTACCAAATTGCAAGATAGCTTTCAGAGATTTTCACTATTGCATTAAACAGCCTTTCTGGTTAGATGGAGAAAATGTGATATAAAGCAGTGACCAACATCATAAGCTGGCCAGTCACCCATTCAAACCTCACTTCTAATAGCAATATTGGGCCATCTTTATATCGTTATTAAGACCACCGAGATATACATCAACAGCTTTGGACATTACAAAGCAATATAAAATGCTCTCAATGGTTCTCAACTTTTTAGCACTGGGACTCACAACCTGTTGGGACCTACTAGAAGTCATGTCAATAACCTGAAGTGATGTCATGGCTGGAAGTGACATCCTCAATATAGGCTTCAAACCTAAGCTGCAATCAGCCAAAGGTTCCATTACACAGCCTGCTCGTGCTGTTATTTTGCATAGCCTGGAATTCAAAGCACAATGCAGACTTCTCCAACCATATAGCCCCCCCCCCCAGTGATCCATCTTCTCACCTATTCGGAAGCACCATGCCTCTCTCCCACTGGGAGTCCACCCTGCCCAGCAGCTGTGTTTCCTGTAATTTCAGCTCTGTATTTTCAATGATGACCAAACCAGATGCTATGCAACCCACCTGAAATTGGCCTGCGACCCACCTAGTAGGTCCTGACCCCTAGTCTGAAAAACACTGTTGTAACACTTAACACTGAGACTGAAATGAAGCCTGCTTATCTACGAAAAATAAAAAAGCCATAGGAAGAATTACGACATACGAGTCAAGTATAATTATGTATACTTATTATAAAGATAAAGGATTGTCCTGCATGGTCATGTCCGACTCTAGGGAGTGGTGCTCATCTCCATCTCTAAACCAAGGGAGCAGCGTTGTCCAAAGACATCTTCCGTGGTCATGTGGCCAGCATGACTAAACGCTGAAGCACACAGAATGCTGTTACCTTCCCACCAAAGTGGTACCTATTTATCTACTTGCATCTAGATGCTTTTGAACTGCTAGGTTGGCAGGAGCTAAGGCAAGTAACAGGAGCTCACCCTGTTCTGCAGCACCAGTGTCTCAAACTCCTGGACTGCCGACCTTCCAGCCAACAGTCCAGTGTGCTTAACAGCCACTGCACCTCCAATATTTATAATACATACTTATAAACATTGGGTTTTATCATATGTTATGACTATGGGAACTTAGTCCCATTGAAAGTCTCATTGAAACTACCAATCTACTGTTCAGCCAGTAATTATCATTCTAACTTATTAACTGAGCACACTATATTCTGTTCTGGACTGTGGCCTAGTCTTTGACTTCAAAGACAAGCGCTTGCTTAGCATCCTTCCATGTGTACAGAGAGAAACAGAAATTTAAATTATTTAAATAATAGTTTACTAAAACAGGCATTTCAAAAAGTACAACATAACTTAGTGGTAAGGATGCTCACTTACCTCTTTAGCATCATCAACACTTTCAAAATACACAAAAGCAAATCCTCTAGAACGACGAGACTGTTGGTCATATACAATAGAAACATCTGCAATTGGGCCATATTTGGAGAATACCTCTCTCAGATCCCTTTCTGTTGTATACAGGCTTAATCCAAACACACCAAGACAACAGTTTGGATCAGGATTTGCCTATAAAAAAACCATTATAAGAATTCAAATTCCACAAAACAGTGAAAGTGCATTCATATACAACACAAAAATGCCACAATAGCAAATTCTGAAGCAATTTAAATAATTACAGTTGAGCCCCCTTCCCACCAAAGAATGATGTTGTATCCTGCCGTGCAAGAACTCAGTATGTCCTATCTCTTCTCATGAGAAAAGTGAAATGGTCAAAAGGAGAACAAAATAGTGCCAAATTCCCATGAGTATGTTGTGCTTTGGGCTGCACTTATGGGCTCTAAGCCTCACCCAGACACAGAGTAGGCTTTACAGCACAAAAGAAAAAGGAATGGGAGCCACAATTTCATACATGAGATTTATTAAATGTCTTTTGTGATTTTCTGGACTGGATCAAAAGTTTTAGGATCAAAATAATCCGTTACTAGGATGAATGTAGGTATATCCCTTGGGGGTAAGAAATATAAATTCATAAAGCTCAAGTTTTTCTTCAACTAACCATTCTATGATGTAGCGCACTGGTTTCCAAACATTTCACGCACAGCCACCTTTCTCCTCGCCCAGTTGTCCCACAGCCTCATGCTGGGCAGCCGGGGAAATCAGGGTGCAGAGGCATCTGGGTTGACAGGTATTGAAAGAAGTTGCCCAATGCCAGGCTTTGGGATGATTGGGCAAGGAGGATGGTGACTGCGGCGCAGAACGAAAAGTGCCATGCCTGGCTTTCTTTGAATACTGGATCTGGCCTGCAGGCAAGGGTTTGGAAGCCCCTGATGTAGAGAAACCATTTTGTGCAGTGGTTATGGGCAGAATTCTATCAACCCCTCCAGGATGTACAATGGGGTTACTGGACCCATCCTTCCCACTGCAGTTCATGCTATTCAAAAAGCTGTGGAAGTTAGGGAACAAAACTGTGCCCAAAGCAGTATTGGGCACTGCAGTTGTAATAGTATCTAGAGAGCCCAGGTACGCAAAGGGAAAATGTGCCTTCTTATCTTTGAAGTAAGCCCTTCAAAGTTCAATACCAAATTCTGAGCTGATTTCTGCAACTGTTCTCTCTTCACCTGGATTATCAGTACATGTGTATGCCAACTATTACATCCTAACTACTACTTTTATTTTGAAACCTACAGACACAAATACATAGATGTATTAAGGAGCTACCAGACTCTGCACATTACCTAAAACAATCAAACCTAAGATTAAAGTACTCTGAAGCTGCAGAATAATCTTTATATTTTATATCAGAATAATTTTTATATGCTAAAACATAATTATTCAAAACATTAATGCACCAATTCCAAAATACAATCCACCCAATGTTTTATACAATATTAACAGCTTATTTTTAAACAACTTCAATTTTTATACAGTTTCTGGGTAATTGGAAAATTGTTTATCTTCAAAGACACACACAGCTGAATGATCTCTGGTCAAGTGCTGCCATCCCAGCCTTACTCTGTTGCCAACATGACGCCGACGAGTAGACATAGGAGAATGGCTGTGACTATGTCGGCGGCGATAATCGCGGCTATAAGATCTGCTTCTTGATCTCCTGTGGGATCGAGAACGTGAGCGTGATCTTGTATAATGCCTGCGAGAACTCCTCCTTGATCTGGATCTGTTGAGTACAAAAATCAAGAGTATCATGCTGAACTACAGGTAACCAATACATCAAATTGACAAGATATCCAATAAATGGTGTTCAATACATTTCTAGCCTTACAAACAAGAAAGGTAATTGGTTCATTTCTGAACAGAAATGTCTAAACTGTCATTATGTTACCCACATAAAGCACAGTAACGAGATAAAACACCCACAAGTATATACTCAACAAAGTTTTTATCTAGTTGAAATCCAAAATTTACAAGGAAATCTTGCACATATTCCTCCTTGCACAGCACTTCCTGTTGCAGATATGCAAGGTGATACCAAGGACTTTCAAATGAAAATGCCAGCATACACCTTGAGTTTCAGCTTCTGTATGATAGCAGTCTCTGAACTGTCATTTCACGTGCCTAGCTTGGTTTCAAACACACACTGATGGGGTGAGGTCCTTCTTCCACTAGGCCAGAGACTTTCAACCTTATTCATCTCAGGGTATACTAACAAAGTATTAAAATTGTCAAGGCATACTATCAGTTTTTTTACTACTGACAAGGCATACCATTTGACTGGTGGGGGGGCTCACATCTCCCAATGGCCTATTAATAAATGATCCTTCCCCAAATTCTTGGGGCATACCTGAGAACCATTCAAGGCACACTGGTCAAAATTGCTGCACTGAATAGTTGCACACCTTAAGAATTTTACAATCACAACACAATTCCAGGAGGACATAACCAGGAGAGTATCACAGGACCAGAATAATTTAGATGCAAATTTGCAAGTTAACAAAATGATGCTTGTCAGAGATCTTCCTCTAATGATGTATGTATTACTGCCCTTTCTAGAATAATACCTGTAATTACCTGCCTACCATTTTTATATAAAGTAGCAATACAAGATTATAACAGTCTGTTAAGTCACCTGAGGTAACCTTGAAGTAACAGGACAACAAACTGGCTAGAAAAACCTACTCAGCAGATGTTTCAGCTAATACCATGTTATGACCACCCAGATACATCCTGCTATGATTACAGCACAGTAATGACATATGCCACTCAGCAGAAAGCTCCACAACTACTCCTTGCAGCAATGACATCTCACAGCAACCTGGGAATTAATAAAAATCTGGAAATCTTGACTGCAATTCTTATGTCATGTATGCACAATGCACATAAGTTGAAGGTTGCCTCAGCTTTTCTCAGGATTAGTAAAAGTATTTAAATCATAACATTTCACTTAGAAAACTGCTTCAGTTTGAAGACACTTTTGCCTTAGGACAGACTTACCGAGATTCAGATCTGGATCTAGACTTTGACCTAGACCGCCTTGATCCCTCCTTGGACCGAGATCTGGCAGGCGAGTGCCTTGGAGACTTGCCAGAACCATGAGCACTTCCACTTCTGGAAGCAGAACGGGATTCCTGCATACAGAAAACATACTGTTTAGTTTGAAAACAACCTCTCCAATATTTTAGTCTAAAAAAGCTCTGGTGAAAAATGTCAAAAGATCTAGGTCTCCATTATGTGTCCGGGCAGTTGCCATTATAACTGCCTAGATTTATGGTTTATTTTGCCTGTTAAGCACTTTTCAAAACCCTGCATATGTTTTTTTTCTATTAAACAAATAATGCATGCATGTTTAGCAAAATATACAGGGACACATAAACAGACTAGTAATTACTTAGCGTAGCGCTTTCAGATTCCAGATTACTTCTTATCTTAACTTCATTTTTATTTCTTTTCTTCATTCTTCCGTTTCAAATTCTGACTTCTTTCATCTTCCCCACTTCACAAAAATTGCTCAATATTCTATAAGTGGGACTTCTGGTCTGATAATTAGCATGCATTCACTTTCTTTTTTTTCAAATTTCAGCTTCACTTATTCCTGAGCTTCAAATAATTCTCATTTATAAAACTTGTCAAATGGCGACTTCCGCATTTTCCTTCTTCAACATTAACCTTAATAAAAAAAGAACAGGATGAAGAATATTTAAAACTCCAGGATAGATATTTAGTGCCAAAACTGAAACTAGAAAAAATGCTATGTGTTTGCACTATTTTAACTAGATAAGCAATTCTAGTATTGATTGATCCCAGGTTTACTGCTGTGTTTTTAAAAAGATGTCAATTCAATTGAAAACTACTGACCAACTATGAATTTGCTAGTCATTCCTACTTAAAATGTTTTAACAGCTGAAATGAGATCTTAGTAGACTGACGAATTTTAAAAATTAAGTTACATCTCTTTACAATTGCATTTAGAAACTAGTACTATGTTCCAAAGTCACCAATTTGCACACACATGCTGAGTTAATAAACTTTATTTTTTAAGAAAAAAGGATGTAGAATTAAAGACATACTAACAAGACGAACAACAGCACTTTTAAAAAACTTCTCTCTTTAGTTAGGAAGTCTCAATAGGATTTGCAAGTGAAAACTTGTGCCCTATCACAACAGTAATGGAGAATGCCATAAGGACTTTGCAGGAGTTCATAACATTGTAGTAAGTCTTGACCTAAGCATTTAAACCCATCACAAAAGATTGCATCCTATGTTTAGCCAGTCATTAAATAACTTGTGCTTTGTTAAACTATAAGTTTAAGCTATGTAGCTCAACAAAACAAAACTTAGAATGCAAGCCAGTGATGTGTCTAATAAAATACTAACTGTGCTCATAAATCAAGAGTTGGATCCTACGTTGTGCAAGTAGAATTAACTTCACACAAAGGAACTCCCCCCCCCACTTCTCCTGAACAACTGATGCTGAGGGTTGGGGGGCCCTCGAGAACAGTGCGGGATATGGCATAGGGAGGTTGGTGGGAGAATCCCCAGAACAGGGTCTTGCAAACTTTGTTCCACTTGTCCACATTTGGCTCCAACCTATGTTTTTAAAAAAAACTATGGGAGCTTCCATAAAGAAAGTGAAGATGAATTGTTTTATTAAGCTTCCCCTTTCCATATGACATTAGCACCACAATTCTCAACATCTGTACTGATGTCACAGTAATAATATTGTACTGGTGCAATGGTTGATACATACTACATGTGTACCATTACAGCAATTCTTAGGAAAAGGTTAAATAAAGTTTAAGTGCAATAAAGTTCTCAGTCATTACTTCGATGCATTAACCAATATGCACACAACATGGATTTACTGTGGACTTTGGGAGGATGACAACATGGCAAAAGTTCTAGGCTTAGGTAACTATTTGTCTAACAGCCAGTATGGGTAGAACGCAATACAGAAAATGGCAATATTGATGACTATTACTATATGCAGGATTTCTCCAAGCAAGATGCTTCCTTAGCTGTGGTTTTCAACACCTAAATGCTACCCACTTGTTAGCTGGAAGACTTTCACTCACTACAGGTACTATGTATGTCTCTGTGTTACTTATACTTAGTAAATAAATTACACTTTTCAGCATTGAGAATATTAACAAAAGAGTCCAGAAATTTTCTCTCATTTAGAGTAGATAACGCTGAAGACTTAAACAAGAAATCAGATTGTGATATCATAAAAATCTCAGTTATATTGCATATCCCTTGAAAATAATCCCATTGAAATAGCAGTTGAATGAGATAAAAACCAGTTAAGGTAAAATAGTTGGCACCAATAATGACTTAAAACCAAATCTGTAACCTTTTATCAAAACATCATAGTTAACGCCACCTTTGAAAAGAATTAAGGGCCATTTTCTAATAGCAAGGGATAAATAACACGACTTCTGAGGTCAACAATTATAAATAACAGGTCACATATTAGATCTGAGTTCAAATTATGACTATGCAATCTGTCAGCTAAATAGAACAGATGCTCTTTCCCAATTATAACCATATTTCAAATTTCATCCACCTTCTTTCCTCTTTCAACCAACTTTCTGTGACATGTGTTAATGTTATGTTTTTCTTTTATTTAGATTTTGCACACAAATGCATGTGTATACGTCCAACCTTGTTATACAGATTTTTTATACACGGATTTGACTCAACACAAATGGCCACTGCAAATGGGAAGGAATGTGCTGATCCCTGGAGAAGGGGAAAAAAATCCATCTCTTTAAAATCAGTTTAAAAAACTGCTTTTCTTACTGTTGTAGAGACAGCCATGCAAATGATTACAGGTTTAACCTAATTATCAAAGGATTTTTCATCTGTGGAAAAATCTACAGCTTTTTCGATCTCAATGCAATGATAAACATCCCTTAAATTAAAGGAAAACAGTCGGCCTACACTCCATCAATCCTTGGCTTCATTCCAAGGCAAGGGACCCCTCCCTTCCCCCCCCCAGCACTTGAATGAAAGATAATCACTTTGCTCTGGGTGAAGGGGGGGGTCACTGGCTCAGAGCAAAGAGTCTAAGAGTCTTTTCTAAGAGTGAAGAGTCTAAGAGTCTTTTCTAAGAGTGAAGACTCTTTTCTAAGAGACTAGAGCAGGGGCCTTCAAACACTGGCCTGATGGCCAGATGTGGCCCGTAGCAAACCTCTATCCAGCCTGCAGTCAGCCTCTTGTCCCCTGAAAGCCTCTGGCCCACTTGACTGAACATGACCAGAGCTGTGCTCTGATTGCATCTGGAGGGTGTTCTGAGGGCTGGAGAGGCTAAGTGAATGAGCCCACACATTCATTTATTCATTCGTCTAAGTTGCATCTCTAATCCATTTATTTAAATTTTACACTTAAATTTTTTTCCCTGGCCCTCATATATTTAATGTGGCCCTCAGACCAAAAGGTTTGGAGACCCCTGGTCTAGAGAGAGAGACTGATTGATGAATTGTCTGCCTAATGTATCTTTTCTCCATCACAAAGGTCAGCAAGGTTGTTTTTAAATGGTTGTTTTAATTGGAGGCTGGATTCAGGCTCTGCCAGCCTGCCTGCGCTTCTGCGCTGGCCCAGTCAACTCTTGAGGAGGTGCAGATGTGCTTATGGCACATTTGTGACCCTCCTAGGTCAGTGTTGGACCAATGGCACCTTAGAACTGTGCCCTTAGTCCTCAAATTTAATCAAACCTGCTTAGGCTGCAATCCAAATTGGAAGTACTTGGAAGTAAATGCTAACAACTCAACAGAAGTTACGTGTCCAGGCTCCCCAACAGCAGATAAGAACATAAGAACAGCCCTCTTATGTCGCTCTCTTTTGCACCTTTTCCATTTCCACTATGTCCTTTTTGAGATGTGGCGACCAGAACTGGACACAATACTCCAGGTGTGGCCTTACCCTCGATTTGTACAACGGCATTATAATACTAGCCGTTTTGTTCTCAATACCCTTCCTAATGATCCCAAGCATAGAATTGGCCTTCTTCACTGCCGCCGCACATTGGGTCGACACTTTCATCGACCTGTCCACCAACACCCCAAGATCTCTCTCCTGATCTGTCACAGACAGCTCAGAACCCATCAGCGTATATCTAAAGTTTTGATTTTTTGCCCCAATGTGCATGACTTTACACTTACTGACATTGAAGCGCATCTGCCATTTTGCTGCCCATTCTGCCAGTCTGGCAGAATTCAGACCTGAGCTCCTGGATGCTACTGCAGATGCTCCTTGGTGACGTCTGGGAGCCTTTCTGAGACCTGTAGAGGCCACTAGAGGCCTCAGAAAAGCTCCTGGACACAACCTGAATGAGGCTCCTGTCGTGTTGAAGTCCCTGTGGGACAGAACCCACAGATTTCATTATACACAGGTTTCAGTATCTGCAGGAGTCTGGGAATGGATCCCTTGTGGATAACAAGACTCCACTTGTACTTCTGAGAAAACTGTTAGTGCCTATACTCATGGACATTTAAGTCCCCTTATCAAGTACAGCTTAGGTTCCAAGGCTCTATACTAAAGTCAAAACATCTGGTTCTTGCTGGTCCAGTGCTATTGTGACTGCGCTAAAGCAACACCAAAGAACTTACCAGTGCAATTCCAAAGACTTTCCTGTGGGCAAGAGTATGGGATATCCACTGGGCAAAACAATTACAACACAGAAAGGTGACGTCATAAGAATATTCCTTTGGACTTGTTTTAGTCACATTACTTCAATTACAAGATTTAGACTAAAATTTTCTCTGTTAGCTTTTTAAAGGGAGTAAATGGCAGTTGTAAGGGGCCTTATCAAATGTCAGCTATCAACTTTCCATCTTCCTACTTTGTAGAGTTAAAAGGTGGCTGTATTTTGTTTTCCCTTCAGGATCCACTTTTTTCTCACACAGAATTAATGATCTCCAGTGCCTCACAGGCTGCACCTACTTCAAAGCCCTGATCAAGCCCATTCACAAGTTGGATGTTCCAACATCATGTTCCTGAACAAGCAGTCAGAGACCTTATGATACCCAACTAGAAATCCTGACTTTTGCAACAGCTTTTCTAAGCAATACCGTATATTTTCTGCAGTGCAAAGTGTATGTGGGTAGCACAAGCAGAAATTTTTGGATAATGTTCATGGAGTTACTACACAGGGTTTTAATTTCAAGCATATACAGGAATCCCCCCACATTCATGGGGAATCTGTTCCAGGCCCCTCCCTGCAGATATGGAAACCACAAACAAAAGAGGATCCTATGTGTACAGTGCTCCACAACCCTCCATGCCCATTACCTTTCATTTTGTTTATCAGTCATGTTTATCAGTGAGAACTGTTCTGCTTCTTGTTAATGTTCTATGCCCCCCTAGCATGCAGACTGCCTGCTCATATAGAAAAATGGGCACGGGGTAAAAGCAGAAGTCATGTGTTTTGAGCTCAACAGCTCAGTCTGAGCCTGGGGATGGACATCTCTGGCCTCTGCTGAACTCAGACTCACTTCTGGAAATAAGGGTAGTGGGGCCCTCCTTGCCTCTGGGGCGGCAGCCCCCCAGATTACATGGATGGGCTTTCATCCATCTCCATGGTTTCAGCTATCCATGGGGGGTTCTGGAATGGAACCCCCTCCCATGGGTGACATACCTGTATAGTACTTCAATCCACCCTGCTTTTATTTCAGTATTTCACTCTCATACTAGTCAAGTAAAGAACAGAAACAAAATTTGTATTAACGGGACTAGGTTGCACAGGATAATCAACAAAAGTTAATCTCAGATTTGAAGTCAAGCATACGGTCCACAGAAGCTACATGCTTGAACGACACAATAAGCAGAATATTTTTGGCACAACAGAGCCAGTGACAGAAGAGACAGCCTACTTTTCCAAGAATGTCCAGCTGAATACATGGTTTTCCATGTAGATTTGCTAACGAATCTGGAGTAATTCTCATATGAAGCTATTCCACAAGAGCCCAAACAGGACTTTTATTTACAAACGAACATCTCGCCCCACCTCAAAATTTGCTATGAAATACTTTAAAAAAGTATCAAGACTATTCCAGTTCATGCAATTTCCTTCTGTAAAATATTATGTACCTAGGAAGTGTAACTACCTGAGCTTCACTTCTGAGTAAACCTTGTCAAAAAAAGAGACTAGGGTTGTCCAAGAACTGTGCTTGAAGGACAATATCCCACACTTTCTGAATCCATTTTTTCACTTGTGTACTCCTTGGCAGCCCATTTCCATAAATTATATCCCTCATATTAGCCTTGCAAGGCATTGTAATGCCAGCCCTGCAAGGCATGCTAATACAGACCTGTCTTTTTTTGCCATTATTCAATTCTTTTTCAAATACCCCTAATGGTCCTGGCAAGTACCCTGTGGGGATATACATACCCAGGTAGGGAATTACTGTTATAGATCCATCTCTACTCTTTCCTCTTTATCAGTACAGTACTTATACAGTACTGAAGTACAGTGGCTTCAGTACACCAAAGGCTACTGAAAAAACTCCACAATCAGGGAATTAGAGGACAGGTCCTCTCATGGACTGAGAACTGGTTGAAGACCAGGAAACAGAGAGTGGGTATCAGTGGGCAATTTTCACAATGGAGAGAAGTGAAAAGTGGTGTGCCCCAAGGATGTGTCCTGGAACTGGTGCTTTTCAACCTCTTCATAAACGACCTGGAGACAAGGTTGAGCAGTGAAGTTGCAAAGTTTGCGGACGACACCAAACTTTTCTGAGTGGTGAAGGCCAGAAGTGATTGTGAGGAGCTCCAGAAGGATCTCTCCAGACTGGCAGAATGGGCAACAAAATGGCAGATGCGCTTCAATGTCAGTAAGTGTAAGATCATGCACATTGGGGCAAAAAATCAAAACTTTACATATAGGCTGATGGGTTCTGAGCCATCTGTGAAAGATCAGGAGAGAGATCTTGGGGTGGTGGTGGACAGGTCAATGAAAGTGTCGACCCAATGTGCGGCAGCAGTAAAGAAGGCCAATTCTATGCTTTGGATCATTAGAAAAGGTATTGAGAACAAAACAGCTAATATTATAATGCCATTGTACAAATCGATGGTAAGGGCCACTACAAAGCAGGAAAAAGGATGTGTGTGCTACCCCAAACACATTTTTGCTGCTATGTTAGCTGCTCATGTTGAAACAGTTATTTGCTGCCTTTATGATTTGTTTACTATTGGAATTTTAATTCTGCCCATTTGCCATGTTGAATAAACTAGAGTGGGGTGGGAAAATTTTCAACTTTAGGGATCCTGGACCTTTAACCATTGTATAGGAGAGAGAACTACAGCAGGTGCAGCTTGTCATCTATGAGATGAAATTCCTTCTTCTATACAATGGTTAAAGGTCCAGGACCCCTATAGTTAAAAGTCTTCCCACCCTGCACTAAACAGACAAAGAATACAAATCAATCAGCTTTTAAATTTATTTTATCAGATAACTTCCTGGTGCATGTACCTGTATGATTCGCACACCAGAACACATACCTGTTGTATGCACGATACACGTTTTCCACATAACCATACATAATATAGAAGCAACTCTGAACACTCAATAACACTGCTTATGAAAGGCTACCTCTCTTCTCTTGCAGTCCTGCCTGGTTCAGAAGTTGAACACAGAGTGGAGAGGATTCCTCTTCTTATGTTCTTTATATACAGGCCTTTGTTATTCTCGCTGAACTCAATTTTGTATGTGCATGGACAGCACGAAGTTGAACAGGAAGGGAAAAAAAATCAAAACTTTTCTGGTTTCACTCTCTGATTAGCTCCCAAGTTAGATCAAAACACTCAACAGCTAGGCCAAGAAGTGAGGGGGAAGAATGTCTCTTTTGGCACATACTCCAGCTGCCACAGAGAAAGTGGTGCAAGCTGGTCCAGAGATACCAAACTTCAAACGTTACTTGCCCAGGTGACTTTGACTGGGATAACAGATAAGGAATACAGTAGATCCTGCTTTACAATACAGGTCATGTCTGATCATCCAGATTTGGCTCAACGCCAGTACACTGACCCACACTGAGCTCCGATCAGGGGCGACCTGTAGTCCTCCAAATGCAACCAGAGTTCTGCTCTCGATCTGAGGCCTACAGGTGTCAAATCTGCAGGTTTCATTATCCGCAGGTTTCAGTAACCACCAGGGGTCCAGGAACAGATCCCCCTGCAGATACCAAGGCAATGCCTATGCTAACCTGTTTCAGAGAATCCATCATAAGGTGAACCTACTTATTTGCTACTGATCTTTGGGCAGTTTGTTCTGGGAAGCTGCTTGCCCTGCTGCCACCTCTGCCATTTCACTGGAGGCATATGGTGAGCTCTTCCGGGTTATTTGTTGAGCTACAAAATGAGCTGGAGAGGGAAATAAGAGGAGCCACCTCATTTCTTCCTTCCCTCCTGCCATGTTTTAGCAAGGCAGACCTGCCTGCAACATAGTTAACTGCTACCACTCATTCAGCCTTTCCCTCCTCAACTATTTTGCATGTTCATCATGGCCCCACCACAGAAAAGGAGGTGCTGTTGCTGACTCTGCTACACTTGTGGAGCAGATGAGGAACAAAGGTGCGAAGAACTCCTCCTACCTCTCTGCTCAGTCATACACTAACTGGTCGCCATTACTTGTTCCCTCTTTCCTTTCTCTCCTCTGTCACAGCAGTGTATAATCATCATAAAGTGCATAATACAGCAAACCTAATTTTATTAAGGAGAGTCCACTGCAAAGTGATTTTACCATATACTGAGCTAATTATAGTGGGGACCCACTACAGGTCCAACCTTGTTATATGCTGTTTTTTTTATACAAGGATTTGACTCAACACGAATGGCCACTGCAAATGAGAAGGAATGTGCTGATCCCTGTAGAAACGGAAAATGCATCCCTTTTAAATCAGTTTTTAACTGCTCTTCTTACTGTTGTATAGACATGCAATCAATCATTCCATTCTTCCATCTAAGCTAGGCAAATGTCCTTCATATTTCTAATTGCTGACTGCCTCTCTACAACAGTAAGAAAAGTTATTCTTAAACCACAATTTTAAAGGGATGCACTTTTTAAAAAAACTGTTTTTATTTAACACATTTTATGGTATCAGCAGGGAATCCCAGAATCAAACTCCTGAGGACGTCAAGGCTTTATTCTATTAGGAGCAACGGAAAGGCAAGAAACCTGGAAGTGGGCCTTTAAATCTATTTTTCCACTTTTTTTTAGTCCACTGATTTTTTTAATCCACTGGGGTTCTGAAACAGAACCATAGTGGATAATGAGGGATGACCTGTACATACCACAACTCTAAGCAACAGCTGCCATTATTCAATGCAAAGAACCACAGTGCTTGCCGATACTTTTATTCTGACCAAAATGAGCATGAGCAAGATACCCGACATGTATGCAATGATCATTAAGCTTTTATTTCTCAGTTATACCTTCTGGAATTCGTCATAGGACCATCTGACATTTGATAGCACCCCTGTAGTGTTTATGTGGAGGCGCTAGCCTTAGCCTCAGTATGTTGGCAATAAAGCAAAGCACAGTTTGCACTTGCGCAGAGCAAACTTGCGCGGCCTTGGTGACATGCTGAGTCTGAAGCTCTGTAGCCTGTCAACAAGAAGATGTTATAGGGAATCATATCTAGGAATGTGGACTGCGGTTAAGCTAGAGAGCCGGCTAGTTATAGCTAGTGTGAATCTCAGCATCCTTTTGTAATTTCCCTATTACGCAGACTTCTGATTCATAGCTTAGTATTGTAAACAAGATCAGAGAATGGAAAACCCCAGCCTGTTGTGTATTGTTTGAGAGGGAATAAAAGTCAGAGAAGGCTGAATCCCAGAAGCTTTTTCCTTCTGCATCAGGCCTTCCTTCTGCATCTCGCTTCTATACATGTCTGTTGTTTTATTCATTGCTATAACTCTTTGCTGCCTCAAGTTCTAACTTTCAAACCCTCAGAGTGCTTCTGCTTTAACACTCTCCTTCAGGCAACAAGATACAGTCTTGTGTGTCTCTCACCAAGCACCAAGGCCCCCAAAAGCCTTGGGTGCTCCCCAAAGCAGCATCTTGCGCTGCTACACACCCCTTCATCAAAATACCTTTCAACCATTTCATGTAGTGCCCATTAGTATTGGTAAATAGCTCCAATCATGCAGTCCCTTACTTGGTATCTGTGTTGACCCACAAGAGAGATGAAGGCAAACAAAATTAGTCTTTTGAAACAGAAATACTTTACTACTTAGTTTTCAATTGTATATTTTTATACAGTACCTCAATTCATTTTTTGTCCACTCCAATGTGCAAATATAGACTTTCATAACTTGACTTTGAGCAGAGGACAAGTCAATCAAATCTCAAGATGGCCTTATGGCAGTGGTTTCCAAAGTGGGGCATAGATGCCCCAGCCTGAAGGTCCTGGTCTCTTTTCCCTTAAGGGGTGGGGGCAGGCAGCGATCCTGTGCTGCTCAGGTGGGCTGCAGGGACTGTGATGCACTCACCAGTCCCTGTAGCAGCCTATCAGGGGTGCAGGGAGCTCTATACTAGTGTCTGCAGAGCTCCCCAGCTCGTTACAAGTGAAAGTGGAGCAATCAGGCTCCACTTCCAGTTTTGCAAAGGCAGAGCATGATCGATCACTCCACTTTCACTTTCTTCGGGCTGGGAGCCCTAGACTGGTGAGTGCATCCTTTTCCCTGCAGCCCTCCTGAAGGCACAATCGCCTCACTGCCTCCCCCCCCCCCCCGCCGCCTCCCCCTGCCCCTGCAAGGTATTACAGCAGTGCAAACTCTCCAAGAGAGTTTGAAAACCGCTGCCTTAAGGCAAACTAGTATCCTTCCAGGCCACATTTGCATGGGGTAATACAGGCCTACTTTAGAGATTTGTTGTACTCACAGTACCTGACATATATTATGTGCCCTAAATACCAGCACAATTATTGTTTGATCTTTTCTGCCTCTTAAGAATATGAGTCATGCTTTACCAACAGCCTGAGCATTTTTTAAATTATTGCTTAGAGCAGCCATTTTCAAAAACTGTGCCATGGCACACTGGTATGCCGTGAATGGTCCCCCAGGTGTGCCACAGAAATCTGGGAGACTGTCATTTATCAATAGGACCATTGGGGGATGTGAGCCCCCCGCACAGTGTGCCTTGTCAATTGCCAAAAAACCGACAGTGTGCCTTGACCATTTTAGTGCCTTGCCAGTGTGCCATGAGTCAAAAAAGATTGAAAATCACTGGCTTAAAGGTATATCACATGCACCAACATGTATGCATACCCGACATGTTTCATTTATATGAAATATAAATTTCAACCAACCACTGCCTCACTTGCTTCTTGTTTCAGTACCACAAACATTTACTGCATGGATTAGAACAGGGGTGCCCAAACCCCGGCCCTCAAGGGTTCCCAATTCAGCCCACTGAGAGCCCCCAGTCTCCAATGAGCTGTGGCCCTCTGGAGACTTGCTGGAGCCTTGCAACTGCTCTCAGTGTGACGGCCAACTGTTTGACCTCTTGCGTGAGCTATGGGACAAGGGCTCCCTCCACTGCTTGCTGTTTCACATCTGTGATGCAGCAGTGGCAGCAAAGGAAAGGACGGCCTTGCTTTGTGCAAGGCCTTTTATAGGCCATGAACTATTGCAAGACCATCATTCATTCATATAAGTTATATTTCTAATGTATTCATTTATGTAAATTTATTCAAATTTGAAATGTAAATTAACTTTTTTTCCTGGCCACTCTGACAAGGTGTCAGAGATGATATGGCCCTCCTGCCAAAAAGTCTGGACACCCCTGGATCAGAATTACTGAACAAGTTATGCTTGAGTGTGTTTTTTTTGGTTAAAAAAAAAACACAAAACATCACCTTTTTGATGTTAATGAAAACACAACACACCCCATTTTGGTGCTAAAGGTTTTTTTCCAGAAATTAAAAGTGATTACTTTTCCAGTTAGAAATAATACCTTGGCTTCATCTGCTATCACTGTACCATCTACCAAGTACATTTTCAAAATAATTATAATCTATAACTATAATTAAAGTGCACCCCTACAATAAAAACACCACGATTTTCTATTTTAGTCAAATTTTGGAAATGTTTCAATACATTTCAAGAGTCCAAGCCTATGCATGCCTACTCAGAAGTAAGTCCTACTCTAGTCAGTGGGGCTTACTCCCAGGAACGTGTGGCTAGGATTGCAGCCTTAGGTGTGCTTAGAGCCCAGTCCTCTGCATGCCTACTCATAAGTAAATCCCATTCTAGTCAGTGGGGCTTGCTCCCAGGAAAGTGTGGCTAGGGTTGCAGCCTTAGGCGTGCTTAGAGCCCAAGTTCAACTGTGCCTGGTTCTACTCAGAAGGAAGTCCATTCTAGTCAATGGAGCTACTCCCAGGGAAACGCGGATGGGCTGCAGCCTTCCTCTCCCAAGGCGCGCGAGGACGTAGCCCTGAAGAGCCACAGCGCTGCTCCAAAGGGCTTCCTCTCCTTCCGGGGGCGGGGAAGGGGCACGGACACACACACTCCCGGGCAGCGCGGGGCTCGACGCTGCGGCCACAGAAGGCTCATAGGAAGCCACGACGAGGACCGGACACGCCGATCTCTAGACGCGGGCGGCGGGTGCAGCCCTGACGAGCCCGCAGCCGTTCCTGGGGACGCGACAGCCGCAGCGCGCCAAGCCCTGCGCGGCCATTTTGTCCCCGCGGCGGCGCGCTCGCTCAGGTCACCAGCCCAAGATGGCGCCGGCGCACACGGGGGGGAGGGGAGGCTCCCCACAGAGCGCTCCGTGAGGGAACGGGGGCCGCTTTCTCGCGCCGGGGAGGGGAGGGCGAGGCCGCCTCGGGGCCCCCTGGCGCTCTGCCTGCCTGTCCCTTCGGCGCCGTGAGGGGAAGCTGAAGACCCAAAGGGGGGGCGAAATGGCGGCTCCTCCCCCACTCGGGCGGGCCGCTGAAGCGGCGCTCGCAGGCTCTGCCTATTACCCGCTCGCCGTAGTTCTGCTCCCCGCTGTCGCTCATCCTCCCGACTCGGACTCCGGGACGCCAACCGCGGTTGCTAGCACCAAGACCGTCCGCGCGCCTGCCTTCTCTGCAGCGGAAGTGACGGCCCCCAGAGCCCCGCCCCCGGCGCTCCTCCTCCCTCTCCGCCTCCCCACGCGGGAGGGGGAGGGGCCCTCAGCTCATTAAGGCCGCCTCCCGGCCGCACTTTCCTGGGAGTAAGCCCCACGGACTGTCTTGGGACTTACTTCTGAGTAGACAGGCATAGGAGTGGGCTCTGAGGCAGGGGTTCCCAACAGGGATGTGGGGAGGCAGGTGAGGCAGAGCCTCCCCAATGGAGTCCTTTGGAAAGCACCGCTGCTGTGTGAGGCACCCACGGGCTCTGCACTCCCTTCCTCCTTGCTCTGCGCATGGGTTGTGGGTGCTTGGGTGCCTCACAGGGCAGTGGCGCTTTTCGAGGGACTCCTGTGGGGAGGCTGTGCCTCACCTGCTTGTCCACCTACTTCACCTCCCTGTTTCCCAAACTTTTTAGCACCAGGACCCACTTTTTTTTACTCACCACTCAACTGGGACCCATCTAGGTTTGCCAGTCTTTAACAAAAGGAGATCTAAATGAAATAATATTTATTATTCGGAAACAGCCAGGGTGGTGTAGTGGCTTGGGAGGTGGACTTAGACCTGGAATATCTAGGTTCGAATTCCCCCTCAGCCATGAAGCTTCCTGGGTGACCTTGGGCCTGTCACTTTCTCTCAGCCTCACCTACCTCACAGGGTTGTTGTGAGGACAAAAGGAGGGGAGCAGCAGCAGATTTAGGGTCCAATCCTATCCAGTTTTCCAGTGCCAGTGCAGCCATGTCAATGGAGCCTGTGATCCATCCTGTAGTGGAGAGGCACTCAAGGTATGGGAACATTTGTTCCCTTATGTCAGGGTTGCATTGCGATTACACCTGTAGTAGGGTAGGATTGGGCCCTCAGGCTGCAATCCTATCCACACTTACCTCTGAGTAGACATGCATAGGATTGGGCTGATAGTATCTGATTTTTGAATAACCTCAGGACTTGAGGGCCTAATCCTATCCTATTTTTCAGTGCCAATGCAGCATGCACTGTATCCTGTGGTGGGGTGGTAGTCATGGAGGCCTCCGCCAGGTAAGGGAATGTTACACAGACACAGAACTCCATTACTCTGCGCCGGCTAAATAGCCAGCGCAGAGTCAAGTAGCCCCATTGTGGGGCTACTTTTCTTACACGG
The DNA here is from genome assembly GCF_035046505.1 of Tiliqua scincoides. Lineage (NCBI taxonomy): Eukaryota > Metazoa > Chordata > Lepidosauria > Squamata > Scincidae > Tiliqua > Tiliqua scincoides. Next base: position 195,744,324 of record NC_089823.1, read on the forward strand.
GGGAAGGGGATGAATGTTAGCTTCCCCTGAGGAGCTGCCATTGGCTACCCAGCACACGCAGGATGTTGTGGCAGCCATTTTGGCACCATGGCAGCCCATCGTGCGAGCAACTCAGGATTGAGCTGTATGTCAGTGGTTCTCAAATTTTTTAGCACCCGGACATACTTTTTTGAATGACAATCTGTCGGGACCCATCGGAAGTGATTACCTGGTATTTATGTCATGACTGGGGGTGACATCATCAAGCAGGAAAGCTTTTAATGCGCCCCATACAACAAAATCAAATCAAGTTAATTAAGTAAATTAAAAGTTTACAATGTATAAAATTTATTTGCAATAAAGAAGAACTCTCCTAATCCTCCCAAGCAGTTGCTGATCAGTTTTTTAAAAATCCCCAAGCATTCCTAAGGCTGCAATTCTATCCATACTTACCTGGGAGTAAGCCCCATTGACTATCATTGTTAAAAGCATATACATTAAGTAGCCTATTAAAAGTACAGATCTGTGACAGTTCCCCAAATGCAGTTACATAGCATGGTAGCATCATGCCTAATATATTAAAAATAAAATACACATTGAAATGAATGGGGACCCACATGAAATTGATTCGCAACCCACAGTTTGAGAAATGTTGCACTACACTGTGGTAAATGTAATTAGAACTACTTTTCCATAAGAAATGAAATAAAAATATTTCAAAAAAATGTTGAATAAGTCTAACAAAACAGCTGAGTCCTGCTTAAGGACTTCAAACTTTTACTTTGCTCAAATAATCTGTTCATAGTTCTCTATATTTGTTTTCCTCATGGACAGAAGGTATTATTAGGTTGTACCCTAAGGAGTGTTGCAGTGCAATCCTATGCATGTCTTCTCAGAAGTGAGTCCCATTTTGTTTGGTAGTGTTTACACCCAGGTAACAGCCCAATCCTATCCACACTTTCCTGGGAGTAAGCCCCATTGACTCCAATGGGACTTCTGAGTAGACGTGCATAGGATTGGGCTGTCAGAGCTCGATCCTTCAGTCTGTGGCACAGCTCTGCACCGCGGACCACAATCACAAACCGTGCCATAAGGCACATTTGCGGGGCTTACTGCCGGACTCCCGCCAGAGCTAGCCTAGCGCCAGCTGGAGCTGGGCTGGCGCGTGGTGGGTGCCTGGGTTCACCCTGGTGGGTGCCTGGGTGCAGTCTCCTGGACCACCGGGCTGCGGAATGGGAGGTGGGGGTGTGGCCGGGGGCGTGGGGAAGGTGTTCTGGGGAGGGGGAGACGTGACCGGGGGCGTAGGGGAGGTGTGTCGGGGGAGGGGAGCGGCGGATCCGCGGAGCCGAGCTCCGCAGGCTCCAAGGCGCTCAGGTAGGGCTGCTCGCCCTACATGAGTGCCTTTACTTTAGCAGCAACCATAAGGTTGCTGCTAAAGTGAGTAGCCCCATTGCGGGGCTGCTTCCCTTACTCAGGGGAAGGGGACGAACATCCCCTTCTCCCGAGGAGCCTCCTGTGGTAGCGCGGGAGGTGCAGGATCCGGCGGGAACCCGCCATGGAGCCGCAGGACCTGGGCACCATGGGCAGCTCAGGAATGGGCTGTTAGTGTGTTAAAGATTACAGCCTGGTTTCCTGAGCAGAAGTATGAAACAGAGGCTTAATCAACCTGGCTGGTTCTGAGTTTTCTCAGGTAAGAAAGCAGATGTTGGCATCAATGCCAGGAAGGAAAGCACAAATAATGTTTTCTTCTTGAAGAAGAAAACCAAGACAACCACTGGGAACGTGGATTTCTGACATTATGAGACCGCACAGTGGAGAACACAGCACAAACTATGGTTTTCTGTGGGTGTCTTGTGCAAACGGGACCATCGCATTCGCTGCTGCCTGGGCTTAATTCAGCCTGAAACCAATCTAGCAGATGTTTAGCTTCTAGGTTCAGGAGGAGTATAGGTGGGCTTTTGCAAAACAGTATTGTTTTTGTTATGCTGCATTCCATAATTTGATCTATATTTTGTCCACAGCCAGGATTTATTTCATCTATATTCCACCTTTTTTCTACAGAACTCAAAGTGATGCATGTAAGATTCCTAAGTAATCTGGGCACAAAAAAGACTCAGAGCTGGTTCTGGAAGGTTGCTACATTATGTAGTCTCATGTTGCCAAGTATATTTAATAATTCAAAATAATATTAAAATAGAATAATTTTATATGGTACTTTTTATATTGTCAAAGCAGCCCACAATCAGTTGACTTTACAATAGCACTGTATGTAAGCTATTATTATTATTGTCCACCTAATACTGATGGGCGCTGAGGTTGCCTAGCACACTGCTGCCTAAGCTGGGATTTGAACCTCCAGCTCATAACTCTTGTTCTTAACCATCATATTAAACCACATTCTGCAAAGGACACAACAGAAGTGTTGAATCACAGAGAACACATTGCTGAGGTAAGAAACAAGTTTTTATTGCGTTGTCTGAAAAAAATGGAGCAACTTCTGAAAGCGAGATGCACAAGTGGAGCTGCAGCCATCTCTTCTCAGCAGGACTCTCATTCCTCTACAAGTTTTCTGACAGTCAGCCAAGTAGCTGATGTCAGTGAGGTCTGGTTACACCAGTTTGCTCGCTATCTGTCATGGAGTTCACAAAGCAACAGGGGCCTGTGTGGAACATGTAAATCAGCAGCTCCACAGATGAACAGTTCACACTGGTCACTGCTGCCAGGTATGGTGCAGGTTTCTCTTGTGGTCTGCACGACTGCCCATGTGACCTTTTCCCCTGATGGACAACCACCTGTGGAGAGCAAAGAAACACAGAGCATGTAGTAAAACAGTGTTTTAGTGTGTGTGTGTGTGAATACATATTCATTTGCTAATTAAGCATGTGTACTAAAACTTGAACTTTTACTGTCCTTCACTACTTTGTTTGCTTTTGAGTCTAATTGGATTCCTGCTGAGGACTGGAAGTGATGTCATTAGGCAGGAAGAGATGTCCTTAAACAGGTCAAAACCAAAAATAAGCACTTTTTCTCACTTTGGAACTCATTAGCTGCAAAAGACAGAAGATAAAACACACAAATCTTGATCATATTTCAAGTTATTGGAGAGCCCAGTTTTCATGGGCTGCCCTTTCAGCAGTAACTCCTCAGCACTGTTCAGCAGCTGAGAGCCTGAGGGCCAGATAAAAAGTTTCCGCGGGCCACATCCGGCCCCGGGCCTTATGTTTGACACCCCTGATCTATACTTTCAGCTTCTCTCAGCATTCTATCTAAATCATGAACTTTGCAAAGCTAACTACACCTCTAAAATTAATCGCTTCTGCTAAGCTAGGTATTTTCCTATCTTAAGGTTAAAGGTTCTGCTTCAAATCATAACCCATAAATCCTATATCAGGGGTGCCCAAACCCCGGCCCGGGGGCCACTTGCGGCCCGCGGGGACTCACAATCTGGCCCGCGGGGAGTCCCCAGTCTCCAATGACCATCTGGCCCTCCAGAGACTGGCTGGAGCCCATGCTGGCCTGATGCAACTGTTCTCAGTGTGAAGATCCCTCACCAAAGGCTACTGAAAAAACTCCACAGTCAGGGAATTAAAGGACAGGTCCTCTCATGGATTGAGAACTGGTTGAAGGCCAGGAAACAGAGACTGGGTGTCAATGGGCAATTTTCACAATGGAGAGAAGTGAAAAGCAGTGTGCCCCAAGGATCTGTCCTGGGACCGGTGCTTTTCAACCTCTTCATAAATGACCTGGAGACAGGGTTGAGCGGTGAGGTGGCAAAGTTTGCAGAGGATACCAAACTTTTCCGAGTGGTGAAGACCAGAAGTGATTGTGAGGAGCTCCAGAAGGATCTCTCTAGACTGGCAGAATGGGCAGCAAAATGGCAGATGCGCTTCAATGTCAGTAAGTGTAAGGTCATGCACATTGGGGCAAAAAATCAAAACTTTACATATAGGCTGATGGGTTCTGAGCTGTCTGTGACAGATCAGGAGAGAGATCTTGGGGTGGTGGTGGACAGGTCGATGAAAGTGTCGACTCAATGTGCGGCAGCAGTAAAGAAGGCCAATTCTATGCTTGGGATCATTAGAAAAGGTATTGAGAACAAAACAGCTAATATTATAATGCCATTGTACAAATCAATGGTAAGCCCACACCTGGAGTATTGTGTTCAGTTCTGGTCGCCGCATCTCAAAAAAGACAGTGGAAATGGAAAAGGTGCAAAAGAGAGTGACTAAGATGATTACTGGGCTGGGGCACCTTCCTTATGAGGAAAGGCTACGGCGTTTGGGCCTCTTCAGCCTAGAAAAGAGGTGCCTGAGGGGGGACATGATTGAGACATACAAAATTATGCAGGGGATGGACAGAGTGGATAGAGAGATGCTCTACACTCTCACATAACACCAGAACCAGGGGACATTCGCTAAAATTGAGTGTTGGGAGAGTTAGAACCGACAAAAGAAAATATTTCTTTACTCAGTGTGTGGTTGGTCTGTGGAACTCCTTGCCACAGGATGTGGTGATGGCGTCTGGCCTGGATGCCTTTAAAAGGGGATTGGTCAAGTTTCTGGAGGAAAAATCCATCCATCCATTGGTCAAGTTTCTGGAGGAAAAATTCATTACGGGTTACAAGCCATGATGTGCATGTACAACCTCCTGATTTTAGAAATTGGGTATGTCAGAATGCCAGATGCAAGGGAGGGCACCAGAATGAGGTCTCTTGTTATCTGGTGTGCTCCCTGGGGCATTTGGTGGGCTGCTGTGAGATACAGGAAGCTGGACTAGATGGGCCTATGGCCTGATCCAGTGGGGCTGTTCTTATGTTCTTATGTTCTTAAGATGACTATTTGACCTCTTGCATGAGCTGTGGGAAGAGGCTCCCTCCACTACTTGCTGTTTCATGTCTGTGATGCAGCAATGGCAGTGAAGGAAAGGCTAGCCTTGCTTTGTGCGAGGACTTTTATAGGCCTTGAGCTATTGCAAGACCTTCATTCATTTATACAAGTTCCATCTCTAATGTATTCATTTATGTAAATTTATTCAAATTTGAAATGTAAATTAACCCCCCCCCCCCACACACACACAGTGTCAGAGAGATGATGTGGCCCTCCTGCCAAAACGTTTGGACACTCCTATCCTATATCATGAACTCTATCCCTCTCAAGAGGAATGTTCACTTTCTACTTTTTGAAGCAGAAAGCATAATCACCTCAATGTGTTCAATAAATGACTTGTTCTTGACACAATATTATTGGAAAAGTAGAGCACAACTGGTTTTCTGATTTGAGGGTCATGCCAACCATGAGGTGAAAAGTATGGTTCACAATATTCCATTAAAGAACAGCTTGAAATGCATTTGTCCTGTTTGAAATATCAGCAGAATGGAAGACACCAGCAAGCAGAGCTCTTAAATTGGCTGTGAAAACATGTTCTGGCTGTTGGGTGGCCAATCCTTTGTTAAACTGATTGCTTGCTGATCAGGGATAATAAGTTCCCTCAAGGAACATTAATGATTAGGAGAGATTGCTTTGTAAATAGCTAGCTGACCTGCAGAGTGAAGTCAGTGCTATGCAGAGGTGTGTGTGTGCATTTATGCTTGTGAGAAGAAAACAGTTGGCAGTTTGATTTGGGACAGAGTGAGTTGTGAGTGTAGCCAAACTGGAAGTAATGGAGAAGGGGCAGAGCTGGGAGCCCACAATTTGCTCTCTGGTGATTTGATGTACAATCAGTGGATTTGCTGCATGTTTTTAGGAGTTTATTTACTTCCAATGTGCTCTGCTTATTTGTAAATACCCCATTTCAAATACTCCAATAGTCTTCAGTGTTCTTCATCCAAAGGAAATGAAACCATCTGATGATACCAGCAGAACTTTTCATCCTGTGGGGAAATGGGAAACACTTGACACTAGTGATTGCAATGGGATATACCATAGTTTCTCTTGGGAGAAATGAGGGCTAGGCTTCCAGAGAGGAAGCTGTCTTAGGGTCCAGTCCTATCAAACTTTCCAGTATTGATGCAGCTGTAATGCAGCCCTGAGGTAAGGGGACAAACATTCCCTTACCTTGAGGAGGCCTCTGTGATTTCCCTCCCACTGCAGGATACAGTGCACACCCTGTTGGGATGGCTGCATCAATGCTGGAAAGTTGGATAGTCTTGTTGCAGTAAAAACAACAGAGGCTCGTACCTTGTAAACAGATTCAAAAGAAGTCAGCAGGCAACTAACCTGGGGCCTGCAAACAGGGGTAAGTGGAGAAGATATGCCCTGATTCTCTGCAACTTGGTTGCTGGGAGGCTTGCTAAAGAGCCACAATGATGTGGGAAAAATGAGAGGAAAAAAACGTAGTATACAGTAATTGATGTATTATGTATTAATTTTTACTGACGCATGCTTCAGTCATTCCTCTGTCATTTGCCTTTAGGCAAAAGGAAATAATTCATTTGAACACTAGAGGGCAACATCTGCCAATGTTTTTCTAAACCTCACAAGCTAACTCCTTTTCTCAACTTTTTTTTAGATGTGCATTTATTTACCACTTTAGGGTCTATGGGATTTGCAGGGGAGATTTGTGAGGTGTATAAATGCAAACTTGAGATCTTGCTAGTGTCTGACAAGCTCCATTGTATTAAAAGGAGTTTACTCTCTGGAAAGTATGCATAGGAGTGCAACTTAGTTTTGTTTTTAATTATTTTATTGTTATTGACGTTCATCAATTTTCCTTGTATCCCAATTTTCCCTTCCAGCAGAGAAGTGGCCAAGATAGGTCACAAGTGTTCACAAAAACACATACATCTAGTTGTTTCTAGTACTGTTTCTAGTCCTTTATGGTGGTGTAAGTTATGTTTAAGTAAGTTCCTGGAAATTACTGTCAACCTATGCTTCAGATCAGATGTGTATATCTCCATTTACACTGGGAAGCCTGACTTATCCAATCAAACAAAACACTAAGGCTATCAGCTGACTAAAGCCTGTTTAATTGATTATCTATCTGCTCCTGAACCAATTCATCAAGTACATTTAAATAAATGTGTGTGTTGCCAGGATTTCAATTCAGATTTAAAATGTGAAAGTGGAAGATAATGTAGTTTTTCATAGATTAGGTCAATCTTATGGTTTAACCTTGAATGACTGCCATTAAACTGAAGCATACACTGGCATGACTAGCTGGTACCATGTACTTAGAGTGCCCATGTAATTTATTGTCTGAACTGGGACTCTTCAGGGGATGCAAATTAACCAATCCATCAAATTTTTGTGGAAATATTTGCCACCAATTGGTCTTTTAAAAAGCTTCTCATATTGATATATCTGAACATTAAAAAATAACATAAGCTGAATACTTATACAGGCCAACGGATATTTTGCTATCTTAACCCATTTTTGCCCAGCCCACAGGATGGTCCCTGTTGCGTATATGCAATGTTGGGCAGAAATGGCTTAAACGTTAGACCTATTCCTGGGTAAATTTGGGGTGCTGATTCAAAAAATGGCATCAGTTTTGCCATATCATGTCTATTTTTGGAAATACGGCATAGTGAATGGTTCAGGTAGCTCATAAGGAAGCCATGGCATAGGAATGCTTGATGAGAAAGCTGCTTGAACCATTCAATAACAAGGCTTTGCTGTATCTCCAAAACTAGAAATGGCAAAACTGATGCCATTTTGAGAATCCGCACCCCAAATTCATATATAATCATCATATTTTTTTTTAAATGTTTTTCTGACCCTCAATTTTGCAGGCCTGTGTTATTCGTGGTACATATTCATGTACTTTGAGCCAATTTAAATACTTATTGGAAAACCCTTGCAATCCTTCAGATAAGATAGACAAGCTTAACCAACACTAATTTAAAATAATTAGTGACCAAATAAATTGCCTTATGAAGAGGCAGAAAGCAATGTATCAGATGCCAGACAATCAGGAGGGGAGATCAACCAGTTTGAAGACACAAAACATAGAAAAAGAAGGGAGATGCAAGTGCCTCAATGTGTTGCTGCCTGGAAAGGCTCTGCTGGTGGGGGGAGGGCTTCTCACATGGTACATTGAGATGCCTGCAAAACTTAGCACTGTGCTAAGTTCCTCTGGGAACGCTGTGGGGGGAGCGAACTGCAAACTGTGAAGGAAACTGCAAATTCCCCCCCTTCAACAAGGGAATGAAGAAAACCTTGCCACTTCAACTGGCAACAGCCCCAAACAAAGCAGCACAAGAAAGCCCGAAGCCTCTGCTAAAATGGCAACAAAAAGTATGTGTTGGCACGCTCCAGACACCAGAAAAGCTGGCTGAAAGCCCAAAGCTGTAAGACCAAGGAAGTGCTGCTGCTCTGAGTTGAAACAGGGTTCCACCCCTTTAAGCAAGGCACCAGTTGGGTATCAACACTTGGTACATTGGTCTCTAGTACAGGACGAAAGAGAAACTGGAGAGGATGCTGCTACAACATGCAGAATCTAGGACTGTCCTGGCCAAACTGATACATATGGTCACCGTACTTATGTTATATTGCCATGATGTACAGAGAACAGGAAGGGGAAGAGAGTTTTTTTTTTTTAGCTCTTCAAGTTTAGTGCATAATATACACTATAAATGTATTGGCTTATGAGCACTTTGTTGTCATAGCTTTATGCTGGTGGAAGAGGCTCTGGGAAAACATAGGATCAGAACTAAGCTGACTACCACCCTGGTCCTGCACCACGCACCCAGAACCACCCAGTTCTTCCACCTCACTCCATTGATCTGTGATCACTCAAGACTGAGACTGACTTGCATTTACACCCTTGTATTGAAGTTGTAACTTCTGTATGCCATTGTACTAAACTCATGGTGTTTAGTAGTAGTCTTATCCTTGTCTAGCTGGTGTAACTTGATAGGATTGCACTGTAACGCTACTGCTCCTTAAAATGAAAGGTCATCTTAAATTTTTTAATCTTCAAGTATTTTTATACTTATCATGCCAGAACCAAAATAGCTTGAAAATTAAACAAATGTGTCCTTAACTTACAACCCAACTGATGAATCACCTGAAGTTGTATATGGCGAGCTTCTCTCCATCATGTTAGTTTTATATGTGCAAAGAATTTCCAGTGTGGGTGATCTGTCCACATTTGAGCTGCACTCTGAAGTGGTACAGTCTAGCAACATCTATATCACGTGTGTTCACTGTCTTGGTTCGCTTGGTTCTTAACAAATTGGTACACTTAAGCATCCGATCGAGGAAAGCTATTAAAAAAACACCCCTTTCTTACCCTGTGGATGCTCTCTCAGAGTCACTTCCTCTAGGAGTGGACCATAGCTCTATAGTAAGCATCTAGAAGGTTCTGAGCTTAATCCCTAGCCCCCTCCTCTGAAATAATCTCAGGCAGCAGGCTGAGAAAGATGTGTGAGGCCTTGGATAGCTGCAGCTAGTCAGAGCTGATGCTACTTGTCTAGATAGACCAATGGTTTGATGGTGCAAGAAAGCTTTGTATGAGTCTTAGGGCCTAACCCTATCTAACTTTCCAGTGCTGATGGAGCCCATAATGCAGCCCCAACAAACATTCCCTTATCTTGAGGAGGAGGCCTCAGTGGCTGCCCCCCCCCAACTGCAGGATGCAGTACATGCCCCATTGACATAGTTGCATTCGTGCTGGAAAGTTGGATAGGATTGGGCCTGTTTGTAAAAGTCACCTGTTATCTCAGAACTGGTACTATCAAATCCCTTCTATATTTAAGGGTCAAACAGCTAAGTGAGTATCTTGACCCACCCTTATACTGGCAGAATACAAAACAAAGTGTAATGGCTGCTCTTGTGAATACTCCAATTTATTTCTGAAAAATGCCAGGTTTATCACCTTCCAGATAAACTTAGAATGTGGGCTGAGCTGATGAGTTGCTTTTTATTTATATCCTGCTCCTCTTCCAAGAATCTCAGGGCTGTGGGCATGGAATGATCTCATTTATCTTCTCAGTAGTTCTGGGTGGCAGATTAGGGTTGAGAGATTGTGTCCCAGCCACCCAGTGAACTTTATGACTGAAAAGGAATTTGAATCTGGATCTTCCCAATCCAAGGCCAATACTTTATTCAAGACATCACTCAGGCTGAGACAGATATTGGAGATGTACTGGAACTTTGTAAGTCGAATCACAGGCACAGATAACTTTGTGGTGGCTTCATCATGATAAAATTGTCACAAGCATGTTCCTAGGCAGAAGAAGTGAGCAGAAACACCAGACAAGTCACATTACAAAGTTCTTAGTGACATGTTTAAACAGGCCTGCTGGGATCACCTTGTCCTCATTGCTGGAAAGGTTTTGTCCATTCACTCTTTCTCCGACATGCTACACAAAGGCAGAATGAGAAGCAGCTCATTTGGGAAGCAGATGAAATGGTTTCTTGTGTTGAGTATGTGGGAAAATCAGTAGCATAATCCTACTGTAGTCTCATGCACAGCATGAGTCCCTGGGCACTGACCCCAGAATTTAATGAAACTGCACATTGCATTGTGTGCCACTGCATATCAAATGAAGTTCATTTCTTGAATGCTTGTATAATCACACATTAAAATTTCAAAGGCAAAAATGACAGTTGGATGCTTGTTCTCCATTTACTTTCAGTGGAAGGCTATCATCACCCAAGTGCCATTCAAACCCTATACTTCAGGCTGTGATTTGCTTCTTCACTTATGAAATTGGTTTAGTAGGAGTGGAAAGACACACAAATAGGGTAGAAGTGAAATGTCATTTGTATCTTTTTTCCAGAGGCATCTCCTATTTTAAACAAAGTGCCCCTCTTCCAGAGTTTCACAGCTCTGGAGAGCAAAACCCAGAGCTCTACAGTATTCCTTATCTTTTAAATGTTAATCAGGCTACCTCAGTGGTTCTCAAGCTTTTAGCACTGGGACCCACGTTTTAGAATGAGAATCTGTCAGGACCCACCAGAAGCGATGTCCTGACCAGAAGTCATCTCATCTCATCTCATCTTTAACAATCCTACCCACACTTACCCAGGAGTAAGCCACATTGACTATCATTGTTAGAAGCATATACATAGTAGCTGGTTCAAAGTAGAGATCTGAAACATTTCCCCGAATGCAGTCTCATGCCCTGGTAGCATCAATATATTAAAAATAAAATATTGAAATGAATGGGGACCCACCTGAAATTGGCTCGCGACCCACCTAGTGGGTCCCAACCCATAGTTTAAGAAACACTGGGATACCTTACTGACAATCCATTCCCAACACTTTGTGAACTGAGATGGGCAGGCATGACCCATCCATTTGGTAAGGTGATGTGGGTGGCATCAGCAGCAGATTGTGGGGGTGGGGGTTAGAAGGCCGCAGATTCAGAGTACCCTTCACCTGAGTCTTTGAGCACTGCCACCCTGCAAGCTGCTGTGGCTGCAACCCATGTTGCTCTGCTTTCTGCTTGCTAAAAGCAAGCAGAAAATGGACCATCCACTTCCTTAAGTTGTTCCTAACCTTGCTGAAGGAGCCCCACCATTTGCACAGTCTCTTTATATCAGATTGGAAGTCCTGCACTTCCACAATTAATGAAACCATGCAAGGAGCATGGTGTTTTTAATTTTGTTTTTTAAATTGTGTAGAGGTGGCAGACCCAAGGTGGCATTGGGGGCATTCTGGGTTGCAACACCACTGCAGATATGGACAAATGCATATATCATGAAGGCAGAACCAGTATCAGAGATTATTTAAAAAGTGCCGTTATGATCTAAGCCTCTAAGTATCTATGTCCACTACAGTTGCACATGATAATGGGAGATTGTCTGCAGCTGTTTGAAGAACTAGTAGTGGGATGCCATTGACTTCCAGTTCTTTGTTTCTGGGCAAACGACTCACGGTTGCCCCAGCCCAGATCAACCTGTGAAAGGAAGCTTTTATATGGCATTTTCATTACTGGATCAGGAAATACAAGCACAGATCAGATGATCTACTACTCATGGAGAGGTATCTTTCTATTCAACTTGCAATGTGGCTGGCAATGTGCATTCCTGCCCACTGTTTTGGGCTAGTTGTTGCATGTGACTGTCTCTAGGGCTGCAATCCTAGACATACATGTGTGGGAATGGTTGGCAACCTTCAGTCTCGAAAGACTATGGTACAAGCCTACAGCACCCCGGTATTCCCAGACGGTCTCCCATCCAAGTACTAACCAAGCCTGACCCTGCTTAGCTTCCAAGATCAGACAAGATCAGGCATGTGCAGGGTAACAGTTGCTGTCATGTGTGGGAATAAATCCCATTGAACTCAGTGGAGCTTATTTCTGAATAGACTTGCATAGGATTGCACTGCATGTCAGGTCCTATGTTTTCAGCCATTCCTCAGTAATTTGTCAACAGTTCTTTCATTATGAAATTTTTTTTGCAAAAGTTCCTATCTGTTCCTAGATGAGAACAGTCTGGTGGCTGTGAAAAATAGTTCCTAGTTCTAACAGATGCTTACATTTTTGAAGGCTATGATATGGTGTTTTAGTGGCCCAGTCCTATCTATCCACGTGGCAATACAGCAGCAGTGGTGTGTTCTATCCCATGAGGGAGTTTTGACTGTTGGAGGTCTTCTTGAAGTTAGGGAACATTTGTTCCCTTGCCCCTGGATAAGCCTAGCAGCTGCTATGAATCAACTCAGATCTGCACCAGCGATATTGCTGGCTCAAGTCCATGTTGAACCATGAAGGCAGATCAGGTCTGGGAAGGGGGTTGGGATTCGGCGGGTGCTGGTGCCACCAAACCTATCCCCCAGGCTGCTGGATTCCCCTATCCCCTGCTGCCTCCTTGTTCTACCCTCCCCCAACACTGTTTCACCCTCCGCCACCATCCTACCTGCCGCAGCAGATCCTCTGGGATCCACCAGTACACGTGGGAAGGCTCTGGCCTTCCCAGTGGCACTCTGGTCGCCAGCACTGCCAGAGCACATTTTATGGTTGCTTTGAAGCGGCCAGCACTAGCATTCTACTGTCAGGGCAGCCCAACAGGATTGTGCTGGCCGATCCTCAGTAAGTAGAACATTCTTTTGCCTAATATTGGCCTCTACAAAACTACAAATCTCCTTGTGGACAATAGGCTCTGTAGACAGTAGACTCTGACAATGTATTTAAAAATGTCCCTATGATCTAAGCCTCTAAGTATTTGCATCAGTTACTGCAACTGCATATGGAACTACTTTCCTTCTGAGTCTGTTTTATAACCAATGAACTGGTGTAAATCCTAAAATCTCACTGCTATGTTGTTCTCATTCAAATCTCTCCTGAAACGAGTATGGCATTGGTAAATTTGGAGCACTTGCTCTTTGGGGCATGCTGGTATAGGGGATGTTGGGTTGTGTAAATGGTTTACTGATTGGGGGAGTAGGTTAGATTACAGATTGACTTGCCAACGGTCCGTGATGGTAATTTTGATTTTATAACTGTGGTCAGTAACTAGAATGCTGAAGTGCTTCTGAAATCCTTTCCACATGATCAAGAAAACTGTAACAGTCGTGTATACCCGTTTTCAGTCTTCCCAGGAGTATTCCCAGATCCAAAGTTTCAGATTCCAAAGTCCCATCACAAATAGCATAATATTCTATTACTATGCAACTGAGGAGAATCTCTGTGCAGGGGATAGTATGTATTTTCTCTACATAGAGAAATAAACTTGAATGAATATTCCAGGGCCAGCTCTATTGAGCAAGACAGCACAGAACTACCGAGGTGTGGAGGGAGGAAAGAGTCATTTTTCTCCCTCTCCTATAACACTAGAATGGGGCATCCCATGAAATTGATAGGTGGGAAATTTAGGAGAGAAGAATGGAAGTACTTTACACAGCATACAATTATTGGATGGTATTTGTTCCCATAAGTTGTGATGATGGTGTATTGGAATCGCGGAAGATCTGGTGAGGAGGTAGATGTGGTATCAGCAGTGGCCCCTTTAAGGGTAAGGCCTGGGTATCCAGCAGAGTGTGCTGCACAGCTGCAGCCACTTGAAGGCAATAGGGCCCTCAGGGATATGAGGAGCACCTGAGGCAGGAAGGGTTTGTGGGTTGTAGGAGGAGTGCAGGTTGGAGAGGAGACTGTGATTTGGCACATTGGCTCTGGACTCTGGTTTGGCAATTCTCATTGATTAGACTGACTTACTGGGTTAAAAACAAGGGAAACTAATCAGTGGGGAGGAGCTGTGACAAGATAGATGACCGATACACTAGATGGCTTTGCATGTATATTAGATTAATTTCTGGAGGACAAGTCTATCAATGGCTAAAAGCATAATGGTGGCTGTATGCTATTTCTTAGCTCAGAGAGGCAGAATGCCTCTGCATACTATTGTTGGAGATCAATGACAGGAAAGAGATATTGTTACCATCGCCTTCTTATGAGTCACCCAGAGGTGGGCCAATATAGAAAACACGATGCTGGGTTGGATAGGCCTTTGGTCTGACCCAACAAGGCCACCCTCATACTTTTATGGGGTTGGAATAACTTTAAAAAAACACAACACACAACAACTGGAGAATAACTCCAGTTCTGGGCAGTACAACCAGGGAGTGCACAGCAGCTAGCTGAATAACCAATAAACAAGCAAATACATGTAAAGTGTTCCTTTGGTATTCACAGGTTATTTGTTCCCAGATCCCTTGCAGATACCAAATTCTGTGGATAATTAAATCTGTGGAGGGAGGCGGAATGCTGGTAGCCAGAAGTGCCTTTCAGAAGCATCTGGAAGGATTTCTGAGTGGTGAGGAGGCTGTGGTCATGTCCAGGAGGTCCTTGAGTCCCACCAGATGTGGGCTAAGCACCCACATTGAGTCAAATCTGTGGGTACTGAACCTGCATATAAGGTAGCCCCACTGTAGAACAGGGCCCCAAAATGATGTAGCAAGGACCGTGTTCCTCATCATTGATGATGTAACATTGATGATGGGGATTGAAGCTGGGATTTTCTACAAAATTCTTTTACTCTTTTTCTGAACAACAGCCCCTTCCTAACACAAATATGCATTTAGGACGCAATCCTGATTGGGCTGGTGCAAGTCCCTTGGAGGGACTTGCAAGCCCAGGAGGGTCGCAAGCATGCCATAAGGCCAGCATGTAGAGGCACACACACGGCATGTAGGGGCCTGCAGAGGCTGACACAAGTCTTGCATTGGAAGCTCCAAGTCTTGTGTCAGCCAAGCTCAGCTGAAGCAAGACTCTGGGGTGGGCGGGGAGAAGGCAGGAGGGAGACATCCCTGGGTGGGCAGATGGGGAGCAGGAGGCAGGGCTGGGATCCAGCAGTTATGCTGGATCCCAACCCTTGTTCCCTGGGAGATTGGAGTGGCTTCAAGCTGCTCTGCTCTCCTTGGACATGCCACCTCAAGAGGTGGCACAGGTCTGAGGAGACCCATTGGGGCCACAGTGCCTTACCTGAAGGTAAGGGGAAAAGTTTCCCCTTACCTCTGGCTGAGCCGCTTTGGGCAGCTATCCTGCACTGGATACAGTGCAAGCCTCTTGGATACAGTGCAAGCCTGTATACTGCACTGGATACAGTGCAAGCCTGCACTGGATACAGTGAAAGGACAGGCAGGGGCGTGTTGGAGGTGGGGTGGCCCTTTATGTTAAGGAAGGGATAGAATCCAGCAAAGTAGAGATTGAAGGTGGGTCCGACTCCACCGAAGAATCTCTGTGGGTTAAATTACCAGGCTTGTGCAGCGATGTAATACTGGGGGCGTGCTATCGTCCTCCAGACCAGAAATCTGATGGGGACCTTGAAATGAGGAAACAGATCAGGGAGGTGACAAGGAGGGACAGGGTTGTAATCATGGGGGACTTCAATTATCCTCATATTGACTGGGTCAATTTGTGTTCTGGTCACGATAAAGAAACCGAATTTCTTGACGTGCTAAATGACTGTGGCTTAGATCAGCTAGTCACGGAGCCCACCAGAGGACAGGTGACTCTGGATTTAATTTTGTGCGGTACGCAGGACCTGGTTAGAGATGTAAACGTTACTGAGCCATTGGGGGACAGTGATCATGCTGCGATCCGTTTTGACGTGCACGTTGGGGGAAGAATACCAGGCAAATCTCTAACAAAAACCCTTGACTTCCGACGGGCGCACTTCCCTCAAATGAGGAGGCTGGTTAGAAGGAGGTTGAAAGGGAGGGTAAAAAGAGTCCAATCTCTCCAGAGTGCATGGAGGCTGCTTAAAACAACAGTAATAGAGGCCCAGCAGAGGTGTATACTGCAAAGAAAGAAGGGTTCCACTAAATCCAGGAGGGTGCCCGCATGGCTAACCAGCCAAGTTAGAGAGGCTGTGAAGGGCAAGGAAGCTTCCTTCCGTAAATGGAAGTCTTGCCCTAATGAGGAGAATAAAAAGGAACATAAACTGTGGCAAAAGAAATGTAAGAAGGTGATATGGGAGGCCAAGAGAGACTATGAGGAACGCATGGCCAGCAACATTAAGGGGAATAATAAAAGCTTCTTCAAATATGTTAGAAGCAGGAAACCCACCAGAGAAGCGGTTGGCCCTCTGGATGGTGAGGGAGGGAAAGGGGAGATAAAAGGAGACTTAGAGATGGCAGAGAAATTAAATGAGTTCTTTGCATCTGTCTTCACGGCAGAAGACCTCGGGCAGATACCGCTGCCCGAACGGCCCCTCCTGACTGAGGAGTTAAGTCAGATAGAGGTTAAAAGAGAAGATGTTTCAGACCTCATTGATAAATTAAAGATCAGTAAGTCACCGGGCCCTGATGGCATCCACCCAAGGGTTATTAAGGAATTGAAGAATGAAGTTGCAGATCTCTTGACTAAGGTATGCAACTTGTCCCTCAAAACGGCCACGGTGCCAGAAGATTGGAGGATAGCAAATGTCACACCTATTTTTAAAAAGGGAAAGAGGGGGGACCCGGGAAACTATAGGCCGGTCAGCCTAACATCCATACCGGGTAAGATGGTGGAATGCCTCATCAAAGATAGGATCTCAAAACACATAGACGAACAGGCCTTGCTGAGGTTGAGTCAGCATGGCTTCTGTAAGGGTAAGTCTTGCCTCATGAACCTTATAGAATTCTTTGAAAAGGTCAACAGGCATGTGGATGCGGGAGAACCCGTGGACATTATATATCTGGACTTTCAGAAGGCGTTTGACATGGTCCCTCACCAAAGGCTACTGAAAAAACTCCACAATCAGGGAATTAGAGGACAGGTCCTCTCGTGGATTGAGAACTGGTTGGAGGCCAGGAAGCAGAGAGTGGGTGTCAATGGGCAATTTTCACAATGGAGAGAGGTGAAAAGCGGTGTGCCCCAAGGATCTGTCCTGGGACCGGTGCTTTTCAACCTCTTCATAAATGACCTGGAGACAGGGTTGAGCAGTGAAGTGGCTAAGTTTGCAGACGACACCAAACTTTTCCGAGTGGTAAAGACCAGAAGTGATTGTGAGGAGCTCCAGAAGGATCTCTCCAGACTGGCAGAATGGGCAGCAAAATGGCAGATGCGCTTCAATGTCAGTAAGTGTAAAGTCATGCACATTGGGGCAAAAAATCAAAACTTTAGATATAGGCTGATGGGTTCTGAGCTGTCTGTGACAGATCAGGAGAGAGATCTTGGGGTGGCGGTGGACAGGTGGATGAAAGTGTCGACCCAATGTGCGGCGGCAGTGAAGAAGGCCAATTCTATGCTTGGGATCATTAGGAAGGGTATTGAGAACAAAACGGCTAGTATTATAATGCCGTTGTACAAATCTATGGTAAGGCCACACCTGGAGTATTGTGTCCAGTTCTGGTCGCCGCATCTCAAAAAAGACATAGTGGCAATGGAAAAGGTGCAAAAGAGAGCGACTAAGATGATTACAGGGCTGGGGCACCTTCCTTATGAGGAAAGGCTACGGCGTTTGGGCCTCTTCAGCCTAGAAAAGAGACGCTTGAGGGGGGACATGATTGAGACATACAAAATTATGCAGGGAATGGACAGAGTGGATAGGGAGATGCTCTTTACATTCTCACATAATACCAGAACCAGGGGACATCCACTAAAATTGAGTGTTGGGCGGGTTAGGACAGACAAAAGAAAATATTTCTTTACTCAGTGTGTGGTCGTTCTGTGGAACTCCTTGCCACAGGATGTGGTGCTGGCGTCTAGCCTAGACGCCTTTAAAAGGGGATTGGACAAGTTTCTGGAGGAAAAATCCATTATGGGGTACAAGCCATGATGTGTATGCGCAACCTCCTGATTTTAGGAATGGGTTAAGTCAGAATGCCAGATGTAGGGGAGGGCACCAGGATGAGGTCTCTTGTTATCTGGTGTGCTCCCTGGGGCATTTGGTGGGCCGCTGTGAGATACAGGAAGCTGGACTAGATGGGCCTATGGCCTGATCCAGTGGGGCTGTTCTTATGTTCTCTTGGCTTGCCTGTTCCAACACAGGGTAGGATTGTGTCCATTGTGTGCTACATTCTTGTTAATGATGACAAGTATTTATTATAGTAATATTAAATGATCAGGCTAAGAGCCAGCAGTTGTAGAAAATCTGTGGGCACACACCATCTCTGCATGCTTACTTCCTTGCATTGGACCAGGGCAACTATGTGGAAAGGCACTCATAAATACTTCTCAGGCAAAAGCTATGCTTCCTGCCACAACTGAAAGCAAGAGAAGTCTGTCTGTCTATGTTTGCTTTGGGATTAGAAGCAAAAGCATTTGTTGGAATGCTGTTGTCTCTGCTTGAGCGATGGATTGTATTCCCCTCCTATATGCATTCAAAAAAAATTCTCTTGAACTGTTCCTAGCATTTGTTTATATCCAGCTGAGTATCATTAGGAATAAAATTAATGAGCAGGTAAGACAAAGTTTTAACAACATGCACAGGATATAATGACTCATGAGAGCAGAAGAAAATTAGCCTCAAAAAGAAACATTGTGCTTCCAGTTATTCCAGTAGATTAAATATCCAAGGCTGTCTCACACTCGTGAGACAGCCTCATCAAGGTGCTTGCTGGCTTGTCAAAAAATGGCACGCAGCGGTACAATTACAGTGTGCTCTGACTTTTGACTTTTTGGACATGTGAATGCTTTCCTGTGCACTGCTATGTTATTTACTCCCTCCTTCACTGAGTAGACTAGAGGAATGCACTAGGTGAAAGTTATTGCTTGATCCTCCTTTTTGGTCATCAGGTTCACTACAGGTCCACAGGCTCAGCTACTTCACAGCTAGCAGCCACCACAATGATCCACTTACTTAGTAAGGGATTACCTCAGAAGTCCATCTCCCACATATTTTTTTTAATGTATGTTTTAATGAGAACACTGGCTCATTTCAGGATTTTTGGAATCCCAAATTGCAAGTCTACATAAGCCCAACCATGACATTCTGTTCTGCCACTGATGAACCAACTTAAGCCATTTCTGCCCAATGTTGCATATTTGCAACAGGGTCAAATGTGGGCCAGGCAAAAATGGGTTTTAAACTTAGCCCAGACTGAAGTAAATGTTGATAAGCCAGAGATAACTGGAATGTGCTCCTGTTCTCCATCATGAGAGAGATGGGGTTTATTACAGGTTGAACTTTTGTGCCCCTGTATTTCATTATTCATTCATTCATTAAATTTTGACCTTTCACATTCATAACATCCATGAGAACCAGGGTGGTGTAGTGACTAGAGTGTCAGATTAGACCTGGAAAGACCTGAGATCAACCTCTCTCACTCAGCCATGTATCTCACTAGGTGACCCTTGGACCTTCATGATTTATCAGTCTACACTACCCCTTAGGGTCTGTAGCAAGGAAAAAAGGGGGAACTGAAAAACTATGTATTGTTGGAAACCTTCAGTCTTGGAAGACTATGGTATCGTGCTCTGAATGGTTGTTCTGGAACAGCGTCTAGTGTGGCTGAAGCGGCCGATTCGGGAGTGACAATCCCTTCCACACTGGGAGCAAGTGCAGTCTGTCCCTGGTCTGTCTCCCTGGCTATGGGCCTTCCTTCTTTGCCTCCTTGCCTCGGTCTGTTGGCCAAGTGCCTCTTCAAACTGGGAGAGGCCATGCTGCACAGCCTGCCTCCAAGCAGAACACTCAGAAGCCAAGGTTTCCCATCTGTTGAGGTCCAATCCTAAGGCCTTCAGATCCCTCTTGCAGATGTCCTTGTATCGCAGCTGTGATCTACCTGTAGGGCGCTTTCCCTGCACGAGTTCTCCATAGAGGAGATCTTTTAGCATCTGGCCATCGTCCATTCTCACGACATGACCAAGCCAACACAGGCTTCTCTGTTTCAGTAGTGTATACATGCTAGGGATTCCAGCTTGTTCCAGGGCTTTGGAACTTTCTCCTGCCAGGTGATACCAAGGATGTGTTATGTGTCATCACACCAATTAAGTGGAATACAATACAATTCCATGACGTGCAATACATATTCTCTCAGCAGATGCAAATCATTTATTTGGATGATACTGGTGCACACTGCATGAGGAGGAGCATGTGCTTGCTTGTCTTCCCTAATCTAGCAGGTTGCTCCATCTCTGCACAGTTATGTGGGGGAGGGTTAAATGTGCATCCAAACTGCACATTTAAGTTGAAATAAATAAGACGGACATTTCCAGTGCAGTAGTATACTAGAACAGAATGATGCACTGGGTATGGGAGGAACATATATGCATATGTGGTATACACTCCTAATCATGCAGTAGATGGGCATTGATATAATCTGAACTGGTCCAATGACTTGAATCTCCCTAAGAATATATGTGGAAACCTTAAGCATTTTGGGGAAAGTAACGCTTATAATCAAAATAATTTGGATGAATGGGATTATGTTTTGCACTGGCTAAATGAATTCTCTAGTGCCTCACTGTATTCTTGCAAGTCCACAAAGCTTTCAAAAACAGTATTTATTTCATAATTGATATTTAGAGCCAGATGTATAAAGCCACCAGATGATTTCTTTCATCACCTATTCACAGGTACAAACTTGCCTGCTAGATGTTTTTAAAGTTTCAGACTAAACATCCAGGAATCTTGGCTTGTACAAAAATAACTCATTTAGTAATCCAATCTAAGAGGCACCTTAGATGCCTGGTGTCCGTATATCTGCCCCTTAATTGTGAATTTCCTGCTTTAATTCATTAACACTTTCAGCTTCAGCATAAGACTAGTCTTAACCTTTTGGTCTGTGTCTTAGCTGGGAACAGTGTTAAGTTTAACTTAAGCTATTTTGATTTCAAAATAAGAGAGTCCAGCCAAGCATGATATGGGTTAAGTGACCTGTATTAACCCAAACAGACTGATTAACTCAGACAAGCCTTCTCTTTACATTTGAAAGATTTCTTTGCTTCCAGAAAGGCTAGGAATGTATTTTTAACAGGAAAGCCCTCAATATGGAAAGTCCAAATAATAGTACACATAGTGGGTGCATTGGAAGCTTGTCCTGTCTCTAAGTAGTGTTGCATAAGAATCTTTCCTATTTCTCTTACCTTCTTAAGTGATATACTTGACTGCATCTATAGGTTGCACCATAGAGGTGTGTCAAGCACCCTTCAGACAAGTTACTCCTTCCCACAGCCTTGGTTACTTGGAGGAAATGCACTCTGCACATGCTCAGAATGCTTTGAAAAATGGTATTCAATCAATATAATAAGAGCAGCTCTTTGTGGGCTCATTTGCAGGGTTCAAATGTGCATTACATTACATTCAGAAAATCACTATAGTAAACATTTAGTATAACCAGACATTGAGACTTTGGAACTGATTCAACTATATTTTATAGAGAAAGTGACCCTTTTCCAATCTAAGGTTTTTTTGGTGTGTTTTGACTTGGAATTGATGTCTTTTACAAAGTCATTAGGACTAAGTTTGTGCATTAGAATGAATGGCAAGAGATGTTTCATGCCTTCCCCTCTCCTCTTGGCCATCTGTATTAATTGGGAAATCCACGGAGTGTCAAAAATAGTTTCATACATTGGCTGGAGTATTGGGTGAAGTAGGGAGACCTGAGTTCAAATGTCTTCCGAGTGGGAAGACCAGAAGTGATTGTGAGGAGCTCCAGAAGGATCTCTCCAGACTGGCAGAATGGGCAGCAAAATGGCAGATGCACTTCAATGTCAGTAAGTGTAAAGTCATGCACATTGGGGCAAAAAATCAAAACTTTAGATATAGGCTGATGGGTTCTGAGCTGTCTGTGACAGATCAGGAGAGAGATCTTGGGGTGGTGGTGGACAGGTCGAGGAAAGTGTCGACCCAATGTTAAGAAGGCCAATTCTATGCTTGGGATCATTAGGAAAGGTATTGAGAACAAAATGGCTAATATTATAATGCCGTTGTACAAATCTATGGTAAGGCCACACCTGGAGTATTGTGTCCTGTTCTGGTCACCACATCTCAAAAAATACATAGTGGAAATGGAAAAGGTGCAAAAGAGAGAGACTAAGATGATTACTGGGCTGGGGCACCTTCCTTACGAGGAAAGGCTATGGCATTTGGGCCTCTTCAGCCTAGAAAAGAGGCGCCTGAGGGGGGACATGATTGAGACATACAAAATTATGCAGGGGATGGACAGAGTGGATAGGGAGATGCTCTTTACACTCTCATATAACACCAGAACCAGGGGACATCCACTAAAATTGAGTGTTGGGAGAGTTAGAACAGACAAGAGAAAATATTTCTTTACTCAGTGTGTGGTTGGTCTGTGGAACTCCTTGCCACAGGATGTGGTGACGGCATCTGGCCTGGATGCCTTTAAAAGGGGATTGGACAAGTTTCTGGAGGAAAAATCCATTATGGGGTACAAGCCATGATGTGTATGTGCGACCTCCTGATTTTAGAAATGGGCTATGTCAGAATGCCAGATGTAGGGGAGGGCACCAGGATGAGGTCTCTTGTTATCTGGTGTGCTCCCTGGGGCATTTGGTGGGCCGCTGTGAGATACAGGAAGCTGGACTAGATGGGCCTATGGCCTGATCCAGTGGGGCTGTTCTTATGTTCTTATGTTCATGGAATTTACTCTGTCACCTTGAGCAAATTGTTGTGAGTCAATTTAACCTATCCATCTTTTACAGTTGTTAGCGAATGAATTGTGATAAACTCGTGGATCTTAAGGGCTACCTTCTCGTATAACTTATCTCCATGTTCCCTTGCCATCTAATGTGTAGTAGTTAGTTATGCAAGGCAGGCCCTCCTCTCTGGTGGCACCTAGACCATGAAACTTCCTTCTGGGCAGGTCTTGCTTGGCTTCTTCGCAAAGTGGTTTAGGACAGCAAGAAAACTTCACTGTTTTGGTTTATAGATGACAGTTAACTACTGTATTACCTCTCTGTGTCAACTCTGTTGTATTTTATTGTGGCAATAAAAGTCTTAAAAATACGGACATCCCCAGTTTTCTTATGGTTTTTAAAATGATATACTAAGAAATTGCCAAACTTTTTAATATTTATTTGCAACCCCACCCAAAGTGTTTGAGGCAGAAAACAATGTGCATTAAAGACTGTTGTTCAGTAGGTTTTCCTCATAAGTCCTGGGTGGGTGGTAGATCATTGTACTTCGTGCATGGAGATGGATCAGTTAATGAAAAATGTGGTTATTTTACAAAATGTACATTTATATCATTCATATAATAACTTTATATAACAATTTCCAGTGACTCATTTGGCCTGGAACATTCACAGAAGACATGTTTTGTAATGTAGGCAAAAAGTCCTGGAGTAGATCAAGGTTGGTGAACAAAAAAGAATATCCAGCTGTTTCCATGGCAATGACGAATATACCTTTTAGTTGCCTTTGCAAAAATCCAGAGCCCTGGTGTGCATTTCAGTTTCATTGGATGACCTCCTCAAGTCATTCTTGATGTTGACACTCCAGGTGACTTTTAAACAATGGACATTTTCATACTAAGAAGAAAAAGCCCACCGCCTCCTTAGTGCATGAGACAAGAGCCTGGTTTCTGGTGGGGGGGCATAGTGAAGGGGGCCCATTGTGGTAGAGCCCAGAGGTGTTGCCTTCTTCTATAGCATATGCATCTTTTGCGTAACCACCATGCAGTGTCTTTCATCACTGCATCTTTCCTGCTCTTCCTCAGTTGCCTGTTTAGTTGTGATGAAGTTAAAAATGATACTGAAATGGTCACCATTACTCTCTAATATCATCTGCTTCTGTATCAACTATGATTCTGGCTCTTATTTCCAAAGGAGTTATTAGCTTAACTATTCAAGGAAGGTTATCAAATATATTAATCTATTTTCTTCCACAGTGCGTGTATGTGTTTTTTTAAAAAAAGCATCTTTACTTCATACTTTGTCTCTGGATTTCCTTTTTCACAAGCTTATATTTCTAAAACCAAAGGCATAATTGACTGGATGTATAACCTGTGACCAGCGGGATCCTTAGCTTTGTGTTGGGCCAAAAATAGCTGGTGCAGACTTGAGAAACCCCATTTCGGGGCTTGGAGCTTTCGCCAGGGGAAGGGGACAAAAGTCCCCCCTGAGGAGATCTCTAGTAGCTACCATGGGGCTGCAGGATGCAGCAATAACCACTTTGGCGCCACTGCATCTGGTGTCAGCGCTGCCTTTAGGATTGGGCTATTAGTCGTGTCTGCACACAGGTGGGCGCTCTCCTCTCATATGGTCAAATCAGGATGCAAAAGCAAGCATAGGCTGCATTCTTTTTTTAGCTATGGAAGTTGGCAGAAGTGATGTTTGCAGCATGCTACTAGCATGCTTCCAGCGCAGTTAATTTAATTTAAAAATGAAAAAAATGGCATCCCTTCATTGAAATCAATTTTATGGAGGTTGCCATGTTTCCACACACACCGTATACTGTGGAGACTGTCATGTTTTTGACAGGTTCCTCTGTTCTTTAGGTAGGAAAATAGGAGGAAGTGATGTAACATGGTGGTGGCCATCTTTTCTAGCTCCAAGCTCACTTGGAGAAATTCTAGCATACCTAGCATGCTGGAATATAAAAAACACACACAACCTGAGTGTGTTGGAATCTTTGAAAAACAGCAGCTCTCTAGTGCTTCTTGCTCTAGAAGGTAAAAAAAGAACACAGCCATAGTCTGCCTTCTTATTGTTTGGTGGACCCTGTGCAAGTACATTTTTGGTTCTCCCATGTTGGTTGTTAGGCAAAAAATCTGGACCTAGCTGCCCATCACAAGTTTCAAACTGACAGGGAAAAGAGAGGCCTTCTCCTTGCCTGTACCTGCACTAATGCAAATTGTTGGCTCTGTTGCACATTGAACACAATGCGGATGCACTACAAGATTGAGACAGATGATGAAAGGACCAGGCCTGAAGTGCAATGTGTATGACAGTTGGCCAAATGTCAATACACTACCAGTTTACACAATCTTTGCTGCGCAACAATACTGTCACTGAGCCATGAAAAGTGTGATGTTAAAGGGCAGGATCATCCCATCTCAGTATATTTCTGCTTGAACAAGTAACCACAAGAGTTGCTCAGAGACCAATGCAAAACTGCTACAGCGTCATGGTTAAGAGACTGAACTATGAATCAGGTAGCCCCAAATTCGTGTCTTGGCTTGTGCCATGAATGCAAAGGTGGCCTCAGGCAAGCAACTCTCTCTCAGCCTCAGCCCTTCATCTAAAATATGGGAATAAGAACACTTGCTTAGAAGGTTCCTAATGACATCACAAATGTAAGCACTGCAAATTTTAATGTTTTCCTTTACAAGGCAACAAGAAGCTTGGATCAATGATAGGAGTTGGGGGAACACATTAAAAAAGTGCAAGGGGAAACCAGCCCCAACACTATCATTTGAGCCTGCTACACAAATATGCAGCTGCTGTTAACTTTGTTTAAGAACTGGTAGGAGATCTTGCTCACAGATCTCCTGCACCTTATGTAGTTTGTACCCAAGATTGCAGAGAGGGGGTGGTGGTGGCAGCATTTACAGGTCAAGCTTGGAGGGTAGGAGAATGCTTAACCCTTCCCATGCCTGCCACTTTTCCTCAGTTGGTTGTTGGTTCAGCCAGGCTCACTGTTGGTTTGGGGAGGGGGTCTGCTTGGGGAAAAATACATTTTAAACTTGCAAGGGGAGGCTTGCACAGGGGAAATTAATGGTTGAAGCATTCCTTAATGCCCATCAGTTAACCCCTGAATATGCCTCCCTCTTGCATTAACATTGTGAAAGAAACTGCGGGTTGGGCAGTTCATATTTCCTTTGTAACATCTAGTTCTACCCGCTGAAGAGCCTTCTAGGAAAAGCTACTTCCTGGAAGTGCACTCATGCATTTGAGAGCAAAGCTGCTGTCACCATCTCCCAAATCAAAGCATAATTATTGCCATGGAAGCCCAACTCAACAATTGCAGCTTTGAACAAACAAAACATCGTTTTCATGTCTCAGAATAGAGGGTGTGCACCTCCAGTGTGAAGAGATGCAGCAAGAAGGCCAAGACAGATGCCAAAAAAGAATCGTCTTGAAGTTTGACTCTTGGACTCCAGTCCCCAAAAGAAACCAGTAATTTCTACGAGCAGTTAGTGCTGGAATGACAGCACTTGTTTTATACCAGTCCTGAAACTCTTGGGTTAAAATAGATTGTCACAGCAGAAGCCGCAGTCCACGATTGGCTGAGAAATTCTAATAATTGTGAGCCTCTGCTGCATTCCTGGAATCCTTCAGCTGTGCTGCATTACTGATCCCCCCATCTGTTCCAATAAACATGTCAGATTAGTATCTTGAAATCACAAGCAAATTACATTTGACTCATTCCCAAACTGTCACTGAAGTATACAGCAGTATATTTAGAAATGCCTTGTCCATATTTGCACTTCAACAACATAGACAAATCACATTCCTGGATTGTTCTGAGCCCTAGAGAGACGGATGGGTTTGCAAGTACAGTATGATTAGCAGGGCTGCTTTTTTCTCAACGCTTTCAGTTCACATGACTCTTCACACCCTGAAAAATAAATCTTCCAAAAGGGGTTTTAAGCTGCAATTTAGACACAAGATCCACAAGAAGGGCAGGATTATTAAATCTTTTTAATAAAAGGGAATTAAAGTTAAAATATACTTAAGGTTGGTTCAATGGCTCAACATTCACTGAAGAAATGCCTACTTGCTTGAAGCAGCACACTTAAAAAATGGTTACTCATTGGTAATGAGAACTGGTATATGCAATTCATGCAGGTACCTGTTATTAACCTTGCCACCAGTGCAGAATCCAAACCTCCCTTGAAGTCTTAGGGTCACACTAAACATTAGAAGCTGCCTTATACCGAGTCCGACCTTTGGTCCATGTAGCTCAGCATTGTTGACACAAACAGACTCATCAGGGTCTGAAGGTTTCAGATAGGTATTTTTCTCTGTCCTTCCTGGAGATCACCCTTTGGCATGTCTAGACAGTTACGTTAGGTTTTATTATTTTCGTATTGCTCCTAAATTCAGGTGCCTTTCCCCATTCCCCTTTTTGTTTTTCCTCTTTTTAAGATAAATTCTTCTAATGTTTTATTATAATATGCTGTACAGTCTTAAGTTTCTTGGAGAAAGGGTGGGATACTAAATAGATTCTGCAGTAGATGATCCTCATAGTAAAATGGATTTCCGGAACTGACAAATGAGAATTAATTGAAATTGATTGGCACTGGCTTCAGAATAAAAAGCATTTCACAGAACACATTATTCCATTATGAAATTCACTGCCACTAGATACAGTGGTGTCCATGAAGTTTTAAAAGGGGATTTGATGAATCAACTACTATTACTGGTTATACGCCATTGAGGGGAAAACAGTAAGATGGCCACTGCTTTTAAGTCCTGTTGAAAGGCTTCCCAGGACTACTTTAGAAGGAGGTTCTAGACTTGATGGACCAAAGTTCCACCAGCAGCACACTTATTAATGTAGTGTTAAGATAGTGAAAATCAATTCCAAAATAATTCAAAATGTTTGGGCCAGCATTGTAGGGGAAACTGTAGAAACATTAGCAAGATAGGAGAGAGGGGTGTCAGGAAAGGTAATAGAGTTCTGAACAAGGCACTCTGATCAGGTATTCTGCAAGAAGGGCCAACAGCCATGGCTGTGGTATGTCTCCACTATCCTCAGAAATTACTTGAGTCAACATAGTTTCCGTAGGAAGACGACTTACTGGCTCAAGAGATTGCAGTCCACTGCAGGAGAGACTGGGCAGGAGATACAAATACAGAAATGGAAAAACCCAGAGCTCAATGATCAGAAAGCCAACCTCAGAACGCACTGCTGTGTGGCAGCATTGAAAGCACAGCTGAATCAGGGGAGGGAAATAAGAGGCCGTGCTAACAGTGCCTGAACAGAAAGCAAAAATCCTTTATTGTACACAGTACAGAATGTAATGCAGCTTTGCAGGAGATTACATAGCCCTGCTCAGGCAATAGTCATTTCACATCAATCCTCAGATTAACCCTTTCTGCACTAAAGATGTCCCATACCCAATTAAAAAAAAAAAACTAACCCCACTGGTTTGGTTAAGCCCTGGGGCATGGTAGGGGCTGCAGCTATTTTGCACTGCTGCCCTGTGCTTTGTAACTGGCCACCCTTAGGCCACTCAATACATTCTGGGGAGAGTAGCTGAGTCGTCTACAAAGAGTTAATCTTCATACTTAAAAAAATGAAGTTAGTCAAAAACCCAAACAAAAGTTATCAAAGGGGAAAAAGAAGTCCTATACAGCATTTACAACAAAACATGGAGCCCACAGAGAAAGATATGCATATTTGGGTCAAGCATGTTACAGGTACGTGCTAATGAGGCCCCCAGGAAGGAGAAGAGGGAGACTTTCCAAAGGATTCAGAGACATGTTTATATATATATTATATATACTGAGCACTCTGACTTTCTCCCCCTCCCCACATTTTTACAAATCCAAGCTGTAGTACTTTTAAAAACCCCTCTTAAAATATGCAGCTTGCATGAAGCATCCGAGAGAACGTAATGCAACTTACAAATGAAGCTAAAAATGTGTCTGTAAACACATTTTGTGTCTCTCTCTTGTCTGCAAGCTAAAGGAGGCCTGGAAAAAGAGACAGTTCAGCAGTAACATGGCAATGCTGCCATAGGATCAGAACTGTCCATACCTTTGCAGAAGGCCCAATGGCTGGGCTGTCATGTATTATATACATACAGTTCCCAGGCATGGAAAAAGCCAAGCCATTTGCGATTGCTGCTGTACAGGAGCACGTTCCACAATGCACAGTACACTGTGCAAAGTGACCAGGGCAAGATCCAGTGCAGAAAGCAAATATGCACATGGTGAACCAAACAGGCCCCCCCAAACCAAGCTGCAGTACCCTTAGCGCTGGCATTGCCAGAAGCAAGAAAGTAGCACCTCTGCCCAAAGGTGGCTTTGCCTTAGATACAAAAATCTACAAAAATCAGATTACAAATGTTGCCCCACAACATAAAAAGAGTTTCTGCCAAGCTCCCTTTCCCCCTAAAAGCAAGTCATCCACGTGCAGCTTTGTAACAGAGAAGGTGGCCAAGTGCCGGCTAGGCTCATAGGCATCTGGTACTTAAGTGCTGTCATTTAGGTTGGGTTGCTTATTTCAGACCAAAAAAAAAAAAGGCTTCCTCAGATTTAAGAGCTGTGCACTGAGAACCCAAAGGGCTGAGCTAGTTCAGCCATGCCAAAAGCACCACACTGAGCCTTGGCCCATTCCAAAGTGCTTGATGCTGCATTGGTTTCCCTCTGCATATCAAAGCCCTTTCCATTGTACAAGGTAGATAAAAGGATTGTGATTGTTACATAGCATATTTTTTTCCTTGACAATTTGCTAGTCACACACTGTCTATTCAAGTCCCATGAACATGTACATCACACATGTCCCTAGCAACAGGGCCCAGAAGACATCCCCACTGGCACTCCCTCCCCAGTCTCTCTTCATGATTGCAGCCAAGGCAATCAGAATGGGATCACTAAGCCATGCTATTGTCGGTCTTCAGGTGGAGGGGCACAAAGTATTTTAGGCTCTTCTGATAATATTTGCACAGAGCAGTTTTAGGAACAGCAGAAAATCTTTACAGAAACCATTTGCCCTTTTTTGTTGGAACCGGAGTCTCTTGATGTCAGTGTTCAGCAAGTCAGTAAGCAAAGCCCTCTGCATAGGGGAGGTTGCTGCAGTGATCCAGGTCTAGGAGGTATGCAGAGTTATCTTCAAAGTGTGTCAGAGGTAAGGTATCATCTTCATTCACATGGCAGTCTTGTTCAGCTTTCAAGAATGGGCGCTGATTGTCAGGGAAGGCCATGGAGAAGAGGGCATCAGGGTCGCAAACAAACTTGTAGACATACCGTTCTCCAGCCACCTGAAAAAGTGCAGAAGTTTCTGTTAGCGTAACCTTTCCAAATGTGTGGGTCACAATTAACTTGGGGTGGGAAGTGAGCCTCCCAGGCTCACAAAGGTAGGCTTCAAAGTCTGCAGGCAAAATGTCTTTGTGAAATTTCATAATCTGGATGGTGGGGTTTCCAGGGTTCAGCATAAGTAGAGTCCAGCCCTGCCACTATCCTTCCAAAAGCAACCAACTAGAGGAGCTGGCACTCAGGAAGTAGATAGCCTTTATGTAGGGTTGGGGACTAGATTGTCCTTTGTTCTGTTTTGATGATGTATGCTCCACTGTAGGAGGAGAGATCTAATTTTTCAGAGGGGACATCCATGGAAAAAAATAAAAACTCTGTCAGCCTCAGCTCCCAGTTTGCACCTTCACAAAGTTCAAAGTCCAGACAAATGCCTTGTCAACCTGCTGTTTAACTCAAAGTTTCTATGGACTAAAGCCCAGTTCAGTTGACTTTGCTTTAAGATGGTGTCAGTTTCACCTTATGGCTGCGGTTTTCAAACTCTCCGGGAGCTTGAAACCCGCAATAAGTCTTTGCGGGAGCAGGGGGAGGCAGCAGGGGCAGGCGGAAGGCAGCGATATGATCCCCAGGATCGCATTGCTGGGGGGGGGGCTGCAGGGACTGGGATGCCATCCCTGTGTGCGGGGCGCCCTGTGCGAGCGCCTGCAGGGCTCCCCAGGTCAGGGAAAGGGAGAGTGGAGCAATCTGCTCTGCCTCCACAAAAGTGGAAATGGAGCGCAATCGCCCCACTCTCCCTTTCCCTGACCTGGGGAGCCCTGCAGGCGCTCGCGCAGGGCTTCCCGCACTCAGGGATGGCTGCTGCAGGGACTGGAGAGTGCGCCCTAGTCCCTGCAAGCCCATCAGAAGGGAAAGCGGAGCGATCGCACTCTGCTTTCACATTTCCTGACCTGGGAAGCCCTGCCGAAGGTTGTGCAGGGCTCCCCGCACCCCTGGGAGGCTGCAGGAGGCTTGAGCAAGTGCACCCAAGCCCCTGCAGTCCCCCTGAGCGGCGCGATCCTTCGGATCACGCAACTGCCTTTCCCCGTCTCCTGGCTGCCCCCGCCCCTTAAGGGGGCAGAGGCCAGGACCCACAGGCTGGGGCGTCGCGATGCCCTAGTTTAAATATCACTGCCTTATGGTGTTGTTCCACAACCACCAAGTTATTTGAATATGAAGATGACATATTATGAAAAGGACCAGAAAGAATATTATGAAACTGGCTGGGGGCGGGGGGAAGGTATCAATACCAACTTTATAATAAATAAAATGCAGGGGCACCTATGCTAACGCAATAATTGTACATTCATTTTTATCTGCAGGGATGACTTTTATTCCTCCCTTAGACTTGTTATGACTTACTGCGTTTTCCATGCGCTCAAACCACAGTATCTCTACCCTCATGGGATGTTACACAAATTTTGCAGAACAAGTGAAGAAAAGTTTTTTTTTGGGTGCTATAAAATGATTGCCTGGAAAGGTGCCATGAAACGGTGTGTCAGCTGTCTTCTTTCCAAGTGCATAGATGCAGCAAAAGGAAGGCTAATTCTTAAAAGCCATTCATCCTTGCGCCAAAGAACATGTTCTTCTACAGTCACACTGTTCCCACGTAGCAGGGATGTTCAGAGTAAGGAGCATACCACTTGCCTTTTGCATGATGCCTTTCTCGTAGTAGTAGCGAAGAGAGCGACTGAGCTTGTCATAGTTCATAGCGGGTCGGTTTTTCTGGATTCCCCACCGGCGAGCTACCTGAGGAGGAGAAAAGTATAACCATTAAGTTTTGGAAAAACTTGTCCATTTTTGGTCAGCCTGAAATAGTGTCACTGGAAAATCTCTAGGAAAAAGCCTCTCAGGGGGGAAGAGCAAGACAGAAAAAAGGGCCATGGCTCAGTGATTGAGCATTACTTTGCATGCAGAAGGTCCTAGATTCAATCCTGGACACCTTCAGGCAGGGTTGAGAAAGACCCTTGTCTGAAATCCTGGTGAGCCACTGCCAGGCAATGTCAACAATGAGCTAGATGGACCAATGGAGCAGATTCAATTTAAGGCAGCTTCCTGTGGCTCATGACACAGGATCACTTATGCAACAGGTTCTGATCTACTTTTATGCAGGGTTCCATTTTTTGCAGATATCTGGCAACTATATTGTAGTATATCATAGAATATCACAGAGTCCTAAAAATTATAGGCTGGGAAGATTATAGAGCACACTGGGATTCCACAGGAGCCTAGGTCAGGCAGATACTCTCTTGAATTTACTGGCAGTAGCAACTCCTTGTGACTGTCTTCCCTCTTCATTTGTCAATACTCAGTTCCTCCTCCAGTACACCTAACTGCAGGGTGCATCTGATTGTATCTGAACACTGTTCTTGTGTTCTCCCTCATCCCCATTTGTCAAGCTTCAAATTCCTTGAAGATGTAGTACAGAATTGCACATAGGAGCTCAATTTCTTTACTTGAACCATTTTTTCCTCAAAGCAACAAAGTTGCAGAATCTAGATTTCTTTGAGACTTCTCCAACAGAACATGTAGCATTCACGTTATGACATTTTGAAGACATCACTGAACACACACGTATATGGAAGAACCATATTGGAACTGGGAATCCCGTATTCTACATGTAGCACTTAAAAAAGTTATTTCATATCCTGTCCATGTAATTATTCCCATTAAAGAATTACCTAGGGAACTAAATCAGTCATAACTTTACCACATGAATATATTGCTAGAATCATATATGTTACAATATTGACTGGCAGATCCTTATTGAAATGATATTAACTAAAATTTTAATTGAATTAAAAACAAATCTTGTTGCCCCTGCTAACTGGGTAAGAGGCACTTTTTCAAGTGGGTGCTTCTCTTTTATTTAGCAGAGGGAGTGTAACTGGCCCTCCCCACTCCAGCAGCGTCTTTTCCAGTGGTTGTCTGCTAGTGTTTTCGCATCTCTTTAGATTGTGAGCCTTTTTGGGACAGGGAGCCATTAGTTATTTGATTTTTCTCTGTAAACCGCTTTATGAACTTTTGGTTGAAAAGTGGCATATAAATACTATTATTAATAATATTTTTATAATATATATTATTATTAATTATTATTATATTAATAATCATACTTGACTTGTCCAAGAAACCTTTAAAAAATTGCCCTTTGCCAGACTTCTCTGAGGGTCAAGTTTGTTTTGTCAACAATCATCTATAGGAACTTGAGAGCTGCATCACTAAATCAAGTGTGCCCAACAGAATCAGACAGCAGAAACCTTCAGACATTAACAATCTGAACTAAGAAGAGAGAGAGAGAGAAAGAATTAGGGAACCATGTCCATCCCCTTGGAATTCACAAGGGCTACTTGATGCTCTGCAAAGTCAGTGAGGACTGGCCAAATTTTGTTGGCCAAGGCACAGAGTATCGACCACAAGGCCATTAGCATGTCATAAGAACAGCCCCACTGGATCAGGCCATAGGTCCATCTAGTCCAGCTTCCTGTATCTCACAGCAGCCCACCAAATGCCCCAAGGAGCACACCAGATAACAAGAAACCTGCATCCTGGTGCCCTCCCTTGCATCTGGCATTCTGACATAGCCCATTTCTAAAATCAGGAGGTTGCACATACACATCATGGCTTGTAACCCATAATGGATTTTTCCTCCAGAAACTTGTCCAATCCACTTATTAACTGCAGTGGAAACCAAGAGCCAACAAGACATGATTGGGAAACCTAACAGAGGTATGAATGTGCTCCTAATGGGTTGCAAGAGCATTGAGTCAATTCTAATACAATTCTGGAGCAGTCGTGAAGAGGGGATTACTCATTTCAGCTCTCTTTGGGAGCAGGATCTGATGACATAAGCATGTTGCTAACCAACCCACTGTTTCCCAGGAGATTTCTGGAATGGACAATCAGCCTGGCATTCAGAGAAGATTAATGGGATTTCCTAGCACTAAGTGCACCAACACAGTCTGCAACCACCTAAGGCACTGCAAAGGCCCAGAACAGCAGCCAGAGCCAGATGCACAGGGTGTTTCCAAAAGCCCCAGCAGCTAAACAGATAGCTACATTCATGCAGTGCACCAGCCAGACCAATTTTTGCTTTTTTAAATGAAAGCAAAGAATGGGAAGAGAACATGACATGAAGAGAGGAGTTAAACAGGCACAGCATAGGAGAATACAGAACGCACACAACACCATACATCGTTGCAGCTCCTGCCCACAGACATGTTTCTGGGTCCTGTTACGCGTTTCCTGTTAATTCTTTGCCAATTGCAAGGCTTCAGTCAAAACAGGAAAAGTTGCAAGGCAACTGCCTGGTAGCTCCTGTTTACCTTCTGACCCCCACACCCCAAGTTATGCTTGTTCTCTCATATACCTGGAAAAGGAATGCAACCATAAACTGCCCTGCACCCTACAATGCTTAGCAAGTTCTGTAGTACACCAGTAACCAGGATGCCGAAGAAAGAAAAAGAGGAAGAAACCAATGTGCGACTGCTTTCAAGCCAACGTGGCAGTGTGCTTCTCCATGGTGTATGGAATGGAGCCTCTCGCATGTTCAGTTACATTGTGCATGTTCAGACACCCGTTTGTTGCATATGTATGCAATGGCAGGAAAGGAGCTGAGAAAGCATTGTCTATGTACAGCTTCTAAACAGCCCTATAGTTATCATTACATATTCACTTCCCAGACTCTGATTACAAGTCACACATAGCAAGAACAGTGCAGCACAGAGACTCAAACGCCTTCAAAGTCCCTTTCAGCCTTTCACTGGGCAATAGATTCAGAAAGGAAGGTCGGTGATCAGCCTTTTGATATTTACTTCTGTTGGGTTGGGACAGGCGTGTAGTGTACAGAGATTTCAAATAAAAGGCTTTTCACCTTGTACAACAGAAGCCAAGACCACACAGTGGAGTTGTGTATCTCATGCTCCTTTGGCCTTCTCACCAAAGGAAACCCTAGTCAGCAGAGATTCAGAGTTAAAACATTTCTAGATCAAAGTGGTGCCTTTTCATAATGGAGATGGAGTGAAACAGCAGACTATCAAAGACCTCTGACTAGAGGGGGCTGCCAAATTGATGTTTGAAAAACCACAATTTCCATGCAGAGTGTACTGCAGATTATGGGTAATTACCCACTATGCACTGCTTGGCTGTGCAGCTGGTTTCAATTATCAGTCAAACAACTTCCTCCTCTGCATCACTCAGCACAACCCAGCGCATCACAAGACTCCTCAGTAATGTTAAGGGGTTATTTACAAAACCTGCATCTCCACAGGGTGGCAACAGAGCCAGGCCTACAGCAACGGGTGGAATGAACAGAGAGCCCTTTTCCGAGCCACAACTAAATGTCTGAAGCTTAATGAGAAGAGAAACAAAACATGGAGAGAGAAGAGGGTGAATCAATAAGAACAAAGCTGGAGGCACAAGAAAATTACCACTAAAACTATATGCTAGGAATGGCATAGCAGTCATATGTGCAGAGACACACACACACACACGGAAGACAAAATTAGTAAAATATCCCAAATACACGTAGCACTCAACTAGAAATATCTAACCAAGATCTACAGACCAAGATAGCTATAAAGTTGCTCCATCAATCCAGATGAGATACTTCTTAGTGTTGAATTGTAACCAAAATTACTAGTGAGAGGAATTGCACGGCTAGTACAGTTCTGCCAGAAATGTTAGGACAAGTGATGGCTGCCTCAGTGCTTACACACACAGTCACATGCTTTTTGCCACTGCTTTGTGGCTTGTTTTTTCCTCTCTCCTGTGAGCGTCTTGCACGAGACTCAGTATGCAAAAGGGCACCTTTGGATCCAAAGCATTATGAACAAATGCTTATGGTCAGCCCATTCATCTTTTTGTACTAACCTTATTCATGGGAAATGTATTAGCAGGAAAACATTATGCTGGTCTGATACCATTAAATAAACTACTACTACTATTACTATTGCAGGAAAACCCAAACACCCATTTGCCAATGAGTAACAATGGTCCACATATACAGGACCATTATTTTAAAAAATGAAAAGTTGAGGTTCCCCATTACACAGGCCTACAAAATTGAGGGTCAGAAAAGTTTTTCCCAAACTTTATGGTGGTTTGATATGGGTTTGGGGTGGCAATTCAAAAAATGGCATCCGTTTTGCACTATCATATCAAGTGTTGGGGAGAAAGCATAGCCTCTTTAGTGAATAGTTCAAGCAGCTTCATTATGAGGAAGCCATGGTGTACGCTTCCTCACGAGGAAGCTGCTTGAACCATTCACTAAAGAGGCTATGCTTTCTCCCCAATGCTTGACGTGATAGTGCAAAACGGATGCCATTTTTTGAATCAGCACGCCAAATATACCCAGGAATTGGTGTAACGTTTAAGGAAGCAAAATGTGTGTTGGCCTGTGTTATCAAACATGACTAGCAAAAACTATTGATGGCAAAGGTCTTAATGGTCTAGGATTAATGAAAGGCTGCAACATTCTGTAGATTGCACTCTAATCGCTGACAGCAATTATTTTGGCTGGTCAATTTCCACAATAAGGAATCTGACAGTGCAATCGTAACTCCCAGTTGAGCGGGTGCAACCATCTCTGTGTGGGCAGGGTTTTTTCCCTGCTGATATGTTCTTTGTTAAAATGGATGAATGGAGCATCTTTTGGTTGGAATTTATTCAGAACACTAAGAAAATATCTCATTTGAACTGACAGACTTGGAGGCAATTTGTGAGACTGCAGCTTTGGTATTTCAAATTATGCACTAAATGCATTTGCAGTGTTCTGTACTGTTCACTGCATATTGTTGCAATACAATTTAAAAAACTACTAAGATGACAATACAACATGCCTATTATTCTCACTGCAGTTAATAACTCCCTAGCATATTTTAAGGAGTAGAGTTCTTGTGCTTGCAATCATGAATATGCTTTGTCCCGGTTACATGGGAAGTTATTATGGAAAGCCAGTGAGCTGTGCAAAGAAATCAATGGAACAACAAAAAGTAAGGAACAGATTCCCACTGGACGCTTTGCATGTGTTGCCATATTTAATTGCTTTCTGTATGGTCACATTTGCAAGAGTCACCACACCCCATCTCACATACAACTTTCTCCAAGAATCAAAGGAAAAACAAGCAGCAATGCAAGGAAGAAAGGAAAAAACAGTATGAAGAAGGGAAATGGCTAAATGGTAGGCCAACCCAGGACTCAAGATAATACACAAGTTTCAGTGCTAAAATAAAAGCTTCTGCTAAATAAAAGCACGTGTTTCAAGAGCTTCTCTTACTAGAAGACATTTTTTCTTACAGGCCAAGCTACATCTACCTACTGTTCAATGACAGTTCATTGACACCAATGAAGCTTGCTGAACCCATCAAGTAACATATTTTGAAAGCACCCACAAGGATGAAATATAATCCAGAATCAAAGACTGAAGAAAAAGTGTACAGATATAAAAAAGCAAGGCTAATGCAATGCTTCACTTCAGTTCAAAAGCCAATAGATCAAGAAGGGCAGTTCAAGTACTTATGCATGAAGCCTGTTTGTGAGATGCCACATCTTCAATACTTGCCCTCCCAATCAATGACCACAACTGAGAAAGTCAGTAAGAGCCCAGTGTGACCAGAGAGTACCTTTTGTTGAATGGGGCAAAGTCTGAGGCCCAACGATACTGTCTTCACCAAGGAAAAAAAACAAAACTGCACCCACTGCAGAGATTCCAGTTATACTTCAGAAACAGTGCCCCAAGCAAGATGGTTTGGGTCTGCACTTTAATTCCTAATGAGGTTGTATTACACAATTACTACATAGGACTGAAAAGACAGGGTGTCATTGTCTGCTAATAATCAGGCACAGCAACAGCCAGATCAAGCAATTCTATGTTCAACAGGTTCAACAAGAAATGTGGAAGCAGAAACTTGAATACCATCTGCTTGGCTTTCTCCCCCATTTGACCTTAGCATGGATTGGAGAAGATTCAATAAGTAGATTTACACAGGGCCAGAAATGGCTTTATTTGCAGCTGCTCTGCCTGCTGTGGCAGCCCTGTGCACCATTTGTAAAAGTGAATTGCCCTTTGCAACCTGGAAATAAGTTAATAACCAGGATCTGCCGAAAAGACACATACACTTGACCAGGGGTTGCCCTTGACAAGACGTAATATGAAATACTCATGAATATAGTGTCAACAGCTCAACAGTGAACGAGGCAGCTTTCAATGTAACATGAAGCACCAGGAACAGGTGCTTTGTGGTCCATGAGGGTGAAGTTAGTCATCTTTCCCTCAGGGAGAGGCAGAAACTGACAGTGGTGCTGATCTGCACATGAGGGAGAGGCACAAACTACCCTTTGCATGCCACTTGTATTTCCTTGTCTCAGCACTTATTGTAACATCTGAAGCTGCTTTTGGTAACTACTTATGTAACAGAGTTCCATCTTTCTTACCTGAAGACTGCTATTTGAGTTTTTCAGTTCAGGAAGCCACTGGAAGCCCTACATTGCTGTTTGTAAGGAGGAACTCAATTCAATAACTCCAAATATATCTTTGCATTGTGGGTGATACTGGGGGTCTCCAGTGATTAATTGGGAATATCTTTGTTCTGGACCTGCCCCTTTAAGAAACAGCCTGATCTAGCTTTAATTCAAGATTCCAAGTTTGCAGCTGTGACCCAGAGTGCTTATCAGATAGAGCTGAAATGCCAACAATACCCACTGCTAGAGGACAGAGGTCTTTCCATTATCATTCATATTTTGGTGAACCTAAATTGAACCACAGTAATGTGTTCTCTATATGGCTGCCTCCGAAGATGATTCCGAAACTTCCATTTGCACAGACTGCAGTGGCTCAGCTATTAACACATTTGGACTGATGTTGGCATGTATCTCCTAATGTGCACTGGTTGCCAATTTGGTTCTCAACTCAAAATATTAGTTCTTATTGTTAAAGCCCTATATGGCTTGGGTCCCAAGTATCTTAAGGAGCATGCCCCCCCCCCACAAGCACTTAAGATAATTTGATAGGTCTTGCTCCAAATTCCATTTTATGTAGAGGCTATATTAGCCTCCAGGAGGAGCAAGACCTCTTTGGTAGCAGCCCTGATGTTCAGGAACTCTCTTTTGAGAAGAGATTCGCACAGCCTCCTTACAGCAAGAGCTTAAAAACTTTTTTGTTGTTTGGTAGCCTTTTCTAACTGTTGATTCAGGTCTGTTAGCCAGGTATCACTAGAACTAACTGTAGTATAGCTATTCTAGTAACTTGTATTGCTGTTGATCTTATTACTTTTGATCAGGGATGGGAACTCGAGTCAGGTGACTCGAGTCTGAGTTCCAAAAACACGTTTTTGCTGAGTTGTGCAGACTCAAGTCACCTGCATAGATGATTCAGGCATTGACTTGAATCTGAGGTCACTAACTTGGAACACGGTTCCCACACATGCAGACTTAAGACTGTCTGAAACACCGCGCTTGACACATGCATCAACAAGACTTGTGACTAGATTCTTTTTGAGTTGCAGAACTGCTCTGAGCATCTCAGAAAGCCCGCCCATTAGGACTAGTTTTCAAGTCGGTTTGTGAGGCAGAAACTCGTGACTCAACTTGAGCTATTGCCATCCTTTGGCAAGCAGCCTGGAACAGAGGTGTAAATAAGAAAAAAAAAGCAGCAGCATTTCATACCAGCAAACCTGAACCAAAATCCTACTTCTTTTCTCTGGAAAAAGATGGATGATAAAAAGCTACAGAATTTATATCATTCATTGGAACTACACACACTTCATTCCTTTGCTGCATTCTAGCAGATTTTCAAACCACTTTGTCACCTGAAATTCAAAATCTTTTGATTGACAAATGGGAAGTGCTACAATCATCATGGTGATTTGGGAGGTTTTCCCCAAGTGCTGACCTCTTCTGGCTCAATCAACTTGAACTCCATGCCTCTGCCAGTCCAAGCAATGAAGTGGGCATTGGCCGGGTCATCCAGAAGCGTCACCAGGAACTGCCACAGCTGGAGTGACCCTCGTCTCTGATAGGGAGGTCCTTCGCGATATACTGTGGGCTCTTGCTTCACTTTACCTGTTTGCAAGGAAAAATGGCAAGTTAGAATCAACATTTGAAGTGTCTTCTCTTTGTTGTAGATCCCTTTGATTTCCTAGAACAGCATCAGATATTTTAAAGAAGTTAAGTGAACTCAGAGGTCTCTGAATACTCCGGTTGGTGGCACTTCTTTTTCACAAATTCCCTCATGAAAAGATGTGCCACACAGCCAGCTGAATGTGAATGTCACCATGCATCTCGCTAGCACCAATTCTTGTGCTCAGCAGTATCTTTGGACTGTCCTGTTGCCCAATATCAGACTGATAGGAACTTGGCTCTACCGCTCATAGCCTGTAGCCTCATTTGCATGCTATTAAGTTCAACACACATACATTCTGTGCACTATATCCACATGTTACAGCTCCCTTGCTGAAGCCAAGCAGGTCTGGCCAGTGCCTGGATGGGACACCAATTGGGAACCCTGTATACACCACCCACTATGGAAGAAAACTAGGATAAAAATGTAATAAAAATAAATATATTCAATGTGCATTCTACATTTGTGAGGATGTGAAGGGTGGAGTTCCTGTACTAAGTTTTGAAATGAATGCATGTATAGTCATTCGTCCAAAAACACAAACTTCCTCACAGATACCTGCAGGTACATATAATGAGCAAGTAGCCCTTGTATCTTGCAACACAAGGTCAGATTTTCCCATAATCGATAGCACCAATGAGGCAGAACTTTGTTGAAGAACAAGGAAAGATTGCTTAATGATCTAGATTTTAACTCTTTTTTTAAATCATTCTATGCTGTGTTTTATGTATTAAGTTTTCAAAGTCATTTTGAGCTTTTGGAAAAGTGGGGAATGTATGTATGCATAAATAAATAAAACTGGCAAATCCACATTCTGACCACACTATGACTCATAAAGGATTGGCCTCCCCCAATACAGTCAGTTCCTTACCTTCCATCCTTTCTGGTACGACACAGGTATCATCAAAGTACAATCGGGCATCTTTCTCATAGGAGAACCCTAGGAAGGGAAAAAGCACACCTATGAGCTTGTTACTAGCTCCCTTTTCTTGTTTGTAATGCAGCACACATGCAGATGAGGCTGTAATTTTCTAAGCCACTGCTTGTTGGCTGTCATGCTGGCTGTTTGGTAATTCATTAAAATCCACAGGTAAGACCTTGGAATGAGTACTTGTGAATTTTCCAGCTGCTGCCTTTGCCAGCTTCAAAGGCTTGTCCAGGCAGCAGGTTCCCACACGGCTGGTTTCACACCGAAGTGTTAAACCACAAGGGAAGAAAAGATCACTGAAAACAAAGAACCAAACTGAACAGGTTTCTTGGGCTGCAGTCACTCATGTGGATTGTGCCACCTGAACTGCAAGCTCCCCAATCTTCCACTCACATGGGTAGGAATAGGTGCGGGGATCAGCACGACTTGCCACTGTTGTTTACAGGAGTATTAGCACATTTGATGTGCAAATACTCCCCCCTCCAAGGGGGAGGGAGTTTATACAATCAATTGGATCAAACTGAAATTAAAATATGGTAGGTCAAGCAATTAAATGGTAAGGAGAGTTGGATTCCATCAAGGATGACAGCATAAGCAGGGAAAAAATGAGCAAAGAGTGAGGAATCAACAGCTACACAACCAACTGCAGAAAAAGCACTATTTTCAAATTAATCGGGTTGAGCCACGGGGATAGAAAATTTCATGAACATTTTCATGAGATGCAAAAGTGTACCCCTTTTGGACAACTTTTCAGTGGGATTCACTGCAAAAAAGAGATGAAAATATTTGCAGCATGCTTACTTCTCCTCTCTAGTCTATTTGCAGGCACTTGCAAGAAGAAGGTGACATTCAACACAATCCCTCTCTGCGCCCTTGCCAAAGAGGATTGCCTTCTCTAAACAGGGAAAGTGACCGTTACAAGAGCCCATCAAAAAGATTGGATTAGCTAGGAAAAGTTATTTGCCTTATCTGAAAACTGATACAACAAGATCTTCATTTGAAATCTAACCTCCTGTAGTAAGACAAACAGTATCGGCCTACTGCAGAATTTCCTCCCCCCTCCTTTTACTAAGCAGGATTTAGATCTGCAGTGAGTGTGCATGCCATTTTACGTGTGGGGCTGGTTCATGTGGAAAAATATATCATCTGAACTGGCCCTAAGATGAGGATTGTGATAATTCCACAGTTTTTGGAGACTCATATTTCACGTGGATGTAACGCCAATGTAGGAAATGGCATGAACCTAATTCAATGACAGAGATGGTGCATATTTTGTGACATTGACCAGAAGTAAATTGGATGACTTTGCAAGGCGCAGACATGTATCCTCATTACAAAGATTGAGTAAAGGAAGATTTTTTACATGGAAATAGTACCAATCTTGGAAGTTTGTCATGTGTAAGCAGATCCCAACTTGTTGTGATATTCTCAGCAACTGATTCTCAGGAAGCTGTTCCCAGTTGGTCAATGCAGCATTTAGTTCTTAATTTAGTCAAACAATGCCAAGTGGGCTTGCTTCAAGGTGTAGCTATGAGTTTGCAGGGCTCTCCAGACTCCTGCACCCTGCCTTTTCCCTCCTGCATGAACGGCACTTAACGTTGCATGGGGGTGCTTTCCTTCCCTGCTGCTTATCTCCCCCAAACTGTGTTCCAGCCTGCCGCTTCCGGGTTCTGTCGCCCCAGCAGCCATTGCGCCCAGATTTCCAGACAGATGTGGCTGTCCAGGGCACAGTTTGGGGGAGATTGGCAGTGGGGAAGGAAAACTCCCTGGTGGAATGGTAAATGCTTGTTGCACCCCATATTTCCTGAATAGCAGTGGTCTCCACTTTGAAGACCGCTGGTTTATAGACATAGCTCTTGCCTTCTGTGTGCACGTACACATCTCAAAAAGATAAGATTTTGCTCAGATAAGGTTCCATTGAAGCCAAACTTCTATAGCAACTTTAATCACTGTGGCAGCTGCAACTGCCACCAAAAGCAATGAAGGTGCCAGCAGAAAGGATGGAAGGAGTCTTATCCATGTCCAAAAAAAACAAAACCAAAAACTGTCAACAGGCATACTGAATTTCTGACAGGCCCAAAACAGCATTGTTGATCTGCCTGCAATGGACAACTTACAATAGCGGTTTTCAAACTCTCTGGGAGAGTTTCAGCCACTCTAAGTCCTTGTGGGGGCAGGGGCAAGGCTGCGACACGATACCCAGGATTGCGTCACTCAGGGGGCTGCAGGGGCTTGGCTGGACTTACCAGAGCCTCATGCTGCCTCCAGGGGTGCGGGGAGCCCTGTGCGACCATCTGCAGGGCTCCCTGAAGCTTAGAAGGTGAAAGTGGAGCAATCACGCCCCACCGCTGCAAAACCGGAAGTGGAGCGTGATCACTGCACTTTCACTTTTTAAGCTTCAAGGAGCCCTGCAAAGGGTCACATAGGGTTCCCCACACCCCCGGGAAGGCTGCAGGAGGCTCTGGTAAGTCCAGTCAAGCCCCTGCAGCCCCCTGAGCAACACGATCCCCAGGATTGCATCGCTGCCTCCTCCCTGCCTCTGCCCCTTAAGGGGCCAGAGGCTAGGACCCTCAGGCTGGGGCATCACCCAATTTGACTGACACCCCAGTTTGAAAAGCCCTGACTTACAACAAGATGAAGATTTCACCAGTCAAGATATCATCGTTGTCATCATCATCATCATCATCATCATCTGAATAAAACTGGCTTGCTTATGAGAACAGCCTGACATCAAGAAGGAAAGAGCCAGAAACCGAGCTCAGAGACAACAGGAGCAATATCTAGGGAAGCACTGCAGCTAGGAGACTGAGCTATGAACAAGAAGTTCCCAATTCAGATCTTGCCTCTGCCATGAACTTCATACATGGTCAGAGGCAAGTCTCTCTCTCTCTCTCTCTACCTTACAGCAGTGTTGAAAGGATCACTAAGAATGCGCGTTAAGAACTTTGAGCCCTTTAAAGCACTACATAAATGTTTGAAATATATTATTAGCTGTCTTGCATCAGTTCCTCATATATCATCATGTTTGAATGCAAAACAACCCCTAGGAAGAGACATGAAAATAAATCCTGTACTGGTTGCATGGGGAGAGAGTGTTTCCTAAACCCTCTAAATGTTAAGAAAGTTGCACACAGTTCCAGATCCACATTTCTCTCAATTTTATTTCACGTGTTCATTGATGCACACAAGCTTATTTAAGTGCATGCTGTTCACCCACTTACCATCATGGCTACTGGGGAAGTAACCTCCTCCTCTCACATATGTTGACTGGCAGTTAGGCACTTCTGAAATAAAGATGGAGATGGAGTTAATACTGCCCTGAATTCCACACACTTTGGATGGTTCAAATTAAACAGATTTACAAAACAAACCTCATATGCACAAAAGTATAGACCTGTGTGGGGCCATCTGGTAATAAATACAGTGATTTACAGGGCAGTTCTATGACTGTTGACTCAGAAGTAAGC
Organism: Tiliqua scincoides; assembly: GCF_035046505.1. Lineage (NCBI taxonomy): Eukaryota > Metazoa > Chordata > Lepidosauria > Squamata > Scincidae > Tiliqua > Tiliqua scincoides. The sequence continues at coordinate 195,789,044 of NC_089823.1, forward strand.
CCCATGGGATTTAATGGGGCTTCCAGTTAAGTTTGTATAGGATTGCAGTCTGAGAGAAACATTACTCGAAACTCCAGGGCAGGGGTGGGCAAACATTTTGGCAGAAGGGCCACATCATCTCTCTGATACTCTGTTGGGGGCCGGAAAAAAAAGAATTTACATTTCAAATTTGAATAAGTTTATATAAATTTACATAAATTAATACATTAGAGATGGAACTTATATGAACAAATGAATTTTACTGAGTTTTTAATAAACATGAGAACTTTAATACAGTCATATAGAACCACATGAGAACTAAGAACTATTTTCCACACAACCTCTTGCACAGTAAAAATTTACAGACCAAGCCAGAAACACATGGAGAAATAAGCTGTTCAGAGACAATGGGGAGGGGTGTTAAAATAATGCCCAGGGAAAAGCAGAAAACACATGGAGACTATAAAAGGCCTTGCCCTAACTCAGGCTGGGGCGGCCAGCAGTCGAGGGTCAGCACAGGATCCAACAATCTGCAGTAGGCCACAGGCTCATTGGAGATGGGGGGCTCCCTGCAGGCCAGACTGGGGGTCTGGATTGGGTTTGCCCACACTTGCTCCAGGGCACAGCTTTCAGCCAGGACCACTTTAAGACTGCCTTCTGGCACCTGAACCTACCCAAATACTACAGCCATCATCAGTGGTCCTTCCCCAGGTCACTTTCACTTTATGAGGCAGGTGGTGACCTGTGAGGAAGCCTTTTCAGTTAACACCTCGCATGCTGAATGACCTCCCCAGGAAGACTCATTTGATACCAAATTTGATGTTCTTTCAGCAGCAGCAGCAGATCTTTTTAATTCACCCAGGTTTTTAAAAATTTACTCTGGTCATCCAAGTTGGTTTTAATCTGATAATATTTACTGGTGCTGCTGTTTTTATCTTTCTGCCAGAGTTCTACTGTTTGACTGCATTTCTGTTTGTCCCCAGACAAGTACAAATGGCATTCCCATTCACCTGAGCTGCCGATTATCTAGATTCCCAGAAACGACTGCAGACTTTTCAGATAAGTAAGACTATAAAGCATCAATACTGATGTAAATCAATACATATGTGAATCAATTTTGTAATCATGTTTGAAGGCTCCAGATGTTAACTATTTCTTCCCTGTGCTAGATTTACCTCTTGGAATTAGATGTTAAGAGACAAGATGAACTCATGACTAAATAGGACATGTTCTGAATTTAGGGGCATTAGTATGATCCCTTGAAATCAGGTACATCATATTGTTCCTGGAAGTGGTAATAAAATCCACTTCACTGCTGCAGCTGTCTCTCCCTAGAAGGCCAACAGTCCTATATCCCTATCCAACAGCACGTGGAAGAAATACTTCTAAACCTGCAAGATGGGTTGGAAAAAGGGATTTAAACCATACACTGAAGCATGAGCTCAAAGTGAAGTTTCAGACTTTGCATTCCCTTTGACAACACATGAGAAGCAGGGAAAAAGAAAAAAAAATCATTCAACTTTAGATCATTTTCCATCTGTTCCACCCTGCCTCAGAGAGGTCACGGTATTTTTAGGTCTAAGGCGATTTGCAGATATGTAGCAGGCCCCGCACCAACAGCAGCTGCCCAATCTAACAAATGATCCCGCAGGCCCCCTTCACTCCATCAGCATGGTCCAAGGTAAACGAATGTTCGGCAGAAACCTCCAAGTCCACTGCAGGTTCTGGCAGTTGCTGAAGGCAGCCAGTCACTGACACTAAAGTCACCAAGCAGAAGATGGGAAGGGGGAGAGTTTTTACACATGGGTGTGCAAAGCTGCCTCCCCCACACAACCTCCTACCAGTAATGTTTTTCAGATTATGGAGAGCTTAGATTCTGCTACAGCTGTTGAATGCCTGATTTTTAAATTTATTTTCTTTTTAAGCCAGAAAGAGATAATCTACCATTCTAAGTAGGTTAAACACTGCGACAAAAGGCAGCTGTTCCCCCTCTCCCTTCACTAGAATGTGCAGAAACAGCACAAACTGCAGATTTAAGGGAACAGTATGAAAAAGGTTCAGAAAAATCCAGCAGTTAGAGGACTGGAAGAGCAGGCAGACTGGCTACAGTAAATAGCATAGGGTGGCAACCATTTCCTCCATCTTGCTTCCTGCCGGAATGACAGAGCACTGCATTGATACTTCCTCACAGCACTGCAGAGCCCTATGCATTCCTACTCAGAAGCAAGTCCCATTGAGTTGATGTGACTTATTCCCAGGTGAATGAGTATAGGATTGTTACTTTAGACAATTACAAAGGCTGACACACATTTTGTTTCCTTAAACGTTACACCAATTCCTGGGTATATTTGGGGCGCCAATTCAAAAAATGGCATTATCACATCCAGTTTTGGAGACACGGCATAGCCTCTTTAGTGAATGGTTCAAGCAGCTTCCTCATGAGGAAGCCTACACCATGGCTTCCTCACGAGGAAGCTGCTTGAATCATTCACTAATGAGGCTATACTATATCTCCAAAACTAGACGTGATAGGACAAAACGGATGCCATTTTTGGAATCGGCACCCCAAATTCATATCAAACCACCATAAAGTTTGGGAAAAACGTTTCTGACCCTCAATTTTGTAGACCTGTGTTATTATAGAACACAATGACCTAAAATTGTCTTAGAACTGCACAGGCACATCCCTCCAGGCCATAAGCTATCCTTGAGATCACAGTGGTCCCCAGGAGATCACCATGATATATGTGCTTCCACTGAGGGAGGCGAGGGAGATGGCGGCAAAGAACAGGGCCTTCTCGGTGGTGGCACCCCAACTGTGGAACTCTCTCCCTCTAGAATTAAGAATGGCTCCCTCCATGGAGTCCTTTCAGCAAGGTCTTAAAACCTTTTTATTTAGGATGGTGTTTGAGACCTGACATGATGAGCTGGTTTTTAAATCAACGTAATTTTTAATTGCTTTATGTAATTCTTGGGATTTGTATTTTACTGTTTTTTTAATTGTTTCAAAGTTTTATTATTGGTTTTTAATGTTGAAGGCTGCCTTGGTTTCCCTTGCCAGGAGAAAGGCAGGGAAATGATGTGTGCGCAAACTGCTTGAAAGTGGAAGATTCTTCAAGAGCAGCACTTTTGACTTGGTTTCCTGAAGGCTGCATGAGAAGTTGAACCATTTGCTATGTGGGGAATGCTAATGGCACTGACGCTGCTTTACATACTGGACAATGGGCATCAAGAATGAAACAGCAAGGACACCAATCTTATACTCACCTGAGTCAATACAGTAGTCCCTGGGTTCTTGTTTGATTCCCAATGGAGACTGGAATCCATGTCTTGGGGGGCCTGGAATGCCTGGGACCCCATGATCATATAGGGGGTCATGGTACTCCTGCTTGAATCCCTGAGGAGGATGGGCAGTAACAGGGGCAATAGGCTCCGACATCTGCCTGTGGTAGACAGGGCGATTGTCCCCAGAAAGCCCTGGTTGAGGATAAGGGTGGCAAGGTTCAGACATCTGTCTTTGAAACCTTGGTGAAAAGAGAAAGATGAGACAGTTAGCAACACGGTTAACAGAACCCAGGCTTCCCATGTTTCTTCCCCAGGCTGAAATGCTATGCACATGGAACCACCTCAGGATGTTCAATCTTGCTTCAGAATCATATCTACAATAGCTAGTCCACCTTGGGTATCTGAAAGAAATCTACTTTCATACTGCATTCAATGTTAATTTGGGTTTTGGGGGGTGGGGTGGGAGAACAAATTTGAGAATTTGTGATACCATAACCAACCCTGAGAACTACAGTCCTGCCTGCACAGAGTGCCAACTTCTGAATCATTTTGTGAGGAAGCATCTGGCCAGTCAAGCAAAGAAATTTTACATTACAGCAGACAGAGCTGCAGGTGCCAAAAGATTACAGGACAACCGCTATGATGCTACATCAAACGGGATGGCATCAGGCAGTGGCCTGAAAAGAAAGGAAGACACCCACCCCCTGAGCCCACTTGGTTATGGCCGACATCTCCACAGCACTTAAAGTGCAATCTTATGCATGTTTACTCAGAAGTAAGCCCCATCAAATTCAATGGGACTTACTTCCAGGTAAGTGTACATAGGATTGGAGCCACAGTCAAATTTTGGAATAAGAATCAGGATGGGTGAAAAACCTGGAAATAAACACAATTCTCACTCTAACTGAATACTTATCAGCTCCCACGCATCTTTCTTACACCTCTCCCCCATCGATCCTCAGAAGAAATACCAAGTATAGAAAACAACTGAATGTGTTCATATTCAGAAGGAGTAAGCTTGAAACATGCTGGTCTTTGCAGAGAGGGGGTGCAAGATGCACCTCAACTTTCATTAATGATGAAATATCTTTTAGTGGGAAACACAATGAATCCCAACATTGTGTGAACAAGGGGCCTTGGGTACTGTCTTCTCATCTCTCGCCAATGAACATAACCAAGGGCAGCTGGGAAAAATTCAGAAATGACAAACAGGAAGGAGGAGGGCCTTCACTCCTAAACCCTCTTAAACACTTATATGTTTGGGTGCTCCGTTATTGGATCACCTGATAATTTAAAAGTCAAATTGAGTCAGGGAAGCAACACTGAGAAGGGGAATGACAACCAAAATACAGATACCATGATGAAATGGCAAAGACAAAATCCACAGATTAGGAAGAGCATGGATGGTCCTCTCACTCAAATGAGAATTTCAAACTGGGCAAGAATTTCCCAATTGAAATAAAAGAACCAGCTCACCCTTCACTGAAGAACAGGAATGCAACTACTTGCTATGGCCATATTTTGGTCAAAGGGAGCCAACAAGCAGTTACATAATTCTGAATCCACTCGGCAATCTCTGGATGGCAAGTGGCTGCTAATCTGCCTATAAGACTAGGGATTAAGCCTTTAATTCTGTGTGTAGAGGGAAATGTGCGTGCTTTCCAAAACCCTATCTTGCTGTATGGTACACACAGAGGTTCAACACAGCATGTCCCTGGCACGAGAGCAGCACAGTTGAAATCTTAGCAGAAAACCCTCTGAGAGACCTTTGGACATTTGGTATCTTGAGGGGAGTTTGGGGGCAGAAGGCAAAGGGGCAATTAGAAAGAAGGGCACCAGTTTAAGGGCACATCAAGATGTTAGTTTAAACTTCCTGAGATCAGTGTGAGATAGTACATTGGACCCTAGGTATGTGAGAAGTGGCTTAAGTGGAGCAGGAATGTTTTCCCCAGATGCTCCTATTTCATTATAGGAACCAGCTGTGGGTCTTATATAGCCCCACAAGCCACTGTCAGCTGTTTAAGTCCTGATGGGTATCAGTATAGGCTAATGCATCTTGCATGCTTGGAAGGTGAAAGTTCCTCCGATTCCCCAAATCAGTTGTGTCTAGATGAGCCCTAAAGAGGACTTAAGAAGGGACAGAGGTTCTCTACCCTCTCCACTTCTGAAGTTTCAGAGGCTGATAGACAGAGCACACCCTTTCTTCTTCCCCAGCATCTTAGCACCTTGAAAGGTGATTGCTATCAACTACTGTAGTTCTTTTCCCAAGCATCAAGGGGCACACAGGCTCCATTTGGCTTTGTAACATGATCTTCCACAGCTGACAGGCCCAGATTACTCTACTTCCGATTCTTGTCCTTCTAACCTTCCAGAATGTAATTCTAGAGCTATGCTGGTATGGCCTGTGCAGAAAGAGGCACTTCCAGATGGGACTGTGCTGAATATCTCTAGCACAGCTTTAAGGTCACTGGGAATGCAGGGTCTGGGGATCTGAAAAGCAATTTCTGGTGCTGGTGGTATATGGGAGCTACTTTTTTTAGGCAATGGAGTGGAGTCAGGGTCACAGAGAAAGTTGACATCTCTTTAGAGATGAACTTGTCTTTTGAAGCTCTCATGTTGATTTCTGTCCCCATGGTTCCCCGCGTGTGCAGATTAACATAGCATTTCTCATCACATTCTACACAAAACAGATTTGCCTAGCTTTGCATACCAGCCTTCAAATCTCCCTCTGGCTGCTTTCAGAGCTCTTACACATTTGTTGTTTATTCAGCACAGGCTTGAGTATCCCCTTGTTTATGGGAAAGACACACACACAGAGGATCCCCAGATATACAGAGACCAATTGCAATTTAAACATTTCCTTCTTGACAAGTGTTGGGTATTTCAAGCAATAGAATCCTTCTATGGTAATTTGCATCCATGCAAATAATCTAGGAAAATTGATAAGATCATACTGCACGGAATTGGAAAACCTACAGATTTTCTCAACAGCAAACATCAAATCAATGAAAGTTATACACAGCTCTGGTACTAAAATTCCACTACTTCTGGTGCCTCCAGATCCTAGTTACCAGCTTGACAGTCCAAAAACGAAAGCCTCAGAAATCCCTGAATGGGTACTACAATGAGCAATTGGAAGAAATGGTGGGCACACAGAATATTGAGAAGGGATGCATGTGAGCACCACACCTGAACTATCAAGAAGGGTTTCTAAAATGATGACCATTGTACAAAGTAGACCTAGTTAAAAAGGCAAGATGGACGGGACTACGAGAGGAGCAACAGCTGCAGAAGGAGGGTAAATGTCCAGTAATACTTTTCTCAGTATCTTGAGGATCAATTGATCTCTTGGACAGGGAAATGGGCTTTCGTAAATTTCATGATAAAAACATTTTGGTTTCAACTCTGGCAAAAGCCATTGTTGATATTAACTTATGATAAATGAAAACAAACAATTAAGGTAGAAGACTTAAAACCATCTATGTTCCAAGTCAGAAGACAGGTCTAAGTGTTGACTGATCAGCATCCTGTAAAGCCAAGAGAACTGTTTCCTAGGCAAGAGATTACTCTTAAAAAGGAACAAGGCAAGTCACATTCTCCCATGACACCGAGAAATGGAGTGGAACAGTCTGGTCTTTTATATTTCAGGATGCATACAAACTGTATATTGCCTGGTGCCCAATATTAAAAGAGCAGGATTCAAAGCACCAGCAGTCTATTAAAAGATCAGCATTTATCACAATATATAGTTTCCCTGTGCTGGCACAGCCAGAAACCAGTTCTTTCATGTATGTCATCCAGCAGAAAGTCAAATTCCTCAGATGCCAGACAAGGGAAGTCAACTATGAACCAAGTCAGGTGCTCCGAAGAAGGCAACTTTTGTTTAGATTAAGAATCTGATATACTTCCCAAATTCAAATAAGGCATTTTGAGAGTTACTAGCAGTAACAGTGAACTAATTAATGTTATAAGAGCAAGATTGCATCACTCAATTCCCTGCTAGTACTCAGGTTTTGTGAATGACGAGTTCTACCAAATTCTGAAGTTGGGGCATGTTTGAAAGAACATCAGCTCTGTTCTGAAAAAGCATGGCCTCTGGGTGCACGTTTGGCTCTCAGAAGAACTGTTTCTCTCGTTACCTGTGTTCTGTTGGATACTGGTTTTCAGGCATCATCTTTGGCATCTGGATGGGCTGATGAGGTGGCCGAGGTACAGCAAAGGTCTGCTGCCTTGGTTCCTGAAGAGCATGAGGGGTAGGTGGAGGGGGAGCTCCCTGCAAAGAGCCTGCAGTGGCAACATGGGTAGTAGCCTGAACAGGTGCTGTTGGCAGAGGCGGAGGTGGAAGGGAGGTGCTCTGGAGTGCAGGTGATGCTGGGGTGGTAGGCGGAGTTAATGGCTTGAACCCAGTAGGGGGCTTCCTATTGTAGGCACTGCATGAACACAAAATGGAGAGGAGCACAATATAGTCAACAAGGGCCACGCACACTGCTTCAACTTGCTGCTCTTGACAGTTCTGGGTTGTTTGCATTTTATGGCTGTCAGGAAGTAACAGTTAAGGTTCTTCACAGCCCCAAGGGAATCTTTGAATTTCAGGCAAGCGACAAACAGGCTGATTCATACAGTTCATTTTAAAACACTTCTCTCACAATTTTCTCAGCGATAATTGTAGCTTCCCATTCTCTCCCCCCCCTTTCAGGAAAAGAAACCCTCATTGTCCCAAAAAATACAATACCTCCCCCATAACTCAAATAATCAACAAGACTTTGTCGAGAATTGAGCAACCCTTTTCACCAATCCACACCTGCAGCATGTTTCACATGCAATTACTGCTGTACATGGGGGCAAGGGGAAAAATGTAAACCTGTAGAGATTCATGTGTGAAAGTAAGAAGTGCCTGTTTTATGGAGTCATATATATATGAATGACTGTTTACGGAGACATATATGAGCCTTGGATGAAGTAGTCATGATCTTAGTAAATGCTGGGACTGTTCTTTATTTTACATGGCTCCGAAGGCAGCTTATACTTCACAGGAATACAGATCTTAGGTCATCATAGATACCATGTGCACCAGAACCGACTAGGCTCTTTGGGTACTTTGCTCATCATTAAAGCATGGTGTTAGCTACATGAAGGATGAGTAGGGCACAGTGTTTCTGTGAACTTTGCTGCTACTCTCTCCACCATGCCCACTAGTCAAATTAATTGAGCGTAGCCAATTATGAGAGCTGGGTACACAGGATCCTATTTGGTTTCCTCGAATTTGTATATATTAATAAAAACCCAGATTGTTTTCTCACTAGTCTTTCAAAACCAGTACTCAACTGGACAGCTTAGATGCCTCCCACATGGGCTTGAATATTGACTTTCCAGCAGCCTCTGGAGCTTAATATAAGGGAAGCCTCTAAGCAGCAATTCCCTTTGGGAAATATCTTGGCTTGGGGGAACTTAACATAGAGCTGTGACAGCTTAGCTGACAAAAAGGTCTGTGATTACAATCCTATCCACGCTTGCCTGGGAGTAAGCCCCACTGATTATAATGGGACTTACTTCTGAATAGAAATGCATAAGATTGGGCTCTGTACCATTCAATGGTTTGCACATTCTTATCCATTAGGGGGGAAAAGTCTTAATAATTCAGGTTACTATCCCCCTTTCTCTTTCTGTATAGACAGGGTCTACCATTACCACTATTTATGGTTGCTATACAGCCAAAGCAATAGAACATTACATTCTTAATGTCCTCTCTTTCCCTTCCCCCAATACTTATGGTAGGCAACCTGTGTCAGTTTGTGTCAGCACAAATCAGATAAATCACAACTGCAATAGATGCAGTTTCTTTAGCCACTCCAATGCATCTATTGGGTTTCCACATTACCCCAGCCACCCAGGGGCATCTCAGTGATGCAGTAGAAATCCCTCTTACCTACCAATAGTTGTAGAGGCACTTTTCTCCATAGTTAGCACAGAGCACCTGTTCATGACTACAGGTGGACAGCTCAGACGAAGGGCTGTGGAGTTCCCTCTTAATCTTTGCCGGGGGTGGTGCATGAAGGACCACTGGAAGGGAAAAAGCCAAACAGAAATCAACCATACAATTTAGCATTGATTCTTCAGTTTAAGTTAACAGCCACATGAAAGTGACTAGGTGCTACCCACTGCCCAAGAGCTAGTATTGTGCATGGCTAGCACTACACAGCTCTTATTCTCTCTTCTTGCCTTAAGAGCTGTGTGCATTTATGCTGCTAATATATGTCATTGCTATGGAGGTCGTAAGCACAGTGTTACTTTGATGACTAGTCTTTGATATAATAGGTACCTGGAATAGCCCCAAAGCAGCAGCAGGGGAAGAGTAACTGGTGGCAGCCGCTGCATGAGAGAAGGAGGAGGCGGCAGCAGCTACAAATGGGATAGTTGGCCAGTGACTTCTCATTCTCAAGGCCCACATACCAATATTTTGGTACATTCCCCATTAGTGTAATGGGAAAAGGAAAATGAGAGACCCCAGACTAGAGAATTTAGACTATGATGGCATATGCTTGCAGATTACAATCATGGCTTCTGTGGCACTCTGCTTCTTGGATGGGATTGGACTAGAACAGGGGTCTGCACACTTTTCAACTAGAAATCAAATATAGGAAAAAATAAATTTTAAATATCAAATTTAAATAAATACGTTAGAGACAGAACTTAGACGAATGAGCCAATGCATTCATTTATTCAAAGTTTCAGGGGCTCTCCAAGCACCAACACACACCACAGAAATAAAGCACACACTCAAATGGACTCCCACAAGCAGCTTACTCACACATATAGGAGTAAATAACTCAGAACCAGCACATTAACAGGAAACATCCAGAGAGTGTTCTGATGGCCATGGAGACCTCCCCAATCCTCAGAAAGCCTAAGGCCTTCAGAGGGTCCCCAAAACATCACCTCCTTTTTCAGGCTTTCAGAACACCCTCTGGATACGATGAGCACAGCTCCAATTACATTTGGTTGAGCGGGCCAGAGGTTTCCTGCAGGCCAGACAGAGGCTGGCTGTGGGCTGCATCTGGCCCCAGGCTGAGGTTTGAAGACCCCTGGACTAGAACAATGGAGTTCAAACACCCTAGACTTCCAACATCAGTCAATCTGCCATGGAACCCCTGCGTGTTGCAGAACTTTCTGGGGGTACCCTTTTATGGGTGCCATGCAAACTGGGTGCCTGTAAAACAAACTCAGCACTTGGCTGCAGCTATGTACCAAGGGGAAAGATCAGCAGGCAAGTTGTTTTTCATGGAACCTCACTCAACCTCTTTCTATACAGTTAGAAAAAACCTGCAGTAGAAATAGCAAGCTACAACCTATGCTTAAAGAAAAGAAAGAGGCATGTCAATTAATTCCTGCACCCATGAAGCACATCAACTATCCCACAGATCTCCATGACCACTCTGAGCGCAACATAAGTCCTCTGTGCCTTGCAACTTGCTTTATGCCCACATAATGAATAGAAATGCCATCAGACCTGTCAAGGGACTTGACTGATTTGGAAAAGTGCCTGTCGAGCTGTCACTGAGAGAAATGAGAGGACCTAGGCTTGTAACTGGATAATTCAATCCTGCTACCCTGGCACTCCAGTACCCGTTTGAGAGTGATGTGTTCTCCACAGCACTGTCACATCCAGCAAGACTTGGCAATAGAAGATTAGGAAGAAATGTAGGTCCAGTTTGTCCTCATCTGGGAATACAATTACTATAAGCAATGCCAATGCTGGGTGATAAATTACAAAGTAGGGAATGACCTTGTTAGAAAAAAACCTTGTCTCAAACAAGGGTTATGGCAACATTGAGCTTAGCTGTTTCTAAAAATACACCATGCTGAATCCAACAAATGCCTGCATTTGGTCAGCGGCTAAGTTGGTCCTCTCATCATACTGATTCTGTTTAAGTAGCAATACATTCTTGTCCCTTTAGCATACAGATAGCTATGCAAACAGCATTATCTGCATTCAGCGTTATTGCGCAATGCAGTAAAAGCTCATGTCAAAGTTGCACGAATGTTGTTTCTGCACAGGAAGCTTTTAATCAACAGGCCCCAAGCACACAGGGAGACCTCTAGCAATGCAGCTCTGTTGATAAGTCTGGCCCCGTGTTGTATGGAATGTCCCTGATTTCAGTGTAAGCAACATCACTACTGCCATCCTCCAGTTCATTTGGAGGATGACAGGAATGTGACCATACAGTAGGAAAACTCAGCCGAAGTTACAAAATCCTAAAATATTGCTGCAGGACCTGTCTCAAAAGAAGAGGTATTCACACTCATACTGGCTTGGAACTCTGACCTTATTTGAAGTTTATGAAAATAATGCACTGTCACCTAAACAAAACATATTCCTTATTTTGATCGCACCTTGTTTGTTTTTGCTCATTATGGCAGGCATGCTCCAATCTATGTAGCACAGGGTCATCCATCAGGGTTATTAAGGGCATAATGGATCATATTTCAGTTCAGAGATTTGGATTAGATGGATCACCCTTATACCTCTTTCAAGAATGGAAGTGGGGGGGGGGAATAGCCTCTGTGTACAGCAACAGAAGAAGCATTTTGCTCCAGAGTTCTGAGATATAGCTATTGCTTGCATAAATACAGTGCTACAAAGAGAAGGAATGAAACTTAGGATCAGGAATTGGGCAGGGTTTGGCACCAGCTGTAAGGAATAAACAAACCACCTTGTGCAATTTCCTCAGTACATACATCACCAAAGTGCCCTATTACCCCCCAAATACAAGAATGGCTGCTAGCTGCCAGCATCCACTTAAGAGGCTGTCTCAGTAGCTTAGCTCCTTTCCATCAATCTTCTGTTTTTTGACAGATTTGGAACCATTATACACAAAAAGCTGCAAACTGTTTACACCTGATGATTTAGTTTAGTCTCACCCCTTTCAGGAGATCTATGACATTTCAACTGCAGTATCACATTCCATCATACCAACTCCTAGGCGCAAGCTTCACTACAACCCTGATACTACAACTACACCACAACCCTGATCATCAGCCCAAGTGGCTACCCACCCCTTTATTCCAAAGTTAATTTTCCTATCAGAAGAACTTGCTTACTATATGCCTCCACAGCTCCAGAGGAAGAATTGTGGGGGCTTACACTAAGTCAAGAACTGGAAGTTATTAGTTCCAGCAACTGAATGATTGTATTCTAATGGCACCAACGCTGAGTTTACTTTCAAAAGTGAATCACACCACAAAGACCCATGATTCAGAGGAGACTTTTGGGTGGGATTGCAGCAAAGAAGTAAAACGGGTTGGTTTTTAGGTAGAACAGAAACGGAGTGGATTCTTATGTCTCCACCAGTCAATAGTCCTCTGGAGATGAATGAGAAGAACATGGGTGTAGGCAAGCAGCAGGCCCTTACACCAGTGCTTCCCAAACTTACCTTGGTTGCAAAGCCCTGGCACCCAGAAGGAAGTGTCAATGATATGCAATGCGATTTGCACATCCACGTAATCATCACCTACAGCTGGGTTTGGGGGCAAATGCGACCCTACAAACAGCAGGTAGAGGCTCAAGGCAAGCAGGAGGAGCTTTTCATGCATACAGAAACTACACACAGGAGCTCTGCCTGCCGAGCTGAGCCTCCTGCCACTGTTTGCAGGGTTGCATCTCAGTCCCTTTGCCAGGTGATAGGCCTCTTGCAACACGCCAGTGAGCACCTGATTATTCCCCAGGGCATAATGACGCACACTTTGGGAACCTCTGCCTTATACCTTTGTCTTCAGCCACCATAAACAGCATATTGCATTGTTTGTTTGGAAACAGATTTCATACTAGAGTTGGAAAGAGCAAGGAATATACACAATATATGCAGAGAGGCAATGGGGGCTGTTATGGCTATAGGCAACCTCATGTGCTGAACCAGAGAGGGAGCAACAGTTGCCACAACAGAGTTCTTCTACTATATATACACTTTTAAACCAACTAATATGTGCTTAACCTCATTAATTTCTAAAAGAAGGCACTCTAGGAAAAGGCAGTGCGTCAGAGTTCTGTACCTAAATAGTGACTGAAAAGAACAGCTTGGCTTATTCGGAAGTGAAGTATTATCTCCACGAGGACTCAGCGCACTGCCATTACACCATGAGAGGACAGCCTGGGTCTGACAGCTTCCAGCCAGCCCTGCCAATTAGCAGTTTCCTGCATTCTCTGTGCATGCAAGGAGATGGAGGAACATCAGCTCCCTCTGTGCGGTTGGATGCATTCCAAGAGGGAACATTGAGGGGCAAGTGAAGGTTCATTCAAATGCTTCTTTGTCTGGGAGGGCAGAAAGCTTCGTTCCATACTCCTTGAGCAGGAGATCCATGAGTGCCTGGCACATAAACTAGCCCTTCAGGGGCGAGGTAACGATCAGGCTTTGCCTTTGGGGAGAGAGGCTGCAGCTGCTCTTTATCAGCTCCAAAAAAAGTCAGCACACAAGAGACTTCACTCACCTCTGTGGTTTTAGAGGACAGCAGCTGCATTTCTGTATACATTTCCAGTTGGGCTGTCACCCAGCATTTCAAGTGTTAAGGTCTCCCCCTCCTCCAAGGAACTGCCCTCTGTCTCTCCCACCCCACATCCCCTCCCTGCCTCCTATTAGGCATGGCCTTGCTGAACAGCAAACAGCAGGAAACTCACTTTGGAGGTGATCCAGCTGTCAGTCACAGGCATATTTCTTTCCAACAGTCTCTGTGTTGTTTGAACAGTTGTTTTTCTGCCAGCAGCACAATGAGGCTTAGTTATTCATTGAAGAAGGAGGGGGAGGGAAAAAAAAGGCTGCAAGCAGGCACCGCCCGCCATTCACAACCAATTTGGAATACTCCATCCATTCACAAAAAAACCCTCTCTCCCTGCAGCTGAGCACTACCAATCAGGAGAAGGGAAGTGATACTTAAGATCATAACAGAGACCAGCTGTACTGCACAGAGAAGTTTGTGCTGTGGGCTACGTTTATGTAAGGAATTCAAACACTGCAGGAATGGCCTGCATAACTCAGAGGGAGTCAGCCTCTCCGCAGAGTTCACTGCAAACCCAAACGATTGTGCAACCCTGTTTGTGGTGAGGTCCGGAAATGCCCTTCAGCAGGAAAAAAAAAAAAAGAGGCAAAAATAATTTTTAAATATTAATTTTTTTCCCTTCAACACAACGGCTACTTGCCAGCGGACAACAGATTTCCTCTTAACACTCACAATGCCCTTGTCTCTAGGTTCCATTTACAATGGCTCCTGCAGCTTATTTATGGAAAAAATTAAGAGGATCTCATTATCCCCAGCACTTTGCTGTGAGGAGCAGGAGGCTGGGGACAAAGGGGCAGATGATTGCTCAAAAAAGGGGAGTGAAGAGAGGTTCTGCAAGACACAATTCAAACCAAAAGCATACAGAAAGAAACTGCAAAAAGATCAGGTGTTCAGTGAGGATGGGACCATACTCTGTTGTGCATGCTTTATCTTCAGAAAATTCTAGATTCAACCCCTAGCATCTTTGTAGAGCTGGAAAAGACCCCTGTCTGGGACCCTGGAGAGCCCCCACCAGTCACCATAGAAGTACTGGGGTAGTGACTAATGGTAACTCGGTTTAAGGCAAATACCCAGCCTCAAGCCCTCCCTATCAACTTCAAGGAGGGGCTGTCTTTGGAGAACATCTGGAAGCTATAACAGATTTCCAGGCAGCCCAATCCTATGCACATCTACTCAGAATTACGCCTAGGTAAGTGTGGACAGGACTGCAGCCAGAGTTCTAAAATACAAATCCTATGCAAATCACACTGGTTGCCAATTACCTTCTGGCCACAATCCAGGTTTTTGATTTTATTCTCGAAAGCCTTTATCAACGTGGCTCCAGTCCACCATAAAGAGTGACTGTTTCTCTACAAGTCCTTCCTCCCCTTACAGCAAGATGCTGGGTACCTGCACCACACCCCACTCTGGGGAGTTATAGGCCTTGGGGCTAAAGTTCATCCCTCTGCCAATGCCCACCCTGAAGCGGCTCAGGTGTGTTTGTCCCTATGAACTTCTGGGGGGGTGTGGTCAGTCAAGAGTTGCGTCTACAGACTGGCTTCGGCTGATAGTCCACCCACATTAATATCATGGTTTGGGAAATGTGGATGGCTTAGATATAAAGTGCTGGATGCAGGGATAGAGAAAGGGACAAGGGGTTGGGGGCTGCACAGATGGGTAGATAAGACCCTGCTTTGGTTTTCTTTAAATAGCCCCTCCCCTCCACTTATACCACAGTCGCAAACATGAGCCACCTGATGCTGGGGAAGCTTCTTGTGGCCTAAGGCAGGAACTGGGGGTGGACTGGACTTAGAGAACAGGTGCCCTCAGGATCTTTTAAGCCACAAGGGTAGTTCAAAGGACTGCCGGATAAATCAGATGTACACCATAGCACAGATGCAGTTCATTGGCCCCGAACTGCTTTCAATGGAACACACCTCCCCAGAAATTCAAGTGCACATTTTATACAATGCAATGCAGTTCCAATGAACTACATTTCTGCTAGAGGGTATGTACAATTTAGGCCTGTGGCTCCTGGTTTAACAGACCCTATGCAAATTTCTTCCTCTTTGCCTTACTGTACTTCTCCCCCCAATGCCCTGCTTACAAGAAATAGCAGGAGGCGTTCATTTCTTGAAGTGCCTTCATTTGTTTTAATTGCTCTGTTTATTCTACACTTAAGTGGATTCTACCCCAACTATATGTTTTGAACTTTTTAGGTATCAGATTTTTCTGTTTATGAACCAATCTGAATTTGCCAAACACCATAAAAATACCTGAAGAACAGCAGAGTACAAATAAAGTGATATTCAAGGGCTCCTCTTAAGGAAATCAGGGGCTAGGCAAGAAAGTACATGATCAAGCTTCAGGTCTGGAGATTTGAAAGTCCCCCTCCCCAAGACAAAGCCAACGTGGAACTAGAATTTCAAGCTCAGTCACAGCCAGTCTGTACTTCACCCTCTCTCCAAAGAGAATGACAAGAGCCTAGCAATGGCATGTTCCCAGATATGGAAATCAGCCCTAAGGTAACTACTGTGCTGCAGTCTATTACTGGCAACCACCATCTCTGGAGTCCTGCCAGCAACAAGAGGTCCTTTGGACCCTGAATAAGAAACACACACCTATGCCTGCATGCAGAGGAAGAGCTTAATGCCTCCAAGGCATATATTTGTGCATGCAGGTACGCATGCGTCTCAGAGAAAGTGTATGTTCTCATTTCCCTGTTCCAATATCCTCACTATAATTAGAAGCTAAAAAGGCAAGCAAGCGGTACAACTACAGGATATGTCTCAACATGCCAAGGCAGGGAAAAAGCCAGGAATGCAGCACCACTTGGACGGACAGGCTGGGCCTTGCTTACCTATGCACTGGCAATAAAGGACCACCATAATGCTGAAACAGCACCAAGATATTGGCCAAGTCCTTGCATGCACAGAACCGTGTGCCAGTGTCACTGTGCCCTACCTTCAAATGCTATAGCAGTTACCATAGTACAGTCCATAGTAGGGGTTATCCTGGTACAGCTTGCACCCCAAAAATATATAGCAGTGTTAGGCGTAAGAGGGTAAAGGACAATTAGAAGCAAGCCTAACTATGCCACCAATGGTGGCTTGCTGCAGTAACTTACCCTACTGGGCTCAGGTGGCATAACTATCCCTGTATACCTAGAATGAACTGAGATAAGCAAAACAGCTGACTCATACAGTCCAGTCCAGTTGTTTTGACAGATACACTAATCTGAGGAAAAGTGTGGCATTTATATGTTGGAAAAACTGGAATTGGAGACGAAGAGTTGCTTGTTGCCCAAATGAAACAAATTACAAAAAGTGCAGCTCTTTTAAAAATAAAACTTTGCAGAAAGTGCTGACACAGTGCTGTAGGGGTCTAGCTCAGGCTCTAAGCTGTTTGCCATTATGTGCTCCCTTTAGTCACACTAGATGGCCCCATTTAGACACTAAGATTAGATGGCCCATGTCTATTTAAGACTCTATGCCAGGCCCCCCTGTGCATGCTTGCATGGTACCAACCTCCTAGAGAAATGTGGCCTTATTTCACAACCATTATTTCCCCGACTGGTACAGTTCCCTCCCTGAAGCAATTTGCCACTAACTCCAAATCAATCTGTACACCCAAGCCAGTTGCCTGGCAACACAGTACCTTCACAGGCCCTGGAAGGCCAATTGATTTGGATCACTGTACACATGCTTAACTCCTCCTACTCCAGAAGGGGATCTATTGCTCCATAAGGCAACATCTTCAGTGAGGAACCTGCACACCCGAACCACAGAGACCATCTCCTTGTCTCTTATCTTTGTAGCATTCAAGTCAGAGACAGAGATTGAAGGACAAAGTTTGTCTGCCTCAAGCTTCTCACAGTGTCTTTAGCCAATTCCACACCGACCCTGAACGTTGCTTTCCCCAGGAACGCTGTGTTTTCTGACCCTCCAAAGGGTCACTACAAACAGATGCCATCCAAGGCAGAAATCATTGACTGATTTCTTCAGCTTCATTGCTCTCCCTTGCAAGAATTCACATGAACCATCGTACTGAAGGAATGGTAAAGTGCAGACAACACAGTCCTGATTTGTGCTGACTCTGATTTGGTCCCCAAATTATGGGGCTGAAGAAAAACTTTAAGTCTCACAATGCCTTTTTTAAAAAATCCAGTAGAAGTCTCTCTTTAAAAAGGAAACACTAGTTAATGTTCTCTAGCCAGGCTTGCCACTATTTTATTATCCTTCCATTGGGACAGGCTCTAACTGATGTTGTTAGTTGTTAAACTGTTGATGCTGAAAGAGATGCAGCTGACCGGCAGAATTATGGGCAAGTGTGCTAAACTGTTCTAATCAATTTCTAACACCCCTAGAAGAGTTCCAAGATGAAGAGACATTCATTTCATGCAGTGGCGTCACTAGGGTTCGCGTCACCCCCATGCAGTGGGCGGGGCAACACCCCAGGTGGTGGGCGTGGTGATGTAACATCACTCCACCCCAAATGGTTTTATGGCTGTACCTTTTGATAGAACAAAGATAGAACACCTTCTGCATGAAATTATGCATTGAGTGATATATAACATGATAGTATTATTCCTCCAAACTGTGATTTTAGTGATTTTGCTCACTAGTGGTGTCACCCCCCCCCCGGGTGTCAACTTACTAACACCTTATTGCAGCAGTTCAGTTCTCAAACTTTTAGCACTGGGACCCACTTTTTAGAATGACAATCTGTCCAAGACCCACCAGAAGTGATGTCATGGTGGAAGTGACATCATCAGGCAAATTAAAATAAGTATAAATAATTAAAGTAAAACAAATAATTAAATAAGCAGAAGGCAGTCCTGGTCCACCAAGTGAATTTCCTCTGTAGCCTGCCTGCAATAACACCCCCCCACCAAAGTTAGGTTTTCAGCCCTACCCAGTGCCCAGTTCAATTTAAGAACAATTTAAACCAGATCACTGTCAGAATCCACCTGGCTTTGCAAGTCTCAAAAAAGTTCACCTTATCAGCTGAAGCCTTCATTTTGTTCCTTTTTAGTGTGTGTGGGGGTGGGGGGAGGCTGCCTTCTGGAGCATTTGTTGAGCTCCAGTTCCATCAGATCAGGACCTGTCCTGACCACCAGCCAAGGCATGTTTGCTTACTCGCGAGTAAATGCAAACATGAGGTTTAGTTTCGTTTTCCATAGGACTCAATACATTCTTCTGCTTGGAGGGACGGACTTCCTTCTCAGGTGTTTTTGGGGGCTGCATTCATTGGATCAGGACCATTCTGGTGTTGTTGGATTCCTCTCAGCCTGCCCTTTCCGACAGACTAAGGTAAGTTCGCTTACTCACGTGTAATCGCGTGACATGGCTCACTTTCCATTGGGCACCATGCATTTTTTGTTCTCCTGTTTTTTGGTCATAACTTTTGATAGAAAGGAGATATTTCACGCTGGTTTTTTGCATTCTGCTGGAAATTCTGCATCCAACGGTATATAACATGATGGTATTACTCCTAACGTCACCCCCGTGTGAGTCACCCGGTGTGGCCCGCACCACCTGCACCCCCCTAGTGACACCACTGGTTTCAAGTGGTCTTCCCATTTCTTCATCTATGTTACAACAATGCAGAATTTACACCTTTTGGAGACAGGCAGTCAGTCTGAAGAAAGCTGAGAGCAGTTTGAGAGAGACAGTGCTTCCCATGGCATATACTGCTATCATCACCTGTGATCAAATAGGGTTGGCAGGGTTTTTTAATAATCTAAAAAGCTTGCTTTCTAGAGGCGAAAGTGGGATGAGTGTACACATCAAGAGCAGCAATCCCTCTTTCATTCTGCTTTCAACCCCCCCTTTATCTTATCTGCAAGCCCATCCTTAAAGGAAATAGTTGCCTGTTTAATAATTCAAGGCCTTATCAGCAGTATACAGGGGGGGAAAAGGTTATAGCCATATGTCCTTTTAACCCTCACAGATTTACTAGTCCAGTTCTACCAGTCACCACAAGGAGGCTTCCTGAAACTGTGGGGTGGCTACTCCACAGGGAGAGAAAGTTATCCATAAAAATAGCCAGGAAGGGAACCAGTAACTTTGCTCACAGTCTCATTTGGGGGGCTAGCTATGCTCAGCTTCTAAGAATTTTCAAATGGTCACAAAGCAATACCAACATGGGGGCAGGAGGCAAAAGGTATGCCACAGCACAACTATAGATGCTACAAGCACTAGCCAATTGGTGCCTGCGACACACATGTGCTCACATTCTGCAAAGTGCTAACTTAGGAAATTATGATAGCTGGAGAAATAATATTTGCCCAAGAAAATGTAACCACTGAGGAAAACCATCCAGAGGCTCAGTGACAAATCCTAATAATTGCCTGTTTGTTGCATAAAGCAATAAAATAAATAAATGCAGCATCTGGAAAAATCCCACTGTAAGGTTGAAATGAAAAGAAAATCAGGACAAAAAGAAAATTCAGTCACTTAAACCTACAAAATTTTCAGACCATCATTTTTAACCCATTTTTTCCCAGCCCGTAGGTGTACACATGTGATCTGTTGCATATGTGCAACGTTAACTAGTTTCAGAGGTGTGTAGCTATGTATAGGTTTTGTTCTTGCAGAGCTCACAAACTCTGAGCTCTGCTTGCAGGAATATTCAATAAAATAAAACTTGTGATTACATAACCATAAATGTCAAATGAAAGAAAAACCCATAATGTAAAATGCATAGAACCACACTTCCCTTAACACAGACAGCAGGCAACTTTCACAATATAAAACAGAACCAACTGCATCTTTAATAGCGCCAATCCTAGACACATTTACTTGGTACTAAGTACCACCAATTTAAATGTAACTTATTTTCAAGTAAATATGTTTAGGATTAGAGTATTAGTCATACAACAGTTGATATCAATGCCAGAAGCCACAGTAATAATCCAAACCATGAGTCATCATACATCAATCTGAGCCATAGTAATAAAAGCTCCAAAAACTCTTTCATGTACATAAGATGCCCCTTTATTCCTCTTTGTTTAGATATTTCATAAAGCTATTCTGGAACCATCTCTTTAGATTTTATATTACTGCATTTCACAGAGGCTGCAGCGAGAAGATCCCGTGAAGATCCCATGCCTCAGATTATCTCCCCCCCCCCCCCACAGAAGCAGTAGTGGAAACCGACTTTTTCTGGAAATTTTTCTGGAAACCTACTGGAAATTTTAAGGGTGCTCCAACAACTGGAAGTAGATTTTAGTGACATATCTCCCCTTAGAAGGTAGCCCTCCTACTGCTAAGGAAGCACAGGCATTTCACCAGCCTCAGTTGCATGAAATACTAGAAGGCAACCCAGCTTCATCCATAGAGGATGTGTTCCGGTAAGATAATTTTGTATTACTAGATCTATTCCAAGTAAGAAGCTGCGCATTCCTGTATGAACCGCTTCCAATGGGATCTTGTTCTGCCCTCACCTTACTTTTCACAAAGGCAGAATGCAATGAATGTGCTTGAACCACCGAGCAACCTCTTTGACCCAAAAGAACTCAACGCCTGAAGTTTGCTGCAGAGAGGCCCAGCACTTGGGAGATGACATTTTGTTTCTCCCACAATCCTTCAGGTTACAGAGCTGTGTAAAAGCCTGCCAAGAGGCATCTGAGAATACCTCTGCCAGCAACACCTCCTCCCACGCAGCCTGACTGCAGTTTATACTGCTCCAAGCAAGAACTGGAAGGGCTGGGCTAGAATGTCAACACAGAAAAGAAATTTCTGACTCCAGGCTGCCTTTCATCTCAGGGAGGAGGAGGAAGGAAGGCAAAAAACAGTGTGCATGCATACACACGGAGCAAGCAGTGCCGTCTGTCTGAAGATGCTTTCATGGCAAGCTTCCCACTCACTTAAAAGTAATCAAAGGGCAATAATTAACATGCATCTACTGTAGAACAAGATACTCCACTGCATGCTGTGACAGAGAGCTTATGCAAAGAATCTGTTCCACTGCAGGCTATGTTTTCTTTCCTGCAAATTTTGTGGCAATCAGAACAGCTTAGCAATAAATTAATAAAAAAATTAGAAAGCCTCCCAGGTGGACACTGAGCAATGTTTGCAGTTAACAAATCTAATAACATCTTGCTTTTGTTTATCCTCTATTGCCCCACAATCCAAAAATATGTACAGAACATGCATGGCTAAGTAGTTGGCTGCATCCAAAGGGGCCAAAATAGGCCCAGGTGTTGGAGATCAGACACTGCAGGGAAGAAAGAGGTTGGCCTCTCTCTCTCTCTCTCTCTCTCTCTCTCTCTGATGCAGTGGGAGGGAGCACTTCTCTAGCTGCCTTCTCGGAGTTGCTAGCTTGCCAATGACTAATGCTCCCTGAAGCTGCTCAAGTTTCACCAGCAAAGCTTTGTCCTTCACAGCTTTGCTAGCTACAGCTATAATAGCCAGAAAAGTCATTGAGGGAATTGGAGGCACAGGGCTGGCGAGAGCCGGGAGTGCTCTGGCGCTTGTTGTCAGATGGATTTTAATATCTTTTACATTATGAAGTATTCATGGGGGTTTGAAAGGGTTCTGCAGAGATCAAGGTTAACAGCCAGCACCGAGAGCCTTCAAGAAAATATCCTCAGTTCTTCAATGAAAGCAGGACTTTCATTAACCGAGCCTCAAGTCTCACACCATCCTATCAGTTCCCTTTTCTTCCACTCTGCACACTTCTATCTAAAATACCATAGCTACATTTTGCTATGGTAAAAGCATGCAAGCCACAGACCAATTAAAACTGGTAACAGTTGCAATATATCTGCAGATTCCAGAGCAAGGGAGTAATGAACAAGAGAGCGACTTACAATTATCAGACTGGAAATCAGGGACAAACTGTTCATCATCAGGAACTTGGGCTACAGAGAAACAAAAAAAAGTGGGATTTTAATTTCTGTAGATACTAAAACACATATTCAAATAGCGGTATCAAAAGGGATTTACCTTCAGCTAACCAAGCCTCTTGCAGCTGGCTAAGATCCTGAAACAATTCTGGAAGAAAGTAAGAACAAAATGCCACAGTGCTCTCTCTGCATTCATGAGCAGAAAAGTCCATTTTCAGCACAGCTTTTCTATACAAGGGGAGGGGGAGGCACAGCACAGGTGCTTTGCTACCTTCAGAATCATGGGCCAAGTCTGTGTCCTGAAACTTCCTTTTTCTGTCATTCACTGGCCTCCCTCGACATTCTTCTGCACAAGGTTTCTGGAAGAAGCCAAGAAAAATGTTGCTATGAAGGACAAGCCTTCCAAAACTGGAGCCAAGAGTTTTATGAAAAAGGAGGAAAACAAGCATTATGCTAAGAAAACCAAACCACAATAAGGTAGAACCATACAAAACCTACCCCAGGAACCATGAAAGGGACCTGCTGGTCATAAAAACCATCCATTGCACTTGCAGATTCTTGAATATTCCCTTGGATGTTTTTAGCATTGAGCAATTCCAGAATGGGAAGAGTTTTCAGAACTGAGCTCTAGCAGACTCAAGACTGGAGTTGGGAGAGAAAAGAGAGAGAAAAATCAAAACACATTCTGTCTTTAAGCCACCTTAATAGACTTCCTCTCTAATAGTACTTGAACTGTCTGCAAGCTTTGAGGATTATCCTTTGCTGTGCTTCATTAACATACACCAAACATGCCATGCCTAAAAAAATGTTACTCCACTCTAGTATCTTTTTTCTTCTCTCCATTCATCAATTTCCTACAATTGCTCATATTCATTAAATCCCAACAGAATCACCGTTTCTTTGGCAATCCACCAAGGCCCCAACCTTTAATCCATGATGTCACAGAGTTACTATGGAAATAGCCGTGACATCACTAAGACCAAATTACAACCGCTTAAGAACAAACATAGGGAGAACAGCATGGATTACAAGGCAGAGATCACATTGCTTGGAGTACATTTTCTCCCTACATGGTCAAAAGATAAAGTATAAATAGCAACAAGTGCATGAAAAGTCAATTCTAGTTTGCAAAAGAGCTCAGCTACCAGGACAAAATAAATACTGTAAATATCAACTGTTTGGGGTTACAAAGGAAGGAAAGGAGAAAGCAAAATGCTCCTTCATCTTGCTCATATCCATGAGTACCACAAAGTAAGTTCCCCTGATCTCAGTGGGCCTTACTTCCAAGGAAATATGGTTTGGACTGCAGTTGTTCAAGCATTATTTGAAGTGGCATCGTTTTAGCAAACCTTTGCCTCTGACTAGCAAAGAATCTCAGATCATTTACTTGAAAGCTTGAACACTCTACAACAGAATCTCCATGGTGGGTCAACATGAGATCCAACACAAAAAGGAAAAACAGCTCAGCTGATGCAACTCTTGCCGCTCCAAGCAGCCTGAACGCTGCAAGTAAGAGATGTGGAGCCCAATCCTAGCCATGTCTATTCAGAAGTAAATCCCATTGTAATCAATGGGGCTTACTCCCAGGAAAGTGTGGATAGGGTTATTGCCCTACTAAGCAAAGGATCATTTTCAAGCGTTCCTCAGAACCGGATCCTATGCATGTCTACACAGAAGTAAGTCCCATTATAGTCAGTGGGTCTTACTCCCAGCTAAGTGTGGATAGGATTGCAGCCTCAATAAGGGCCCGATCCTATCCAACTTTCCAGCTCTGGCGTAAGCACAATGCAGCCCTGTGGTAAGGCAACACACATCCCCATACCTTAAGAAGGTCCCAGTGACTGCCCCTCCATCACAGGATGCAGTGCACACTCCACTGGGACAACTGCACCAGCACTGGAAAATTGGAAAGGATTGGGCCCCAAGTCATTTTTTTGCACAGCAAGTTTTGCATGCTGTTTAAAAGCTGCCGCAATTTCCCAAGCAACACAACTTGGCAGGCACATGCATTCCATTTTCTACTTCACTCTAGACAAAAACATAGAATCAGTGATTTTTTTTCTTTTTCAAATGTGCAGTTTCATAACATTTTTTTTTTAAAGGGGGACAGTCTTATATAAACATCTACACCCCAGCAAACCAACTGTTGCGGACTGCTCCTGAATGTCACAGGGAGCATCCACGTTGACACGCTGCAGGGGCCCAAATGCCATTCCCACCTTCTCTGAACAAAAGATCCGAGACCACACGGGCAACAACAACCACCACCAGAAGAACGCACCAACGCGCCTGCGAAAAAAATCCGCCTTGGAGGCTGAACCACAGCACTTCGCCTCCTCCCTCTCCTCAGCCCCTATGCAGAGCCTCGAACGCCGCCGAACAATACCAACCCCATCCCCTCCCCCGCCCCAATCCGCTCTAAGTTTTATGAATGGCCGAGGGAGCTACCAGAGCAGGTAGAGAGAGTGTAACCAGATCCCCGGCGCGGGGCCCCATTCACAAAAACAAGACACGCACTTCCCAGCTCGCTCGATTCATGAAACGCCTTCTTCAGAAGCGCCCCCACCCTCCAGCCCAGCGCCGCGCAGAACGCCGCGGAGAGGCTCAGCCCCCGCCCCCGCGCGCTCAGGGCTTCATTCACACAAAACCAGCTCCATTCATAAAATCGCCCACATTCAAAAAAAAAAAAAAAATCCCGGCAGAGCCAGTGCCTGCTGCAGCCTGTGGCGGCGTGGCTGTGCAGGCTTCCCTTGCAGTGCTACGGCACAGTCGGATTCAGGCGACAATCCTATCCACACTTTCCTGGGAGTAAGCCCCATTGACTACAATGGGACTTACTTCCGAGTAGACATGCACAGGCTTGCGCTCTGAGGCTACAATCCTAGCCGCACTTTCCTGGGAGTAAGTCCCACTGACTACAATGGGACTTGCTCCTGAGTAGGCAGGCATAGGATTGGGCTCTAAGCATGCCTAAGGCTGCGATCCTAATCACACTTTCCTGGAAGTAAGCCTCATTGACTAGAATGGGTCTTACTTCTGAGTAGACAGGCAGAGGGTTGGGCTCTGAGGCTACAGATTAAGACCATTGACTACAATGGAACTTACTTCCAAGTAGACATGCATAGGCTTGGGCTTTAAGCTACAACCCTATCCACACTTTCCTGGGACTAAGCCCCACTGGTTACAATGGGACTTACTTCTGAGTAGACAGGCAGCGGATTGGGCTCTGAGGCTGCAATCCTATCACTTTCCTTGGAGTAAGCCCCACTGACTACAATGGGATTTACTTCCGAGTAGACAAGCATAGGCTTGCGCTCTGCGTGCCACCCTGGAGCCCCACAGCTCGCTCTCTGCCTCTATTATTTCCCCACAGGACCCCGGGCTGCTGAACGTCTCCAGCGCGACAGGCAGCACTATTCCAAGCCCGTCCGAGCCCCACCGCCTTGCAGCACCTCAAGCACCTGCACACCGCCAGCCGCCGCCTCCCCCTGGCCCCAGTGCTCAGCACCCCCAGCTCCAGGGAGGAGACTCAGCCCCAAGCCCCAGAGGCTGCTGTGAAGCCCATCCTGACCTGCCCATAGAACCAGCGCGCTGCCGCTGTTGCAGTCGCGAGAAGCCCAGTCTCTTTTTTTCGGGTTGCTGCCGGAGCCCCCAAGCGGCCTCCAGCGCCCGCCCCGCCCGTCCCCATTGGCCCACGGCCCTGCCACAGGCTGTCGATCACGACTTGTTTACCCTACCAGGCACCCAATGGCGCTCGGATGTTACACCGCCTCCCTGTCTGGATTGGCGGCAGCTGCCCAGCAGTGCATTCTAAGCCCGCCTCCCCGCCAACGATAAAGTGCTTAATTTTTTTCTTCTCCGGGGAAATGTAGCCAATCAAGACGGCCTGATTTGCATACTGTTTCGAGGAGCGTTTTCATTCATAAAAAAGGGAGGGAGGAAAGAGGCTCGCGCTCTGAGGGCGAGGCAGGAGAGGTTTAAAGGGAACCTGCCTGTTTATGCCCGCCTGTGAACGGGGAATGGCTGCAGTCCTGTCCTCGCTTACCTGGGAGTAAGCCCCACTGACTATAAGGGGGCTTACTTCTGAGTAGACATGCCTAGCCTTGGACTCTTAGGCTGTCCTATCTTAGATAGTCCTGTCTTAGGACTCTTAGACAGTCCTGTCCACACTTACCTGGGAGTAAGCCCCACTGACTATAAGTGGGCTTACTTCTGAGTAAACATACGTAGGCTTGGGCTCTATATCTGACTGCCCCATAGCCTGTGCCCCCAGTCCCTTTTTATGCCCCCACTCAGGTCCTGCCTAAGCTGGTGGCCACAAGCGGGAATGCAACACCCATGAGCCACAGCTTCATGTCTGAAGTCTGAAATCTCCATCGAAAGGGTGCCCTCAATCTTGCTATCTGAAGTGTGCACTACTGCTATTATCCCTGAACATTTTGGCTACTGCTTGGGATGGAAAGACAGTGCTAATGCTCAGCTCAGGCCATCTTTTGGCTGCAGTAGGAGAACGGCAGAAGGAAAAAATAAATAGTTGGGGCTCTCCCATCTGGTCTTTAGATTTGGCATTCATTGATGCAGAGAAGCCCTGACACCTGGGGCAGTGATGGCACAATGTCATTACACTGTGATGTTACTTCTGGGTTCTCCCTGGAGGAGGAGGTGCTGGCGTCTTTGCACCCCCATTCCTTCTCCTGTGGCGGCTCCCCCTCAAGTGCCACAGGAGAAGGAACAGATAGCACGAAGCCAGCAGCACCTCCTTCACCAGGGAGAACCTGGAAGTGACTGCCTTGCACGTTGCGCTCCTCCTGGCGTAGCACCCAGGGTAGGTGCCCCTCAGGCTCCACCCTAGTTACACCTCTGCACAAATGAACAGTTTCAGTTGCGTCAAGAGTATGTATTCTGCTGCACCTTGCACCAACCTGTGTGCCTGTGAGAAAGTGAGTGTGGGAGACATCAGTTGGCTTAGCAGCATGCCCAGGTCTAGGATCAGCCTGCAGAAGTGGCTGTGGGTCTACATACAGGGTGACCAGATACAGTGGAGGGCAGAGTGCCTATACCTTTGTATAGAAGAGGGAATTTTGGCAAGTGCAGCTCAGCATGGAAAGGTTTAAAAAGCTGCACCTGCCAAAATTCCCCCTTCTCGACAATGGTTAAAGATATGCACTCTGTCCTCCATTGCATCTGGTCACCCTGTCTACATAGCTGGCATCCACAGTGGTGATGCAGCCATGCCAATGGGTTGTGTACTGCATCCTACAATGGGAGGGCAATCACAGAGGCCTCCTCAAGGGAAGGGAATGTTTGTCACCTTACCTTGGGGCTGTATTGCAGCTGGAAAGTTAGGTAGGATTGGGCTCTAAAACAAATATTCTCAGGCTTGTGACACTGTGACTTTAGAGACTTCATGTTGGAAATGGATGCCACTGTTATCAAAATGTACAATTTTTAAATTTTTACTAAATTGCCAACATATTGTTACTTTTCCTCAGAATCTGGGACAGAGTGGGATATGTGCTGAAATAAATATTTGTGTGTGGGCTGCTAATGCCCATAGGCTAAACCCAGGGCCTAGGAGAGAGGGGTAAAGGGGGTAATTTGTACCCAGGCCCAGGATCCAAAAGAGGAAGCCCAGAAATTTCCTGGGATCTTACATTTTCCTATCTACTCAGACTTGTTGCCCTCACAGGATGCTGGGGACACTACTACGAGTGTAAGGCTGCAGTTACTGGCAGGCCATATATGTTGTGCCGAGGAATACATGAAACTCCTTAACAGAGTGTCAAACGTGGGAGGAAACTGGCCTGCTACAGTAGCTCTTTGGTTTGTGGCTCTGCTTACCATGAAGGAGTGTATAAGAGCTCAGGGGCACAGTTGCAAGACTACAGCTGCTACAGAAGCAAGTTTTGGTATGCACATGACACTTTCCATTCTAGTGTGAGCCTAAATATGATAATTTTCTGCAATGATTTTCTATATTTAAAAGATTTTAGAGAGACTTAGGAGTGTGTTTGGTTTTGCATTTACTGACTCTAGCTGCTGATGACACATGGTGGGTAGACCTGGGATCCAAAGACTTTTCCTGCTGTCTCCACCCTCCCCCATCCAATTTTGCCCTTCCCTGCCTCCATTCTGCTCTGCTGTCACCACCCTCCCCTGCTCTATTTCCCCCTTTGCAAAGGGCCCAAAATAAACTTTGTGCCCCCTGATAAAATTCCTGTCCGAGGCCCTGGCTAAACCCTTCAGACAGTGCTTAATTTTAGAAGAAGAGAAGCCAGTATTAGGGCTGAAGTCTGCCTTATGACACCACTTTCTGAACCAGAAGGTACCTGCTCTGCACATCCCTAATGTGTGGGGACTCTGTAGTTACAGACACAGTGAGAAAAGAAATGCACTTTGCACTTACTTGGGGGCACTTTAATCTAATCTTACTTCACAGGGAGCAGGGTTAAATCCTGGAAACTGAAACCAAGAGCCAGGACTCAACCCTGGTGCACTTTTACAGTGTAATCCAGTAATTTTCAATCTTTTTCATCTCATGGTACACTGGCAAGGCACTAAAATGGTTAAGGCACACCATCAACTTTTTGACAATTGACAAGGCACACTTTTCTGTCAGTCGGGGCTCACATCCCCGAATGGTCCTATTGATAAATGACCCTCTCCCAAATTCCTGTGGCACACCTGTGGACCATTCGTGGCACACCAGTGTGCCTGGCACAGTGGTTGCAAATGGCTGGTGTAATCTATGACCAAATAGTGCCAGCATCCAGGGATATGCAGTAACTTTCAAAGGCACCCGAAGGTACCCTGAGCTATATCAGGATAGCATTTCTCAAATTCAGTATTGGATTGGGCTGTAAGTGTTGTCTGCAGGGCAGAGAGACAAGCAGGGAAAGCTGCTGATTGCCTCAGCTGAGGAATGTTTCTTCCTGGTGTTCAATGCTATCTGGCATTTGTGTCTGACAAGCATGTCACTCTGCTGGCAGTTGAGCAATAGGTAGGGGCAGGGCCTTCTTTGTTGTGGCACTGATGTTTTATACTGACATAAACAAATGATTATAAAATTTGTTCTTCCAAGAAGCATAGGGTTCATTCTCCTGCCCCAATTTATCCTCAGAATGAGCCTGTGAGGGAGGTTTAACCAAGAGAATGTGACCTAAGGATACCCAACAGGTTTCAGGTCTGTATGGGGGATCTGAACATGGATCATTCCAATCCTAGTCTAACAGGCTAACCACTTCACCATGCTGGCTCAAGACTGTGAACTCCCCAGGCCCATCAAGAGCTGGTTTGGCTCCTGGTGAAAATGATTGTCAGGAACAATCAACAAATAATACTAATGAGAAAGACAAAAAACATATGCAGTATAGTCGCGCCCCAGGCCCCCTTCTGGACAACCAGTCCCCAGGAATTTGTACTAGCTTCCCCTTCCTCTCATCAGCCCTGGAATACTCTCCTAATGGAAGTTGCTGTGGTTCCATCCCTGCTCTCCATCCAGCAGGAAGTAAAAAGACATCACTTTGGGAGAGTATTTTAAGAATGGTATGTTGGCATTGTCTGTTTTAAATTTTGCTTGCTTACTGATGCTTCTAAATTGCTTGCTTAATTGACAATTTGATAATTGGTTGAAATGTACTAGTGTGATGTTCTCCTTCACACAGTGCAGACTTAATTAATGCTTGATACACCTTAGGTCTGATTCAACAGAAAGCAGAGAAGGAGGCTAAAGACTGTAGTGCAGGAGTAGGCAGAAGGGAGATTACAGCACAACTGATTACAGATTACAGCTGTACAGATTACAGCTACTGCCACTACTGTGTGCCATGACAGCTCTCTGACAATGCACCACTTTTGCTTTGCTTTGGCTAAGAGGTGGGGCACCTGGCTGGCAGAGGCAGAGTTAAACAAATGACTCCTGCCTCCAAGCCTGCTTCCACTTTAAAGGTAAGAAGCAGAGAAGACCTTTGGTGAATGAGTCTATGATGGTTTCAAGAAAGAGCTGGATAATTTTGAGGAGGAAAAACCTATCAATGGCTATTAGCTCTAAATGCTGAAAATAGAACTTACATGTCCACATATCTTTGGCTATGAGATGCTGAGGACAAAAAAAAGAAGTGCATATCTTCATCATGCACTGCTTGAGGGCTTCCTAAGGACATCTGGCTAATGGCCACACAGACAGAAAGTATGCTGAACTAGCTGAATGAGACCATTCCAGCAAGACAATTTTTATGTGATTACACAAGAGAAATAATACAGATTAGGTGTGCTTAGTATGAGAGGATTGCTGTTTTTTTAGACTGTCAGCTCAATGGGGCAAGGGCCTGTACATCTTATAGTACACAATGCATAATAATAATAATAATAATAATAGTAATATGCACTCTGGTTTTTACATTTAAAAGAGGTCAGTGTGCCCACAGATCTTAGTTAAACAAATCAAAGAGAAAGTATTCTCTGTAAGCCAGGATCAGCCCACACTTCTTGCTCGAGTGCCATCCCAGGGCCACATCCTTTCCAGTAAGTTCTGTCTGCCCATAGTCATTTCAAGATTAGTGACGATAGTCTGAAGGCAACATCACAAGATCAAATGGGTGTGTGCCCATTGTGGATTGTGCAAATATGGGCTGCGCTTGTGGTGTAGTGATGGTTTGATGGGTTCATCATGAATGCAATTCGCAACTCAGCCCACATTTGGCACCCACAGTTCAGCTGCCACACAGTCCAATGAGCAGCAAAGTTGTACTTCTGGTGAAGCAATCATAGAGCCACTTCTACCTGAGCACAACCTGCTCATTTTCACCACACCTCACATTTGGTCAAGTTAGTTGATCTTCATTGTGCAAGTGTTGGCTTGGGGATAGTGGAGACCTCCCACTGCCAGCACACCTTCTTTGGGGCTACCAAAGGCACCTTGATTCAGTGTAGGGAGATAGTTCTATGGGTTGCCATAAGACCTCCTTGACAAGGTCTTTCTTCAACTACACACAATTGCTAATCAGCACTTCCAGCATAGTTGGTGTTCTGGCATATGCACTCCAAAACAACTTGAAGTCACACAGGATTGTGGAGGGTACTCTCAATTTGCATGGCAGCAGTAATGCAGGAGTGCAGATTCATATAGGACAGTGTTTCTCAGTGTTTATCCCCCTGTTTATCCTACCACTTTGCGGAATCCATCTGTTGGAGGTACCACTGGAAGTAACTGGTGATGATGTCATGTTCAGGATTGAGAGGGAAGATGCGACATGACAAACACAAGTAAGAGGCTCAAGATGTACAGGGGGGCTTTCTACAGTGTGTGAAAAGTATGCTTTGGAACTCTGCCCACCAAGCCAAGCCTCCTACCAGTGTGTTTGCTGTGTCTCATCACTTATCTCACTGCCGGGCAGCTGATGTCTGGGGGTCCCACATGTACCATCAGACTAAAGAGGAAAGCAGGGAACAAGGGAGAGAAGAATGGAGATAGCAGAGGCTGGAAGAAAAGAGGCAGATGAAGCAGCATAGAGGCAAGGAGGAAGTCTAGAGCTGAAGAGGGGGGGCTCTGATGAGACAGGGGTCAGAGAAAAGACACATAGGGTAAAGTCAATTAGGACACAGGGAAGTGAAGCTGGACATGGCACTGGCCACCCACCTGCTCTTCTCTCTTCCACACACATTCCCATCAGACAGTAATGTTCATTAGTTGTTTATAGAACCCTACACATTCTAATTCAGTCTACATTTTTCATGGTTCTCCTACCAATACATGGATGCAAATTGTCTGGCTGATCTCAGCATAGCTAAACTGAAGCAAAACTTGGGTTTGGGCCAGTTCTAACTCATGTTTTGGTGTCAGCTGCTTCAAGAGGAAGCAGAACAGTTTGTTGCCAGGTTTCGCCTTCCTCTGAAGGGAACTCCTTTTTTTTTTTTGTCTTTTTCTCATTTTCTGCCGATGCTTATCTTTGATAACTCTTTCAGTCTTTTGAAGAGCACTGAAATGTTGCTGGTATTAGAACTACGTGGACTCCATTTGGAGTTACATCAAGCATCCTAGAGAGGCAGGGTACTTCTCTTTTGCACCAACAATAAAATGAGTAGGCTCCCATTGAAGTGAAATGATCACAAAGCTTCAGACTTAACATCCCACACAACTGAGTGGGATCCTCCATTTATCTTGCCAAGGTTTCCATTTACTCAGGCAGTGGAGGCTTCTTGGCAACATTATTTTATTTTATTTATTTAAAATATTTGTAGCCCACCTTTCCTTCCAAAATGTGGGATGCCCAAGGTGGCTAACAACTAGAATTAAAATACAAGAACTGCAATAAGAGAATTTAAAATGCAGCATTATGGAATCAGATGAGTTATGTTTTCTTTTAATGATTTAATTTGGGAGTATTCCATATGTAGTTTTGTTGTGTACGTAGATAATCAGAAAGAATAATTGTGACACAGCAGGACAAATAGCCATTGTTTGTTTGTTTACTGTATTTTTATCCTGTCTTTCTCCCCTGGAGTGGACGCAAAGCAGCTGTAGCAACATATTATGGCCTGCTAGGTACATGAAAATGAGCCCTAGGTGCAGTGAAGACTCCCATCTTTTTTTGAAGGGGGGGCAGAAACTCCCAGTTGTGTGCTCTCCATGGTTTGGAAAGTGTGTATGCATGTCATCAAGCTTGGTCTGAGCCCATATACTGTTTGAAGTGGGTGCAAATTATGCCAGTGCTCACTTCCGCCTGAAAAAACTGTGTGGAAGGTGGTAATCTGACCGCCAACCCCCTTACCATGCTTTTTCCTCATAAATATAACAGGAATTTCAAGACATGCCAGAAGTGCTGCCAGAGTGTTCCACACTTCTTGGTTTGTTTAAAGGAACTGTGCAAGGAAGGAGAGAGGAGAGTGGATAGGGAAGCAGATCACCACCTACTGCATAGTTCTTTTTGGGGGGTGCATATCGTGGTGCATGTCTGTACCTCTCTACCTCATTCCTGCCTTGCACGGTTCCTTATAATAATGCAGCACATGCTGGCAGCACTCCCAGCATGCCCTGCACTTCCTGTTTAGTTTAAAAGGACCATGTGAGGAAAGAGTGAGGCAAGTAGGTAGGGAAGCAGGTTGCCACCTTCCAATCCACTTCCTGCTTGTGTTTAGCAAGTGAGAAGTGAATTTAGAGGGCTCTGACCACAGCAGATTGGAGTCTGTGACAGACTTTGGGTGAAAGGCATCCCAAGTCTGCTGTTCCTTGCAACCCATTACTTGATGCGAGCTGCATCACTCACTTCATGAGCAGGCTGGCTGTGCCTGTCATCCCCTCTGCATGGTGCCTGGGAAACAGATGGATGAGAGGCAACAGCTGCTACTTTACTGCGCTGTAATAAAGGGTGGTGGGGTAAGGGAAGTCTCACACTCACTGCTGCCACCTGCTTCTCACCATCTCCTGGTAAGCCCTGGGTCCCTGGCTGGCTTACCAAGTGATGGTGGGCAGCAGCAGCAGCAAGATTTGTAAAATGGCCCTGGATGAGGGTAAGGATGATTAGCTGCTCCACTGCCTCCCTTTATGCCAGCCAGAGGCCCAGAACCTGAGAGGGGTGACTCCTCAGGAGACCTTGAGGAGCAGATGGTAGCACTGAAGTATCCTCTCTCTTTCCCTGGAGCGATGTGACAATTCCCAGACCGACCAGACCCAGCACTGGGGGAAGAAGAACACAGTACGCTGCTGCCAGTGCCCTCCCACAATTGCCCAGGATGTGCCCCCGTGTGTCTACCAGTTGTGAAAATTGGCCAACAGTTCTAGCTGGCCTCTCAGTTTCTGGTCAGTTGGTGGAATTCTCTGGTTATCAAATGCTTTAGAGTCTTAGAGTCCACACTTGTGTGGTTGACCCATAAGATGCATACATAGCACAGTCCTGTGTCAGCTTGGCTTATTAGCCGGACGAAACTGTTTGAAGTAATCCTTTCCCCTTCATGTTGTACTTTTCTGCAGTCCCAGTCGGTTGGAGAGAGGGAGAGAAAATTTGACTAAATATAGCTCCTTCTCAAAAAATCAGAGGCTCTAAATTTAACACAATACCTTTCACATGGAGCTTTTTCTTTGAATTTGGTGACACGTGAGCTTGCCTGCTGCTGCCTTTTATTTTTGCTCTCCGAAGGGGGAAGGCACTGATTATTTTTAAATCAGAAGCTTTGATTTGTGCAGCTTACAATGACTTAAATCCGCCTTTGACAATGAGGCACATTCTGACACCTTGTAAGGTAGCCTTTGTACAAGTTGCCTGTATTCTTATTAATTACATTCATATCCCATCCTTCTCCCTTTCTTTTATAGCCTGACAACAACTCTATCAGTAGGTTATGCTGAGAGTGACTGACCCAAAGTCACCCTACTTCAACACTCAAACTACTACAGCACATTGGAAATGGCTTCTTGTAACTGGAAAGGATGAGGGTTAATTAGACAGTAATTTGTTCAAGAACAACTTCTGGTTACAAAGCATCTTGCCATTCATCTCCAGAGTCTTCCACATGTCCGTGGTCCTTTTCCAGAGATGACAAAGACATGAAGCAATTGCTGCAATGTTGTAGCAGGGAGGGCTTCAAACCAGATCTGGATTGTCAGAACCACAAACTCTGGGCAACTGAAAAGCATGTGATAGTCTACGTTTTGAGGGAAAATAAGGTTGTTCAATATACTCTTGAGAATAATAATATAGTAATAAAGAAAAACATTAACCTATGGCTAGGGCTAGATTGCATTTGTGGAAGGGCCAAAGCTGTTTTTTTTTTATGGGGGGGGGGTGAAGGAGAGACTTCAGACAGTGCCCAAACACAATATCTCAGTGCCCAGGCCAAACTTGCAACAATGGCCTCCTTCACTCCATATGGGATCTCCAAATGAAAGGTCTTACTGAAAAAAGGAAGGAAATATTTGATTCTTTGTGAGGGTGTACATTGCCAATTACCTGCTAGCTGAATAACTTGTGCTGCTGATTCCAATCTACATTGTGGGCTAAAATCTGCCAACAGGTTGTGCCTTTTGCCAACAAAGGTAATGCCACAATGGGCTGGAGACAATAAATTTGCTAGTTGTTGGAGACAATCTCAAAATGATTCTATTATAGGGGCACACACACAATACAAACCTTTAGAAGGACAGAGAAACTTGGCTTACTCTGACTATAATCATGGGCTACCTACAGTAAACGTAGATGAACGCATCAAAAGTACGGTAACTTTTTCATTTTCCTTTTGCAAAGCATTTTGATCAGTGAGAAGGCAATGTAAAAACAACTGATCATAGTCTCTAGGACTGAAATGTTGGGCTCACTGCCTCCCCAGTAGTCTAGGGAAACTAAGAGGAGAAAATAGGTGTGACGTATTGAGTTGGGGTAGATTTGGCAGCTCTCTTTCTGTGAACAATCTAGACAAAAACTCTGGTTTTGAACAAAAATGACTTTACAAGTTTGCAGATGATTCAGTGATCCACTGCTCTGATTGGCTGGCCCCTCCAAGAAACGTACCCCAATCTGTGGGGCACTTTTGTGTATAAAAAAGTTTCTTTTTAAAGCAATCAGTAAAGCTACAAATGAACAGATAAGCACATGAACTTAAAAAGTGCTTAAAAATGTATTGCATGTCTGAAGCAGGGCAGAAGAGGGCAGAAAACATTTGATTAGCTGGCATACATGTCTGTCATTTCCATTGTGAAGTTGGGAGGAAGCTGGGCTCCTCATATAACAGAAAATTTTCCTGTAAGTTTTATATTACATTTTACCAGTTACCTGCTTGGTGGAATCCAAAGAATTGTTAAATCTTGAAACAGGTGAACTTGAGAGCAGGGCCTCTGAGAGGAATTTTATTAGGGGGGGTATAAAGTTTCTTTTGGGCCCCTTCCCAAAGGGGGAGGGGGGCAATGGGGGTAGGTAGAAGGGGAGGGCAAAATAGGGCAAGGTGAGGGTGCTGACAGCCAGAATAGTCTTTGGAGCCCAGGTCTACCAGGCTTCTTGATGCGGAGCCCAGGTCTGCCTGACCATGCTGCACCAGCAGCTAGATAAAAGTAATATGGAAAACTAAACACACTCCTAAGTCTCTTTAACATCTTTGAAATATAGAAAAGCCACAGCAGAAAATTAGCATCTTCATATTTGAGTTCACACTAGAATGGACAGAGTGCTGTGTGCACCAAAATGAACTTCTGCAGCAGCTGTAGCTGCACAGCTGGGTCCCTGAGCTCCTATACATTCCTTCATGGTTATCGGATCCACAAGCCAAAGAGTTACAGTAGCAGACCTGTTCCTTCCCAGATTTGACTCTGGGACTGAAGGTCACAGATGCATTACTGGGTCTGGTGCGTATGGTTTGCAGCTGCAGTTGCATCATGCACAGTCAGCAAATTCAGGTGAGATAGGAAAATGTACAATTCCAGGAACTTTCTGGGCCCCTTCCTTAGACTCCTGGGCTCCCTTTCTGACCCTGAGCATGGGTACAAATTACCCCTTTTACCCCCCTCTCCTAGGCCCTGCTTGAGAGAGCCTTGATGATAGGAAAGAGCCCTCATCAGTCTTCCACTCCATCCCTAACACATTAAATGGAGATAAATGAGGTTTACTTGATATTTGTTGTGTCTAGGATCATGGTCCCTGTTTTTCATTACCCTTTGTGTTGATGTTATAGTAGCTGTTTACAAGTATGCTAGCTAGGAAGGAACATCACTAAGATCATGACATAAGATATTCATATTTAAGTACATGAGGACAGTCACCGCAATTTTGGACCCCCAAAAGTACCATAGAAATGGCTGCTATTTCTACAATCAATCCAAAGGCATTCCAGACTCAGCCACTACTTCATTATCATTTTATTTGATGTAAAACCAAAACAATTAGGATTTACATATAAACATGGGCTACAGTATGAATTCACACAATTCCATGCAAGGAACCACAACAAGAGCCATAGGAAAGGAGGAAGAGCAGTCCACGCTCAACAGGATATACAGTACATGTCATGGTGGGGAACAGGGTTACTCTGCTGCCTGTATTCACAAAATACACTAGGAAGGAAGTGTACAGCCTGATGGAGAGATGCTCATTTGGCCTGTTTACATATCTGATTCACTCTCTGGTTGCATTGAGAGTCCCTTAAGACTCAGAGAGATGTTAGTGAAGTGCAGTCCAGTCCAGTAGCTTCTGCAATAGAGGCTGGTTACGTGGATGCCCAGTTTGCCACCTGAATTTTGCTTGTGTTTTGGCTTATTCATAGGCTAGACGTTTGTTGTAGTTGGTTTGTTTCTTCAGAAGTTGGTTTGTTTCTTCAGAAGTTCTGAGCATGAACTCAACTGGAATAATGAAACCCCCTCCATTAGACAGAGAGTACAATAGAAGTACAAGCTGAGGAAGGCTCCTGACTGAGTCCACATAGGGTCCACAGCAAGGATGTGATTCTTGAATATAAGCATTGTAAGTGTTGGGTTATTCAGCACTACGATGGGCTCTTGGGAATCCAGCATTCCTACAAGTGACACTAATTGCTAGTTCGCTCAACCATGCATCCCAAAGCATCAGAAGGCTGCCTGAATACTTTATACATGTTGGACTGGTTCACACATGCATGCATGATTCCTTAGCACTGGCTTACCCAACACTTGATGACTCTCAGCTGAATGTGTGAAATATCGCCATTGAAAAATATTGTGTGTGAGCCAGTATCAAATTATACAAAAGTTTTGCCCATGGTGCAAATTAATTCACACATGCAACTATCTATGGAAGCTGCAGTCTGATGAACATGGATGCGTGAACCAACCCCAGTGCACCACAGTGCTAGCATATAAAAGAACTGCATTTCCCGAGAATGGAACTGTTTGACTAGTGATTCCCTAGAAGCCAAGGGGATGTACTGAGCTGTTTCATGCAGGAGCAGGGCTTAAAGGCTTAGCATTGCTATGCAGCAGCTCTAAGGGATGCACTGCTGGCATTGTACAACATGATGACAAGGCCTAAGGGAGCTGCTCGCTAAACTGACAAGAGACTGAAAGTCCTGGTGCATTTCCACATTACATGAGGTGGGGAGCGTGGCAAATAAAGGAAGAATTAAGCAGAAGTCTCCATTCTGGGTGGCCCCTTGTCAAACTAAATTCCTTAGAATGTATCTAGGCAATATCACAACATGCACAGAGGATTGAGGAACAAGTAGTTGGCAGATGAGAGAAGATGGGGAGAAAAACCATACTAGAAGCTTGGAGATGTGTAGAAGGAGATGGTAGGGAGAGAGAAGGATAACAGGCCAGGAAGGAGAATGAGAAAGGAGCAAGAAACCTAAGAGCAAGATTTCCACTAGTTCATGTAACTATGATCACAAAGTTATTCCTTGAAATTTTCTTTACTTGCCACATTTGATAAAACATCCCATTGTAGCCCTGCATTCTGTGGCCAAATTCTGCACTGAACATGCAGAAGAGCTGATGACGCTGTGCTCATTCACATCAATCAGCAGAGAGCATGGCCTGCTTTCTTGAAAGCACTGAGTCCACAAAGTGCCAGTGACATGAAATAAAGCATGCTGGAGATCTCAGGGGAG
Source organism: Tiliqua scincoides (assembly GCF_035046505.1). Lineage (NCBI taxonomy): Eukaryota > Metazoa > Chordata > Lepidosauria > Squamata > Scincidae > Tiliqua > Tiliqua scincoides. The sequence goes on from NC_089823.1 coordinate 195,828,246, forward strand.
GAAGCCATTGCAGCTTCCCCTTCTGAATGGCCCTAAGCACTCCAGATGAAGTGGGCACCAATTGTACGCAGAAGGCATTTACAACCTTCACACATAAATGGTGCTTTCTCTGGCTGCCAGCCTGTATGCTCTGCCTGGACTGGAGATCAGGCTGTGTAAATGAGTCATCACCTAGAAGAAAAATCCCACAGCTGGAATTCAGATCAGTCGCTCTCTTGACAACGCTAAAGTCAAATCAGCCTCTTGCTGTTTCTCCCTGAACCACCACAGCCCTGCAATAGTGAGCAGGAAGGGTTGTTGCCTTTTGGGGGAGCAGCACTTCGGTATCTTTAACAAGTGTGTGAGAGGCAGGAATTCAACAGGTTTAGTCTTTGCTGCAGGCATGGGCAGACAGCAGACATACAGAAAGTGTTGTAGGCATGCAGAACTTTTACACTAACCTTGAGGTCCACCAGCTGGAGCCAGGGGCAAAATGGAGCACACCATGACATTTACACTGGAATGCCTTGCATATAAAAGTACAAATCTACATTTGAGTTATTACTGCTCAGGGATTCTAACAACTTAATTTGAAAAAAAAACAACCCCTTTTTTGTTGCTTAATTGGAGATCAGATCCTTGCTCATCTACTGCAAGTCATTCCATAATCTTTCAGGAGGGTGTGATCTACTGGCTCCTTTTGCAGCATATAGATGTACTGATTGAAACAGCTTTATCTGATGAATTTCTCTTTTCCATGTAACTTTAAAAATGCACAGGAGTCCTCCCAGGGGAAAAAGTTGGCAACTTGGGATAAGCCACGGCAAAGGTACAGCTGATTGATAAAAGGAGTGGGGTCATTATATCAAGAGCTGCTGTCTTTAAAGCAGGTGCTTTTCTGTTTGTCACAGTTTCAAATTCCCAGTTCTAGAAAAAATGGGGAAATAGAAAGAAAAACTATGAAACTAGAAAGAAACAATGGTTTCTTATCTAGGGCCATTGTGGATGACTGGGTGCTAGACTATGTCTTGCTCTCTGAAATTATTCTCTCCCTTGAAAATCTGATGCAACTCTCTAACTGCCTACCAAAGCCTCATTGCTGTTAACTCTATTGCATGGTCTTGCTCTTTCATATTGTACTGTGCATATGTGTGGCCCTTGCTCTTTGCTATCTTTTGAGATGGCTCCAGCATTGTGCACTAGTAAAAGAGCATGTTACAGGATAGAGCCTTCAATTGGCCAAGTTATACAGTATTTGGCAGCAGGTGGTACAGTAAAGATTCATTTTAACTATAAAAGTATGAGTGGGGCCAGATCATCCTTTTTTTAAAAGAGCTGCTCTGGTGCTCTTGGAGTCATTTATGCTGTCCAAGACTCCCATTCATTGAATCTCTGCCTCTGGCTATTTTCTCTCCCCATGTATAGAGTGAATCTTTGCAGGACAAACTATGCATTGTTTCTTCACCCCATTTCTTCTACATTTCAGTAACCTTGCCCTAGCCTTTGTAGGTATTTTACAATGTTCTTTTATTTAGCCATCTAAATATTTTTCTTGGTCTACTTCCTACTCCAGTGCAGCCTGACCCTAAAGCCCATTGTATCTGAGTAAACACACATATGATCAGCCTTTTGTATGCAATCTGGCACACACTTTTTGGGGGGAATAAGTTCCATTAACTTCAGTGGGACTGATTTCTATGGAAACATGCATAGAATCAGGATGACAGTGTACTTCGCTCTTTTGTGATGCTCTGTAGGAAGTTTCCAGTCACACTTGTAACACTTAATATAGTCTTTAAATCAATTCTTTTCATGGTTCTATTGAAATTATGTCTAGCCTAGTTAGTATATTGTACACGGTAGTGGGGAATTCTTTAAATTCTGTTATTAACTGTCTTGTTCCTGAATGTTATAACACTTGGGGTCCAATCCTATCTAACTTTCCAACACTGATGCAGCCACAATGCAGCCCTGAGAAGGCCTCCATGACTGCCTTCCCACCACAGGATGCAGCATATGCCCCATTGGCACAGCTGTATCAATGCTAGAAAGTTGGATAGGATTGGGTACTTACCTGGGAGTAATCCCTACTGAGCACAGTGGGACAACCTCTGACTGACAACACATAAGACTGAGCCAACTGAAAGGAGTATCATAGAAACACAGAAATCAGCCATAAATTGAGAAACAGCCCAATCCTAATCTGGATCAGGCTGTTGGAGAGTTGCATGTTTCCATTCTTGTTGTCATTCTGTTAGTGATCATTAGTCCCCTCCTACAGAACTACAGTTCCCAGAGTTCTCGGAGGAGATGGATTAATTCATAAACCTGTTTTTTAGTTAGTGAGATAGATATGCTACCAGAATAGATAGATAGATATGCCACCAGACAGAAGTAGGTTTTTCATCATACTGAATCCTGGACTGTCAGTCCTAGTTTTCTCCCTTAGTATCTTTCCAGTTGTAAAAACCAACATCCAGTTGCATAGCTAATGATCATGTCGCCTGGTGCCATGCTTAAAATGATGCCCTGGAAGTGATGTCACAACTGGAAATGATGTCACACCCATGTTTTTAAAAAGTGAAAATTGGGAGGAAACTTGCCTCCCACTCCCAGCAGTTTGCCACCCACTTGCTCTGCCACCTCCCCCCAGCCAGTGGCATAGCTAAGGCATCTATCTGCTACCTGGGGTCAAAGAAGATTTGTAGCCCCCGCCAAGCCAAAATCAAATAAATAAAAAGTGTGCCCCTGATTGGTTTGAGACACTGTGCTGGGGTGAAAAGGTTATTCTTCCCCCGATAAATAGAAGAAGAGCACCACTTCAAGGTTTGCATCCTTACCAAGTTAGCTGGGTTAGCTGTATTATGATATATGGACATGAGAGCTGACTCATATTAACACCTTATCGGTTCCATGCTTTATCATAATAATGTGTCATTGTAACATGTCAATAACATAATAACATGTCATTGGCTCTCAGAACAATCAGTCTCATAGGTCAGTTTTAAGTTAAATAAATCCACTTTTTGTTCCATAAGGCAGTTGTGTTTTCATTTTCTGGTTAATTGGCCATAACTTTTGATAGAATACAGATATTCTAATACAATTTGATTCATCGCATTCAGCATTAAATTACCTTTCCAATGATATATAACATCATTGTATTATTCATACATACCAAGATTTTCACAATTTTGGTCACTGGTGTCAAGCTCAGCTTGTTGCCCCCCTAAAGCTTGATGCCCCGGTACAACTGCTACCCCCGACCCCCTTAGCTATGCCACTGCCAACATCCGTACAGATCTACTTTAAGGGCCCAATCCAAACCTGCGCTGGAGCAGGCGAGCCAGGAGGCTTGCGCTGCATCCAATGTGAGTTTGCAGCGAGCAGCAGCTCAGTTAGGGGCAAGGGGAAGCTCTTCTGGAGCTCCAGAGGTGGTGCAGGTCCGAGGAGAGCGGAGTGACTTGAAGCCGCTCTGCTCGCCCTGGGGACAGGGGTTGAGATCCGGCATAACCAACAGGTCCCAGCCCCGCTCCAGCTCCCCGCGTGCCCGGCCCTGGGCCTGCCCTCCCCCGCCCAGTAACGCCCCTCCCCACACCCCCCATGCCTACCTTTGCCACTTGTATCAGCACGCTCGCACCGACACAAGTGGCAGCGTGGGAGCCGCGGCGGAGGCTTTTGCCTCCGTCCGCGCATTGGTGCATCTGAATGCGCCAACGTGGCTCCTGCTCATGGAGACGCAAACGTGCTTTACGGCACATTTGTGACCCTTCAGGGCCACCTATGCTGGCATAACTGCTGGTTAGGATTGCGCCCTAAAATTCTGAATACCTAAAACTTGCCTCTTCTCAGCTTTCTTACTGTATTGATTATTGTATTTTTTTTCTTACTGTGCGTACCCCATTGGTGTACTGCATCAGCTTGGATAGGACTGGGCCCTAAAGCTGCAACCCTAAACACACCTGGAAGTAAGTATCATTGAATAAAATGGGTCTTAGTTCTGGGTAAACATGTAAAGGATTGTACAGTAAGAGCTGTTTGCAGCTGTGTTAAAACTCCCAAAGGAACCAGAATTCCTACTGCTTGGCAACCCATCATCTGGGCATTTGATTGTGGGGCTCTCGAGAAATCTCTTATTGTATTCTCACTAAAGGCAGAAGAAAATACATGTGAGGAAAAGATACAAGCTGTATTTGCATTGTGGACATTTTGGTCCGTCTGGATTAAGAACTGAAGTAGATAAAGAAGCAAAAGCACAGAGAGTGCAAGAGGCAAAGATCTTTAGAAGCAAGGATGTTCGGGCACACATGAGAAGAGCAGGGAGGAAACTATGATAAAGGGAATGCAATAAATGAAGTTGATAGCCAATGTGGTGTCTTCAGTTCATGTGAAAATAGCTAGTATATGGACATAGTTCACAGAGCGTACATAGTCCCTTTGTGGGAGCTGCTGCCATAGTACTCTACAGAAATAATGCTATAAGTGGAGCTCAAATGTTTTTAAAATCCCTAGGCCAAAATTTTCCCATTTGGGGAAACTATCATCTACGATGCTACAGTTCTGCTGTCATGGATGCCAAGATTTCCACCAGACTTCCTAGCTTATTTAGAGTGACTTCACCTAGATGAAGGTGACTTCACCTAGAACTACATTGATTGAGCACATTCTTTCTCCTTATTTCATCAGTTAAATAAATAGGCATAATAAATGGATTTGCACCATTAGCTCTCTCCTGAATCTTGAAGAATAAATTAGAGGTTGCATGCTTTTGCCAAGGTTATATAGTGAAGAGACTTGATGTGGCCCTGCTACCCAGCAAGGAGGGTCAACCAACACTTCCTTATTCTTCTGCAGTTAAAAGTAAACAAGACGTACTTGTCAACACTGAGCACCAGTGAGGAGCTAAAACCAACAGAACAAAATGCTGTAAAGCTGCCTTACATAGAGGAGGCTGTAAAGAACATTTTCTGCTCCCAGTTGTTTGATGAAGTAATAAAAATCCTTTCATAGATCCACTTGCCAATGATTGGACTGAAGAATAGTCCCATAGGCTACTCAAGATAGGCTACTGAGTCCAGCCTCTCATGAACAAAAACTGATGATCACACCAAGATGGCATTTGAGCTTCTATGAACTTCAGTCCAACATGGCTCGCAATGACATTACCTGCTATATTTTACTTTGGCCAATTTAACATGTGGCTGACAGTGTAAAGAGTTAAAAGAGCAAGAGAATGAAGACAGCATGTGACCCAGGTATTCATTTCATACCTAAAATGTAGCCATTTTTGCCTCCCATGACTGTGAGCTATTTAGAGCTGTTCTTTTCTGTCTGCTCTGTTAGAAAAATTAATGCATGGGGAAAAAAATCATCTCCTCTGTTTGACCTCTAACTGTGACCACTGAGATCAGGTTGGTCTCTAGTGGTTTTCAAATATCTCCAACAGAATTTGCACTTGGTCCTGCATGAAATCTTTGCGTGAAATATTGTCCTACATTCAACTCACAGTATTTGCCACTGGATCAATCAATCCTATGAGGAAAGAGAGTTTGGAGAAGTTCTGTCTTAATTGAAGCTGCCGGGGAAATGGAGGCTTGTCAAATGTGTTCAGACTGGAGGAAAAACCTCTCCAAATGTGAAAAAAGAATACAAAAATATTAACAGGAAGGTGCCGTATACATCTAAGCTTAAGCGATCCCCAAATTTGTTGAGGCTGTCATCATATCAAACTGTGACATTATTCATACATTTAAAATACCCTGAGTTTTCTTTCTGCTTCCAAAAAAAGCCTTTTCCCTTTTCCTTTCAACCTCACCTTTTCATTTTCTCTTGGCATCAAAAGCTTTCTGCATTCATGTGTCTCTGAAAATGGAACGCCTAACCCAGCTTCTGCATTTAAAACAAAAATTACAACCAAACTAGCAAGGGATGTTGTTGTAAGAGCAGGAAAAATGATGTGCCCCCTCCTTTTCTTTCTCTTCTCCCCAGTGTTTTCTAAACTAAGAAACAATAAATAACGTTTCTAATGATGTGCAGGGTTTGGTGACCACGAGGGCAGTGCCGTGAGATGCCAAATGTCTTCTGACATACTTCTTACAATAAATAAGTGAAGCTTGGGTTTCTTTCTAGGTTTTTGGGATTCTAAAGTGTCCAAATGAGTGGAAAGGCTCCCGCATCCCATCTGCAGGGCTACATCACACACACACTGTTTCCATGCCTGTTTGTTTGCTTTCTGACAGGGCTGTGTAATTTATGGCTGTCCAGAACAGAGTCCCAGCTTTCAGGAGAGTTTTCCCTCCTGGACTGTGGCATTGTGGAGGGGAAAAATCCTCCTGAACCATCAATGTTAGTGTTATCCCTGCCAGTGATATTTAGAGAATGTGGCTATGTGTGCATGTATATACAAACCACACCGCTATTTCAGTTCGGCTGCCGAGGGCCAACCCTGTTATTTTCCACTAAGAGTTCATAATGCTGCCTCCAGACTGATATTTCCGAAGCAGATTCAGAAGCCAAGAAATCTGAAAGGATGAAGGGTTCTTTTCCATAGGCTTTCCCTGTGTGGTTGCCACTGGAATGGAGAATTGCTGTTTCTGAGATTGTTCTTCGCTTGCTTGCAGTCCGATTAGTCTCGAGTTCGGTTTCTCCTCCTCAGGAAGAAGAAGCTACTCTTTTGAGGAGGTCCCAGTAGCACTGGCACTTGGCTTTTGTGGATGATTTTAATCTGAAAATAAACAAAATGGAAATAAATAAGAATCAGAGTAGGTTTAGGCTGAAATCCTATACATACTTACATGGGAGTAAGTCTCATGGGGCTTAGTTCTGTGTAGACATGCATAAACTTGTTAGAAGAATTGCTGTTTTACATAATATCAGGAGACTAGAGAGAAGGCAAGCATTTTATATTTCTTAGATAGTACTAGGGGACTCTCTATGTAACCTACCAACCTCTATCCATGCCACATTACTGTGTGCTAGGATCAGATGAAATAGAGGACCACCTGGCTCCTATACACTTAACAGTTGTGTAGGTGATTTCTTTCTTTATGTAGAGTCCCTGGCCTGGAGGGGCGTGGAGCAGGCTTATTCCACCCCCAGGGAGGCCTCAGATTGGCTGGAGGGGGAATCCAGCACCCTTGTCCTCCTCCCTAGCAGAGCTGCTAAACCTGGTCTAGGAGCAGGCGCTGTTCACCTCACAGCTCCCTGCTTTGCACTGACCGCCTCTCATCCCTGGCCTCCCTGTTTTATGGAGCAAACTCGCCCCCTTTGGCCCCTCCCCTTCCAAGTCTCCACGAGTCAGAGAAAACAGCTCATTTTCACAACTTGGACTCAAGTCACCTGACTCAAGTTCTCATCCCTGCCTCACCATCACATTAATCACTTGCCTTTTATTCTTCCCTGCTTCCAGCTGTGCTGAGTCCCCCACCCTTCCTGTTTTGATGATTCTCCTTCCTGCTTCTTATAGCGCAATCCAATCTTGGGGGCCCAATTGGGGCCTGAAATGACTCAGCCAGAGGCAAGGGGAAACTCTTCCCCTTACCCCCAGGTAAGTCACTATAGCCCCAGTGGGTCTCCTTGGACTTGTGCCACCTCCGGAGGTAGTATAAGTCTGAGGAGAGCGGAACTGCTTGGAGCTGTACCGTGCTGCTTGGGAAATGGGGTTGGGATCCAACATAACAGACAGGTCCCAGCCCTGCCTACCACTCCCCACCTGCCAGCCCTGGGGACCACCCTCTGCCTGCTCTCCCCCCCACCCCAGAACACCTCCCTCCCACTCTTCCCCAGCTCCTCCCCACCTTCCCAGACCCTTGTGTCAGCCAAGCTCGGCAGATGCAACCCTCCCTGCTGGATTGTCACAGAGGCTGGATTCAGCCTCTGTGGACCGATGCATGTTCCTGTGCCGGCCCGGTTGACTCTTGAGGAGGCGCAAACATGCTTTGCCCAAGGCGCAGTCAGGATTGCATCCTTAATTGTCTTGGCAACCAGAGAAGGACATGAACAAGAAATTCCCCTCATCATGAATAAGTCAGGTTCGCCTACTGCAGGAGTGGCCAACCTTTCAACTTTAGGGCTCCTGGACATTTAACAATAGTGTAGAAGAGGTGTCTTATCTCTCAGATGACAAGCTGCAGCTCCTCTACAGGGTCCAGAAGCCCTGTTGTTGAAAGGTTGGCCACTCCTGGCCTACTGGCTCCTTCTGTAGTGGTTCCTGCAGTGTTCCTTTGGCTGACTGAGAGATGATACTCATGTTGTCTTTGGCCATGTTAAAAGAAAGGTGGCCCCAAGCTGGTTTGGGGCAACTCAGGCCACTTTCATTTAAAAGAGCAGTTGTTGTAACAGAGGAAACATCCTTGGGGTCTGTGAGACAGCAAGGACACCACCTTCCTCAAGTTTACCTCTTAGGAGACTAGAATGTGAGCCTGTCAGCTTTGCAAGATCTGGGGTATTGGGGCCTCAATGTGCCTTTCTTCTAGTGCTGATAAACAACCAGGCTGCAGAAGGAACTGAGCCAGGCAGTACCAAGAAAGATATGCAAAACAGGGGTGACTGGATACAGGAGTAAAAGAAGGGTCCTCTCCCCACCTATATTGGAAAAATTGTGTGAAGATGTCAGAAATACTAAACTTCCCTGTAAAGAAGTGGGAGATGACTGGAGTGAGCTGGAGTACAGTTTTCTCTGAGACTTAACATTTATCTGAAGCATCTTCAGCCTCTTTCATGGCTGTGGAATCTTTCAAATCTAGTGAACTTTAGCCAGGTTTTCCAGGCCAGGTGGGAAATTATTTGATTCCGCATGGCTTCTGGTCATCATATGTTCAGTTAACAAAAATAGTAGCAATTATAATCTGAAGGGAGCCAAGCTGAGTCCCTGTAGAAGGAATGTTCCTGGTAGACTGATTGGAAATTACGATCCCCATGAAGCATTGCGCAATTACAGCACTCTCCACTAATGACTGATTGGAGATTATGATCCCCAGCCCAACTGCAAAGAACATTCTCCAATTATTGCCTTCCAATGATATCTCCAAAAGATGTGTACATTTATACAAATCTATACCACTTGCTATTTCATATGGAACAAATTTCCAACTTGTTAATTTTCTATTAGTTATTGAGAATGCCAGGCAGACAGGGGCACTCTGCATGCTGCTGATATACAGTGAATCATTGATTTGACAGATTTTGGGAAAAATGGATGTTTTCTGCCTAGCTAAAAACTAGGTTTTGCACATGTGCATCTCCATTGACTCAAATGCACTTGAATTTAATGGACTTCCAGCACTGAATGGCACCCCTTTCCCCCTGTAGTCCATCAAACTGAAGGATACAGTCCATGCCAGGAGACTCTCTTTCTTCCAGCTCTCATGAGTGAGTGAGGGAGTTTTCCTTTTGAGAACTCAGCTGCTTCCACTGCTGCAGACTAGTGAGTGCTCTCAGTTTAAAAAACCTTGCCCTACCTGGGTGTGTAAAGCTGGGAATTCCTCATTTTTCCACTGTTAGTAAGGCTATGTGGAGTTCAAAGTCTGTATGGAGCATTTGCACAGGAAGGATGGTTAGAGGGGGCGAGCATCTATCTATCAACTGATCGAGCAGTTCCCTATGGGCTCACTTCCATTTCACTTTATGTTCAGTATGGAAGTATTAGAGCTGGTGCATTCCTGGTTAGAATCTCACCTCTGCCTTGCATTCTTTATATGGCCTTAGGCAAGCCACTCCCTTTCAGCCTCAGCTCCCCCAGCTGCAACATGGGGGTAACAGTACTGATCTACCTTACAGGGTTGTTGCAAGGATTGCAAAATGCTTTGAAGACTCAAAATAGCTATGTGAATGTTAAGAATTATTATTGATGTGAAATACATGGCTGTTTTTCTTTCAGAAATCTGAAAGACACAGATTTGACCCTTGCCCCTAAATGCACTTTGTCCCTTCTTTGCTCTCCAATATTTGTTTTTTTCTTTTCTGATGCTCCTTATGAAATAGTTGTCATGCAGCTATGGAGAACTCCTTCCTAATGACAATGCAGAGACTGGAACGCCACTCAAACACATTCTATCAAAATGCTGACGTGGATTTCTGTGTCCTGTTCCGCCTGATCCAAAGTGCCGTCCTGTGACCATATGAAATCACTGCCAAAAAAGACAGTGCTCACAATTTGGTCTCCACCCTGCTGCTCCAGGAAACAGAAGACACTGCTTCAGCCAGAAATGAATTGCAAAGAAGGAAAGAAAGGACTAGTTGGTCCAGTTCTCTATGAAACGAACAAGGGTGTTTATCAGAATGCTGGTTGAATTTGATATGGTGCTAAGATAGCCCAGTCATTAAACCGTATGGGTGGCTGCAGAGGCAGCAAAGGATCGGGGTGACCCCCTGGGATGACTCAGGAGTGGCAGCCTCTCAAGGAAGACACAGCAAGCATTTCTTGTTTAACCAGTCATTTGTCACAAGGGCAGATTAGGGCCTTGAAGCAAGGCAAAGCTGATGTTTAATATGACAGGAAAAGAAACTAACCCCCCCCCCCCCAAAAAAAAAACAAAAACAAAAAAACCTGTCTCTAAGTTTTCAGCTTTGGGGAAAACTTTTACACACACAAGCAACAAGGTCTTGACAATTTCAAACAACAAAAACAAAAAAGGAAAAAAAGAGAACAAACAAAAAAGGCCTTTTCTATTCTGTCCTGTAACTGTACCGTGTTTATTGCCCCCTTTGGAAACTGACAAGTACTATGCAAGTGATTGGAAAACCAATGAGAAAAAGATTTCTGGTACTAGTTCCTTGCCACTGGTGATATTTGCATGTATACATGAATCCTATGAATCCTTTTTATCTCATTTGAAATGCCTCTTTGCAACATTCTGTTCCACCCATTCACAAACAACAGAGGAAAGTCATGTCTCAAAGTGTTCTATTAGCATCTTTTACACATCCTCCTTTGATCTTCAGATTGTGGACACTGGTGTGGATACACTGAGGATACACTGACTATCTCCAATTATCTCCATGATGCGCTACAATCATAGATATCTTCCCCTTTAACATGTCTTTGATTTTCCATTAGGAATACAAATATGGCTGTCATTGTGTGCAAGGTTTTATGCTACATCAAAGAAGATCGAAGCAACACATTTCACTCTCCTAAAATAATGAAAGGGTTATTTGATAGGATTTTTTTTAGTTATCGTGCTTCATTTTAAAATATGAAATAGAAGCTTACTCTGAAATTTAGACTTTCCTTAGGCTCCTTTACTGAGGTTGGGATCCCACTGACAGCTGTCTCTAGAGATAAAACCTTCCATATCCACTGGCACTGATAAATGTGAGATTCACTTGTATGTCTCTGATCTTTTTCACGAAATTTAACTACTCACTGTGCAGGGTGGCTGCATCCAGGGCTCTCCATCTACTTGCATGGGCAACAGCTTTGTTGTCCTGGAATCCACAAATAAGACACAGTAACACATTAAGAGATGAAATGGGCAAGAACAGTGTTTTTTGCAATAAGCTTCCAATAACTGAACTTGTGGGAAGAGTAAGATACATAAGTTGGTGCCCAATCCTATACATGTCTACTTAGAAGTAAATCCCATTATAGTCAATTGAGCTTACTCCGAGGTAAGTGTGGATAGGATTGCAATCTTGAGCTCTGGAAAGGCTCTCCATTGTCTGTGTGGGGTGGTTAACACTGAGGTAATTACCCACCATGGAGATATAATGGTTGGGCAGCTTGTTGAGGGGCACAAGGGCTACAGTCTATTTACATCTTTCAAATACATCTATTTAACATTATTTGCCCATCATAAGCATCAGGGCCTGTCTAAGATCTCCTGACATGTGAGGCGACATGCCCACCAATCTTTTTCCTGAGGCAACAGTTTCAGTTGGCCTCATGGATGAACCAGCCCTGATGTGTATGTATACACATCTGCTGCTACACATTTTCCTTAGAATTGTTCTTTATGTGCAAAAAAAACCCCCTTGGGGTTCCCCCCTCCCCCATCTAAAACCTGCCTCTATGCTTAGATGACCACTTAAGATTTTGTCACCCCATTTGCAAATGCACCTCTGTAACCCAGTGGACTAGAAACTTAGTTTTAAGGATAATAGAAGTTGAGATTCTCAGGACTGTAACAAGATGGGTGTGCATGCCTTTTAAGACACCCACTTTATTATGTCTGATTGGCCAAGTGGATTTTGGTCCAGCTTGCTGGGAGATATCATGACTCACAAAGCTGCTCCTATCTCCACTTCTGAGGCATAGGGGGAACCCAAATGTAGGGAGAAAATAATTCAGCCTGACTGCCCAACTGGCTTTCCTCAGAGTCTGAGAGAAGCTCTGAAGTTTCTTCTTTCCCAAGCTTTACCTCCTCTTCCACATCCATTTCCTGTCCCCCACCTTAATATGTGCATGAAATACTCACTTGAGAATAGAGCCTTGCTTGAGAGCTGGCTTGCTCACAAGCAAGATATAATCTCAGATCCTTCCTAGTGTTAGTGACATCATGCTGCCCTTTCTCCTGGACAGATTACTGGAAAGATGTAGCTGCCCTGTTGCTTCCACAGCCAGCTTGCTGCTTCGCCTGAAGTTTGCCCTCAACTTGTCCACCCACCTCCTTCATTCTTTCCCCATGTCTTGGTGAGCCAAGAGTACCTCCTGGCCTTCCCCGTATAAGTTTAGCACATACTTCCACAATTAATTAATGGAGGCATAATTGCAGGCAATTCAACCCTACAATAGTGAGTGCAATATAAACCAGATAAGACAAGTAGATTTTGTGCTTGGGTAGGATAGCGTGCACAGCAAGAGAGAGATGTCAGAGATGCTCACAATGCTTTTCCACATGCAGTGTGATTTCATGGTTTGAGGACAGATCTCCTGGAGAAGTGGGGCACAAGCTTTGAGGTAGAACCAAGACTCCAGAGTGGGTACCTGATGGTGACGGAGGAACACTGGGCCAGCCTCTTGCCAGCACTCTTCAGGCCAGTATAGATCTGTCCCATTTCCATAGCCCCCTCCAGGCCGACAACTTCCAGCAGTTGATCACTGAGATCTAATGAGAGAAGGTGAGCATGTTACTCAAACAAAGACAAGGATGAGCTTTGCCTTGTCCAGGGACAACAGAGAGTGAGGGGACTGAGCAAGGAAAGATTGGCATGGAAGTAACTGAAAAGACTGAAGAAGACTTGGCAGATTCATCTTTTGCATGCAGAAGTTCCCAGGCATTCCCATTCATTCATTCAATCCAATATTTATACACTGCCTTTCGCATAAACTCAAGGCAGTTTAGTAGGCAGTTTTGTAGACTCAAGGCAGTTTACATAGGCAGGCTGACCATAAACCCAATTTTTTTCAAATGGGGTTTTTACAAGTGTGAGAGAAACTCACAGAATCCTCCATTTCTCCAGATGTTTTCCTTCATAGTGCAATTGTCTTGGCTGCACAGCTCTTGTGCTTTCCAAGGCATTTAGAAGAAGCTCAAATAAAAACCTCTGCCTCTGAAAAGATCCCAGCCTTTTGGACAGTAACTGCTTTTCAGAACAGCATATAATGCAGCAATGTGCTGATTTCAACATGGTTACATCTGGATGGGAGTCTGACTTGCAATTCTCTTGCCTTGAGTTTCTGGAAGAAAGGACGGATATAAATGTAATACCTATTGGCTAGCTGAACCAATGGTCTAAGTTCATCTGATCCAACAAGGCAGCTTCATAGGTTTACCTAAAGGCTGAAGTATCAAAGTAAAGTAGGGATATATAAAAAAGACATAGTGGAAATGGAAAAGGTGCAAAAGAGAGCGACTAAGATGATTACGGGGCTGGGACACCTTCCTTATGAGGAAAGGCTACGGCGTTTGGGCCTCTTCAGCCTAGAAAAGAGACGCTTGAGGGGGGACATGATTGAGACATACAAAATTATGCAGGGGATGGACAGAGTGGATAGGGAGATGCTCTTTACACTCTCACATAATACCAGAACCAGGGGACATCCACTAAAATTGAGTGTTGGGCGGGTTAGGACAGACAAAAGAAAATATTTCTTTACTCAGCGTGTGGTCGGTCTGTGGAACTCCTTGCCACAGGATGTGGTGCTGGCGTCTAGCCTAGACGCCTTTAAAAGGGGATTGGACGAGTTTCTGGAGGAAAAATCCATTATGGGGTACAAGCCATGATGTGTATGCGCAACCTCCTGATTTTAGGAATGGGTTAAGTCAGAATGCCAGATGTAGGGGACAGCACCAGGATGAGGTCTCTTGTTATCTGGTGTGCTCCCTGGGGCATTTGGTGGGCCGCTGTGAGATACAGGAAGCTGGACTAGATGGGCCTATGGCCTGATCCAGTGGGGCTGTTCTTATGTTCTTATATATATTTTTTTTTTGGGGGGGGGGGAGGTGTTAAGCTGACAAAGCCACATTTTGCCTTTAGATTACAGTATTTGGTTTCTACTCTCAGCTGAGACTTCCTACAAGTCTTAGCACTAATTCTGAGAGTCACAGCACGGCACAGACTTTGTAGTGAGTTGTGCCACTTGCTACCTGTGATGTCACATTGTTCAAAGGTGCTTGTGCCACTGATTTGAAACCACTCCAAATCATAAAACCCAACTAGCTGGAAAGAGAATGACACTTTCCCAGCCGCTACATATTGCTCTTTGAATGATGGAAAAATTGCTGCACAATGAAACTGAAACACTTCCTCGAGAGAGGCTGCCTGGATCCTGTGGAACCAAACAGGAGCCACAACTGTGCACTTGGTGGTATGCTTGAACCATTTCCACTCATTTCAGTGGGATTTTGCAGGACAACATTCTGATGGGCAGTCCTACTCAGGAGCACAACCAAATGCACAATTGTTGCTCATTTGTTGCATGGACCCAGGCATCTTTCCGCAAGGTAGATCCTTCAGTCTCAGGGATACAGTATTCTTCCAGCACTCAGAATGACAAGGCAGCCAATGATAAATAGCGGGGCTTTGCCTTGTCCCCTTTCAGTGCTTGGCAAATCCTGTTGCTTAACTCAGCTGTGTGCATGTGTGGTCCCTTCTCTGGTGCCTTTGCTGTGTGAAGAGGAAAAACTGTCCCAGATTAACAATGAAGAGCAAACAAGGAGAAATGAATGGGAAAGCAGAGCAAATTGGAAGCATCTGCTTATTTCACACCCAACAGTGTGTCCATGCCAAGAGTGCACCTGCAGCTCTAACAGCGAGAGTCAGTTTCATTTAGTCATTCTCCTCCTGCATTGCCCCAAACCATCGTGTTTAATTCCCTAAAGTTAAGGCTGGAGTCTCAAGAAATCAGTGTTGGTGGCCTGAAAAGTATATCACAGCATTCATTTCCTTCCTTTGCTGGCCTCATATGTTCCATCTCTGAAACATGCCACAGTCTAAAAGTCAGTGTCAGAATGTTTTTCTTCACTGTGGTTCTTTTTCCAGGATACAAGGAACATAATTAAGTTGTGGATCAGAGCTACTTGAGTTCATTCAGACCCAAAAAGGGCACTGTTGTGACATGCTTACTTTGGCAAGGATGAGGCATACACTGAGAAGGATCTCTGAAGACTGGGCTGTTGGTGGGTCATGTAAAATTGCATTATTATGTTAAATCCTATGTGTGACTCAAGACTGATTTGTGAATAATCAGTGTTTGTGCGCACAGTGGATGTTTGCGCTCCAAAAAGCAATCAGATAATCAAAAGTTCTGTAAACTTCCCCTTTCAAATCTTGCCCTAATGTAGCAGATGGCTAGTTTTCAGGTCAGTTACCCATTGCCACTGAAGGCATGAATAAAGACTGCATGCATAGAATCACAGAATGCTAGAGCTGAAAGGGAGCTTGGAGGCTATCCAGTTCAACCTCCTGCTACAGAATCCCTGACAGTTGGCCATTGAGCCTCAGCTTGAAAATCTCCAATAAAGGAGAGCCCAGAACTTCACAAAGCAGAGTGTTCCAGTCCTGGACAGTTTTTAAAGTTAAGAAGTTCTTCCTCACATCCAGCCTAAATCTACTTTCATGTAATTTTAACCATTGGTCCTATTGCTGCCCATAGGAACCATAAGCCCCAATCCCATCCCCTACCACCAGTGCCAATGAAACTGCACCAGAAAGGTGTACATTGCATCCCATGGTGGTGGTGGTGGGGGCAACCCAAAGGCAAATGGGGTAAGTAAAAACCTTTGGGCGACCTATAGGTCTCCCCAGACATACGCCCCCTGTTTTGGTGGTGCATGCCAGAAGAGGGAAAAAGGGGTGGGGAAGTGTTTGAAAGAGGGGATAAGATCTGGCACTCACCACTGGTATTGGCTCAATGAGCTAGTTTGTTAACATCATTTTGAATCCTGATTCGGCCTGCCAAGGTGTTAGCTACCCCCCCTCCCAGCTTTGTGTCAATTTGAAAAGTATTCTCTCAACCCCTCCTCAGCCAGGTCACCTACAAAAATGTTGAACAGCACAGGGCCCATGTCTGAGCTCTGAGGCACTCCACTCGATACCTCCCTCCAGGCTGATGTAGAGCCATTTAATAGCACTCATTGGGAACAGTTGTTACCCAGCTTCGAACCCACCTAATGATAGTACTATCTAGCCCATATGACCATTTTATGCACATGGATATCATAGGAGACTTACAGCCCTATCCTATCCTCACAGTATGTTGGCATATCTAAGGTATGTGCTGCCAGCACAGCAATGAAACACGGATCAGCTGCCTGCGGAGTTCTGCCAGTGGAGGGACAGGGGTCAAAGCAGCAGCGGCACCCCTGTCCTTGGCTGGACATGCCCCAGTAGGCTCCTCAGAGCTTTGCCAGCAAAAGAGCTGGTGTAGATCTGTGGAGTCCCATCAGGGATCTTGTAGGAGCCAGAAAGGTAAGTAAAGTATTTCGTTTCTTCTGTCTCCCAGCTGGCCTGGTCCCCGACTGGTGTTCAAGATGAGTGGACTCTGTGCCAGAGGCCCTGCATTGTGCATCCCGGCCCAAGATAGGATTGGGCCAAAAGTCAAATGTTTTGCTGAGATTAAGCATGTTATGTCTACAGCATTCCTCCAGACCAGTCATCCTGTCAAAGAAGGAGAGGCGATCACAAGATGTGTTCTTGACAACTGCTGTGTTTGTCAACTTACTGTACCTGTGATTGTTTCATTCTAGGGAAAAGTGGGGGGGGGGAAGTGCCTTGAAGAGAAGTGTAGATGGGCTGAGTATGGCCTGCAGGTCTTGTGCTACCAGCCTCTTCATAATTGCTCTAAGGTTGCTGTCTTCAAACATGGAGATCCATTTGGAAAAAGTGACTGGGAAATGTTCCACCCACTGCTCCAAATGAGGTCTCACTTTGAAGACTGTTCTGCAAATGCCTGCAGGCCTCGATGCCTCTTTGATTCTGCCTCAGTCCTCTCTCCATTCAGATATTCTACTGCATTAGTCACAATGGAATATTCTGGAGAGGGGGAGAGTGCTGTTTCACCACCTCTGCAACTTCCTTTCGCCTGCTTGTGTTGTAGCCCGTAGCTGTACGAAAGCATCCTCTTAGTCATTCCATCATGTCTGAGTAACACCTGCTATGCTAAGCTCCTTCCCAGTGCTTTCCGTTTTCTCCCACTTGTATATAGATAGGTCTCTCTCATATTTTCAGCCCAGCAGGCTCATTGAAAGAGCATTTCGGAGAAACTAGCAAGGTGATGATCTGTGCCTCTTGACCTACCTTTGTGGCAGTAGCATTCCCCTTTCATTCCCAGCAACTCTGCCCTGCCCCACTGTGCTTGTGCTGTCATTAGCTACAGGCCATGAATACTTAATCAACCTACAAGATCCATTTGCTGGGAAGCCTCAGACTCAACAGAGACTGGAATGAGGTGCAGCGAATTAAACACACAACTTCCAATGAAATTCAGGTTAAAGACAAATTTGGAAATGTCCCCTGCAAAATGCTTCTTTGGAGTGTGACATGTTTAGCTAACACCCCCCCCCCCCAAAAAAAAAAATATATATATATATGCATGACAAGGATGCAGAGGGGTTACTAAAAACATAAAGAATGATATATGACAGAAGGGACCCCAAGGGCATCATTTAGTCCAGGGGGTCTCCAAACTTTTTGGCCAGATGGCCACATCAAATGTCTGGCACAGTTTTGAGGGCCGAAAAAAAATTTAAATATAAAATTTGTATAAATAAATGAGAAATGGAAATTAGATATGTGAATAAATGAATGAATGGGCTCATTCATTCAACCTCTCTGGCCCTTAGAACACCCTCCAGATGCAACCAGAGCATAGTTCCAGTCATGTTCAGCAAAGTGGGCCAGGGGCTTTCAGGGGACAAGAGGCTGGCCATGGGCCAGATAGAGGCTCGCCATGGGCCACATCTGGCCCCCGGGCTGGAATTTGGAGACCCCTGATTTAGTCCATCCCCTGTCCAAAGGCAGAAGTCCTCCATCTGTTTAGCGGAAGAAATTGTGGCTTAGTGGTAATGTACATGCTTTGCGTGCAGAAGGTCCCAGATTTCATTTTTGGCTTTTCCCAGTATGGCAGACAAAAATTCCTTTTGGAGAGCCACTGTCAGTTGGTTTGACAATAGCTAGATCAGGGTGGCCAACCTTTCAGCTTTAGGGCTTCTGGATAATTGTGCAGAGGAAGGAATTTCTTACAGATGACAATCTGCACCTGCTGCAATTCCCTCCTCTACACAATTGCTAAAGGTCAAGGAGGCCTTAAATTTAAAGGTTGGCTACCTCTGAGCTAGACAGACTTTGATATAAGACACTCTGTACCACAAACAAAGAAGCAGATCACAGAAAAGGTGTTTACAGGTCAAATAGATCAACATCATTTATGCAGCCAAGCTATGCATTGCTGTTTCTTCTGCAGAAATGCAGGCATACAATAGTGACCATACTTTTCTCTACAACTGTTCTCTACAACAGGTTGTAGAGAAAAATGTAAAGCAGCTGATGGCTAACTACTGTAACCTCTGCAACCTTACTGCATCTTCCTGGGAATGTTCTACTTGCCCCTATTTGGTGTCCAAGGTCAAGACAGGTACCCAGGAACATCCTCACACATGCCCATGACTGTTGGCCACATTTAAGGATCATTTAGATCTGCCAGTTAAGGTTCCTTGGTTGGGGGTGTGGTAGACTAACAGCAAGAGGGCTGGTTAATTGTCAGCATGTGTCCAGTCATGTCCACAAATCCCACCTGGCTTCATGCCATGTCATTCAATCTCTACCTTGCCCAATTAGCTTGGAATTAAGAACATGTGGAGGAGTCTCAGGCTGGCCCAAGGTGAGAATCAAAATGAGCAACCATGCCTCTCTTCTCCTGTAAGACACTATTGTTCCAGCTGAATTTGGCAGCTGTGAAGTTGCGGCTGTAAGCACCATTTGAAACTCAATTTTGAATCTTATCCGGTATGCTTGATCTTGACTTCCTGAATTCTGAAAGAAGTCCAACTTGAACCTTTATTCTGGCTTTCCCTATCAGTGCATTATATCGATACTAACTGGGCATTTCTTTTCTAACCACATTGACTGTAAAACCTGCACAGAGCCTCCATTCAGATGATGCCATCTTTTGTTTCTGAATGCACATTTAAGAGTCACTCTGATTCTCTGCCTTACTTTTGAAATCAATCAAGTGTTACTTTCAGATCCATTTGGGTTGGCCAGATGACTCAACCGAATTACACTAACAAGGTTTTTATATGGTTACAGTATTTCCTTTTTATAGGACAACAGAGTGTTAAGCCCTCAGTTTGCCCCACAACTGATGGAAGAGAAGGTTTGGTGGAGGTGCAGAAGTTGTATCTCTCTAAGAACATCAAAGAGACAGGCATCTTTGGATGAAGACTTGGACTGAAACTACAAGTGGTGGCAGCAGACCCAGCATACTGTAGCGGTTAGCATACTGGCCTAAAATCAGGGGATTCAGGTTCAAATCCCCAAACATCCATGGACCTCACATTGTTTAAATGACACCACAGCTTTACTGCCTACCTTAGGCATGATGGGAGAAGTCTTCGTATTTGAAGGTACAGGCTTGCTGCTGTAGCTTGCACACGTAGCTTAAACCTCAGGAAGCTGTCTTTTACTGAGTCAGATGATCAGTCTAGCTAGGTCAGTACAGTGTACCATGGCATGATTTTGGATAGGAATGCTTCTCTGCCCCACCAGGTGATGTCAGCGATTGAACCTGGCACCTTCTGCATTTAAAGCATGGGCTTTGTCACTGAGTTGTAGCCTCCCTTTCCTTATATCAGCCCCATTGAACAGTGACAGAAGGCACCTGTCTTGACAGGCTATGGGAGGCCTGCTACTGAATCTCTGGGAACTGTTGTGACAATGGTCACCATCCTACAGATACTTCCAGTGAGCCCTGAGAAGGCAGGACAGCACAATCATCTCCTCCCCTATCTGGGATTTTCTCTTCCATTTTGTCAACCTGCTTTTACTTGGACTAGTTTTGTTGGAAGCATTACAAGAGCCCCAGTTCTTCACTGAGATTTCCTAAACGATGCTCTTGGCCATTAGCTAAACCATATAAGTTTTGCAAGAGGTGAGTGACCAGAAAACAAAATAAATTCCAGAAAAGTAATCTTGGTCACTAGCAGAGAAAGTGCCTCAAGGAAGAAAAGTCCTATCTTTGCCTTCAGACAGCCGACTAAACTGGAAAAGTAACTTTCCTGTAGCCGTAAGAGTCACCAGCTTTTTTTTCCTGGTAGATATCTCGTGCAGCAGGTGAAATCTCCCCATTGCTGCCCCTTCATAGCAGTAAAAACTTCAAGTTCTGAATTTCTGGATGTTGTTGCAGCTGTTAAAGGCACAGGAAACTTGCCAGAAGAAAAACTGCCAACTGTAGGGAGGAGTGGACCAGTCAACAGAATTATAGATCAAGAGATGAAGTCCTGCAACAAACTCTGATGCCAGTCCTGTTCCTTCATCTACTCTGGCAATATTATTATTGCACGTAACAACATCAGCCATACATTAACGGCTTATTCACCACTATATACACCGTGATCTGCCAGCAATGCACTTTGGCAATTTAGACTGCTTGCTTAATAAAATGGGGACATTTTGATGTAAGTGAATGACATCAATGAATTAACACAAATTAGACATTAACAATGGCTGCACAAGAAACTAACAGCACAATCCTAGATATGTCTACTCTGAAGTAAACTCTACTGGATTCAATAGGGCTTATTCCTGGGGAAGTTTATATAGGACTGCACACTACCTGGGAATAAGCCCCATTGAACTACATGGGGCTTACTTCAGATTAATTGAAGTGTAATTGACTGGGGTGTAATAGAGAAAAATCCAGTCTCCCTACAACCTATCTTTGACCAGTAGGTTGATATAGTTCAAGAAAACCAATTTCAAAGACAATTACAGCCAGAACCAGAAGACGGAATTGGTAAACAAATCTGGGAAGTGTTTCTTGGGGTTTGGTTAAGGATCCTCACACAGGCACTAATCCCTGTGAAGTACATTTGCGCAAACCCCATGAAAATGAGTGGAAGCTACAGAAATGTTCAATAAATCTCTTGCATACCAGTCATTTTACTGGGTTTTGCATAGAAAAAATGGAGGGTGGGGGCATGGATTGTGCCTGTTGTGTATAGATTTCGCATTACAAGCAGGCTATTACATTGTCTCCCATTTTGATTTGTATTGTACTGTATTCATGATAGATTTGGTGTCCTGATAATCAGGATAACTTGTTTATCCTGTTTTTTGACTTTAGTTTGCAATACAGCCCATGAGTATAAACATCTATCACTTTCTTGCACTGATGGACAAGACAATCCTGAGTTGCCCAGCGCACAGCGTGGCAGTGGCACTGAAAATGGCTGCCGCTGCATCCGGCACGCCCCAGGCAACCACCACCACCTCCTTGGGAGAAGGGGACTTTCGTTCCTATCAAAGATAGGTTGATTCTATGACAACCTGAGGATCAGCATAGAATTCAGAGCCTCCATGTTGGGCGGACAGCCCGACCTGAAGGCTCAGGATCCAGTGAAGCAAAGCTCCACTGATCCTGCCTCCCTCCTGCCCCACTCCCTCCCTGGCACACCTTCTCCCCACCCTCTCCCCACCTTCCCTCTAGTTTTCCCACCTGGAACGCCTCCTCCCCGCCTCCCCCCCATGCCCCCACCTACCTCTCCGCTGCCTGGCAGTCTGCACAACCGCTGAGCGGTGGAGCTCCAGTGCTTCACCAGTGCTAGGGCCCACAAACGTGCCTTACGGCATATTTGCAACAGTGTGCACCAGCAGTGAGCCGGTGTGCGCTGGTTAGGATTGGGCCTGGAGGCTTTTACTGCAAGAAATCACACTATTTGGCTCTTCAAATATTGGCAGGTATGGATGTCTTTGTCAGGGCACTTGTTCCACAGGGACAGAAACCAGAGAAGACCAGCTATTAAAATATCTGCAACCTCCTCCTCCTACGGAAATCACAGCTGTAGGCATCCTCACCTTGGACACAGAACTTGAGCTCCTTGGAATCAGTAACAACTGAGGATAGTAACTTTTCAGGTGCTTTCTTGCTCATCCGGTTATAGCTGCGTTGCTTCTTGGTCTCCCCCCAGAGATTGGAACCTCCATACATGCTGGGAATGTTGAGGACTGCAATACCCTCCAATGAAGTGCTGCTCAGGTCCAGAACTGTTCCATCGCACTGGCAGGGAGGGAAAGCGAAAGATATTACAAGTCATTAAACATTCTGGGTTATCTATGATTCACCATATTTTTGCAGGATCTTTCTTTCAAACACTATTCTACTACACTTTCATAAAAATCCAAGGTGATTTTCAAATGCCACATAAACAATGAAACATTACATTGCAAAATATATAATACATCACAGCAATGATGTACAAATCAGAGCACCTTCAAAGTCCCTGGAAAACTTTTTGAAACAGAAAGTCTTCATAATTTCACCTAAAGCGGAACAAGTACACCTACACTTCACCAGGAAGTGAATTCCAAATATTGGAGACTGTTAGAAAGGTCCTACTCAATTCTGGAGCTGGCAGTGCATTTAGCAACAGGACTCTAAGTCAGGCCTCACTGCAACATCCTAACAAGTACTTATGTGTGAGTTTATGTGGGGAGAGGTATTCTTAGAAATTAAGTTGTGTAGGATCTTCAAGCCCCAAACCAGCAACTTTTATTGGGTCTAGAAACAAATCTGAACCAAACACAGTCCATAAAATAGGTTGAATCAGTGGCGTCACTAGGGGGGTGCGGGCCGCACCGGGTGACGTGCATGGGGGGGTGACACGCACTGGGGGGCTGACACACTAAAATCGCAGTGGTTAGGAGTAGTACCATCATGTTATATGCCTTTGGATGCAGAATGTCCAGCAGAATGCAATGCAAAAAACCAGAGTGAAATATCTCCTTTCTCTCAAAGGTTATGGCCAAAAAACCAGAGAACAAAAATACTTGGAGCCCTATGAAAAGTGACACTGAGCTGTATCACGTGTTTACTTGTGAGTAGGCAAACTTGCCTTAGTCCATTGGAAAGGGCAGGCTGAGAGGAATCCAATGACACCAGAATGGTCCTGATCCAATGAACACAGCCCCCAAAAACATCTGAGAAGGAAGTCCCTCCCTCCAAGCAGAAGAATGTATTGAGCCCTATGGAAAGTGAAACTAAGCCTCACGGTCATGTTTACTAGTGAGTAAGCAAATGTGCCTTGGCTGGTGGTCAGGCCAGGCAAAGGCGAATGTGAAGCCTCCAGAATGGTCCTGATCTGATGGAACTGGAGCTCAACAAATGCTCCAGAAGGCAGCCTCCCCCCCTACCCCCACTAAAAAGGATCAAAACAGCGGCTTCAGC